>NC_092335.1:227337142-227652500 GCF_046630445.1 Rutidosis leptorrhynchoides
TGATAATATCATGATAATATAATAATTTAAAATCTCATTTGATATTATAAACATTGGGTTAACAACATTTAACAAGATCGTTAACCTAAAGGTTTCAAAACAACACTTACATGTAACGACTAACGATGACTTAACGACTCAGTTAAAATGTATATACATGTAGTGTTTTAATATGTATTTATACACTTTTGAAAGACTTCAATACACTTATCAAAATACTTCTACTTAACAAAAATTCTTACAATTACATCCTCGTTCAGTTTCATCAACAATTCTACTCGTATGCACCCGTATTCGTACTCGTACAATACACAGCTTTTAGATGTATGTACTATTGGTATATACACTCCAATGATCAGCTCTTAGCAGCCCATGTGAGTCACCTAACACATGTGGGAACCATCATTTGGCAACTAGCATGAAATATCTCATAAAATTACAAAAATATGAGTAATCATTCATGACTTATTTACATGAAAACAAAATTACATATCCTTTATATCTAATCCATACACCAACGACCAAAAACACCTACAAACACTTTCATTCATCAATTTTCTTCATCTAATTGATCTCTCTCAAGTTCTATCTTCAAGTTCTAAGTGTTCTTCATAAATTTCAAAAGTTCTAGTTTCATAAAATCAAGAATACTTTCAAGTTTGCTAGCTCACTTCCAATCTTGTAAGGTGATCATCCAACCTCAAGAAATCTTTGTTTCTTACAGTAGGTTATCATTCTAATACAAGGTAATAATCATATTCAAACTTTGGTTCAATTTCTATAACTATAACAATCTTATTTCAAGTGATGATCTTACTTGAACTTGTTTTCGTGTCATGATTCTGCTTCAAGAACTTCGAGCCATCCAAGGATCCATTGAAGCTAGATCCACTTTTCTCTTTTCCAGTAGGTTTATCCAAGGAACTTAAGGTAGTAATGATGTTCATAACATCATTCGATTCATACATATAAAGCTATCTTATTCGAAGGTTTAAACTTGTAATCACTAGAACATAGTTTAGTTAATTCTAAACTTGTTCGCAAATAAAAGTTAATCCTTCTAACTTGACTTTTAAAATCAACTTAACACATGTTCTATATCTATATGATATGCTAACTTAATGATTTAAAACCTGGAAACACGAAAAACACCGTAAAACCGGATTTACGCCGTCGTAGTAACACCGCGGACTGTTTTGGGTTAGTTAATTAAAAACTATGATAAACTTTGATTTAAAAGTTGTTATTCTGGGAAAATGATTTTTATTATGAACATGAAACTATATCCAAAAATTATGGTTAAACTCAAAGTGGAAGTATGTTTTCTAAAATGGTCATCTAGACGTCGTTCTTTCGACTGAAATGACTACCTTTACAAAAACGACTTGTAACTTATTTTTCTGACTATAAACCTATACTTTTTCTATTTATATTCATAAAATAGAGTTCAATATTAAACCATAGCAATTTGATTCACTCAAAACGGATTTAAAATGAAGAAGTTATGGGTAAAACAAGATTGGATAATTTTTCTCATTTTAGCTACGTGAAAATTGGTAACGAATCTATTCCAACCATAACTTAATCAACTTGTATTGTATATTATGTAATCTTGAGATACCATAGACACGTATACAATGTTTCGACCTATCATGTCGACACATCTATATATATTTCGGAACAACCATAGACACTCTATATGTGAATGTTGGAGTTAGCTATACAGGGTTGAGGTTGATTCCAAAATATATATAGTTTGAGTTGTGATCAATACTGAGATACGTATACACTGGGTCGTGGATTGATTCAAGATAATATTTATCGATTTATTTCTGTACATCTAACTATGGACAACTAGTTGTAGGTTACTAACGAGGACAGCTGACTTAATAAACTTAAAACATCAAAATATATTAAAAGTGTTGTAAATATATTTTGAACATACTTTGATATATATGTATATATTGTTATAGGTTCGTGAATCAACCAGTGGCCAAGTCTTACTTCCCAACGAAGTAAAAATCTGTGAAAGTGAGTTATAGTCCCACTTTTAAAATCTAATATTTTTGGGATGAGAATACATGCAGGTTTTATAAATGATTTACAAAATAGACACAAGTACGTGAAACTACATTCTATGGTTGAATTATCGAAATCGAATATGCCCCTTTTTATTAAGTCTGGTAATCTAAGAATTAGGGAACAGACACCCTAATTGACGCAAATCCTAAAGATAGATCTATTGGGCCTAACAAACCCCATCCAAAGTACCGGATGCTTTAGTACTTCGAAATTTATATCATATCCGAAGGGTGTCCCGGAATGATGGGGATATTCTTATATATATATGCATCTTGTTAATGTCGGTTAACAGGTGTTCACCATATGAATGATTTTTATCTCTATGTATGGGATGTGTATTGAAATATGAAATCTTGTGGTCTATTGTTACGATTTGATATATATAGGTTAAACCTATAACTCACCAACATTTTTGTTGACGTTTAAAGCATGTTTATTCTCAGGTGAATACTAAGAGCTTCCGCTGTTGCATACTAAAATAAGGACAAGATTTGGAGTCCATGTTTGTATGATATTGTGTAAAAACTGCATTCAAGAAACTGATTTCGATGTAACATATTTGTATTGTAAACCATTATGTAATGGTCGTGTGTAAACAGGATATTTTAGATTATCATTATTTGATAATCTACGTAAAGCATTTTAAACCTTTATTTATGAAATAAAGGTTATGGTTTGTTTTAAAAATGAATGCAGTCTTTGAAAAACGTCTCATATAGAGGTCAAAACCTCGCAACGAAATCAATTAATATGGAACGTTTTTAATCAATAAGAACGGGACATTTCAGACCTAATCGACCATTACGCCCATCACCGGCTCACCGGTCATCCTTACTCGTCCATCACATAAGAGCAACAAGATTCGCTCATCTGCCACTTCATAAGAAGTATTTACTGCATTGCTCCTAAACTTCGACCTTCGCAACCATCGAATTACTATCACCCGTCGATCACTATTTAAGATCTTCGATGCTTCCAAAGGGTATCTCAGAGGCACCCTAAGCACAAAGTGATCACACCATCACCGGAGTTGAACATTACACTAGCAGGTATAAGAAGTCACCTGACGCCGTGTCATGCAGACTCCCACCACAATCAACCGAATTTTTAGAAACCCGATATTTAGGTTCCATACACCCGATGTCACCCATCTCTCAATAATAATGACCCGCAGTCATACCTACCTGGCAAACCTTACGGTTTTTCATCTTATCGAAAATTCCTAGCGATCACACGCTACCCGCAATTGTCCACAAGGCCAAACGATATAGCCTCACGAAACCCTTCATCTAATACTAAAGAGATGCTTGGAAATGTCAAGTCTTACACTCTTTCGCACATCGACACAACCACATCATCAAGGGGTATTCCGTTAGGAATGTTACTCTATAATCCACTACGCCCTAACATACTACGCAATAACCGTAATATGGGTCCCACTCCCAGGAGTTTAACAACCCGAAGACTCCTCGATTTTGCCAATTCCAAGGCGACTCACAACAAGAATCCTAACACGATTATCTAACCACACTCCACCGAGTGTAACTGATGTTATGCGAGGTGTATATAAAATAGCTTATATTTTACAAGGAAATACTATTAAATATGATACAATTTTACACAAGATATTTATTTATTTATAGAATGGATATACTTAAACCTTGCTACAACACTTATAGGCAGTGTACCTAATCGTACAGTAGTGTAGTTTTTAGTAAGTCCGGTTCGTTCCACAGGGAATCTTTTTCACAAAGCTTAACGCTATATTAGTTTAAATTTATAAAAATACAAATATATATATATAAGTAATATTATTATTATAAATGGGGGTTTTTACCGTTTAATGACCGGTTTGTCGATTTAAAAACTTTAGTCGCAGTTAAAACCAAATGTAAAATATTAAAAATAAATAAAAGACTTAATTTAAAGCGTAAAGTAAATAACGATAATGAAATTGCGATAAATAAAAGTGCGATAATTAAAAAGTACGATAATTAAAAGTGCAATTAAATACAATAACAATAAATAAAAGTGCGATAATTAGAAGTGCAATTAAATATAAAATAAAGAAAATTAAATATGAAATAAAAGAATTATGCTTATTTAAACTTCCGTAATCATGATGTTTGACGTGTTGATTTTAGTTTTATGCCCATGGGTTAATTGTCCTTTGTCCTGGATTATTTAATATGTCTGTCTGGTTTTTGTCCATAACAGTCCATCAGTCATAAATATAAAGTGCGAGTGTCCTCGTCAAATTATCCTTATACCCGAAGATAAATATTCCAACTAATTGGGGACTTAAACTGTAACAAGATTTTAATACTTTTTTTAATAATTACACAAGGATGTCGACTGAGTGTAACCCAAGGTTTTAATACTCTGTTATCAATTATGCCAAGTGTCCTTGTACATAATTTCACCCCTGTTTTAATAATTCTAGTGGCTATTAACCCATTCCCGTGTCCGGTTAAATGAACGATTATTCGTACATATAAATATCTCGCCCATCGTGTCCGATTGAGTGTATATGGTTATTTATAGGGACATCCAATTGTAAATCTTTATATTAAAATTAACAAACTATCATTTAGTTAAACAAACATAAAGCCCATTAATAGCCCATAGTCTAATTTCCACAAGTGTCGTTCTTTTGTCCAAACCCCAATTATGGTACAAAGCCCAATTACCCAATTTTAGTAATTAGCCCAACATCATGATTACTTCGTTTTAAATAATCATAATAATAACTTAGCTACGAGACATTAAATTAAAAAGGTTGAACATAACTTACAATGATTAAAAATAGCGTAGCGTTACACGGACAGAATTTCGACTTACACCCTTACAACATTCGCTAACATACCCTTATTATTAGAATTATAATTAAAATTAAAATTAAAATTAAATATATATATATATATATATATATATATATATATATATATATATATATATATATATATATATATATATATATATTACGTTTACATATAGAGAAAGAGAGATGTTAGGATATATTTTTCGTCGAACTGCGTTGGCTTTTATAGGAATTTGAGTCCAGGTGAACTCCGCAACTCTCGGAGTTTGAAATTACAGCTCACCAGCTTTGGCTCTTTGTTTGCCGACGATTTATAAATATATTATAATATATATATTAATTTTAAGAATTAATTATATATTATATTATATTTATATACATAGTTAACTTGTAATTTTTAGTCCGTTGCGTCGAGTGTTGAGAGTTGACTCTGGTCCCGGTTCCGAATTTTCGAACGTCCTTGCGTACAATTTAATATCTTGTACTTTGCATTTTGAATCTTGTACTCTTGCAATTTTGAGACGTTTCTTATCAATAATTGGAACCTCTTTGATTGTATTTTGTACTTTTGAGCTTTTTGATCGTTTGCGTCTTCAATTCGTCGAATCTGTCTTTTGTCTTCACCTTTTATTATTTAAACGAATATCACTTTTAAATAGAACAATTGCAACTAAAAGCTTGTCTTTCTTGAGGAATAATGCTATGAAATATATGTTCATTTTTAGCATTATCAGTAACTCAAAACTACAATCATTAGACTTATTGCATTCCATTACGGAATTCAAGTCTTCGTCGCACACACGTACACGTAAATCGGTCATCCTAGTTACGATAGGTAACTAAAACCAATAACATTCTCAACAGTACACCCACTACTTAGGGTGACTAAGCACGCGCCAAACTCGTGAGTTGCTCACTCACCTTAGCTAACCGAATCCAGCGTAATACTTCCCGACTCGTAAAGAACTCGACGTGACAACAAGCACATCACTCGAGACCACTATCTCCTAGGAACCAATAAAAGATTCCTAACACGTCCCGCTCTACCCCAACCATGCCACATTTCCTCCGTTCGGTACTTGTCATGTCATGCTTGGTGTCAAGATACACTTTTGTAATAACGGTGATCAGTCACTATTACAAATGCGTACCTTACCATTTTCACATGGTCATGCAAGGTACTTTCCCGGACTGACGCAACATTCACACAAAGTAACACGCGATAACTCCTAGTACCCGAATGACCCAAGTCCTTACCGTGAACTTGATCACTCAAACCGCCAAACATGCAAATCTCTCCAATAGATTCGTCCCTAGGACACCGCACCAAAAGATACCTTTATATATACACCAATATACAATAATAATAAACGTACACAAGTATACCATAATAACAAGTCAACCTACAACCTAGGTGACTATCACTAAAACAACGTCCAAGTTTGCCTACTTACATTAGGCACTAGCGATCTAAGGCACTAATTTACACATGAAATAGGGTCCCACAAAATTCCACGTTGGACAAGCACAAGTCCTAGTTAGTCACCTACTCTAAGGCACTAACAAATCTCAATCCGACCCGTAATCCTACAAGTCCCGCAATTAACGCACTACTATCAATAAGTCTAAGACTAGGCACCTATTCCAAGGTCACCTAATTCCCTTACACCATGCTCTGATACCACTTGTAACAACCCAAATCCGTTTAACCAAAAACGGAGTACATTTTTTTATTATTAGTTAGGTCCCATTAATATAATACATTTTCAACTCTGTTTTAATCGAAACATAACATCATAATGATACGTTTAACAATCTATCATGACCCTTGGCACACAAATTACACTTTATAAAATCATTTGTAATAATGACCCGATCACAAGAAATACGGGTTAAGACTCAATAACCCAACCCAATACCATGAGCATAATCCCGGGGACTACCAAATCCCCCATCCGCGTCCAAATATCCAAAAGCTACCCCGTCGAGCCCAATTGCTCTTAAGCATCTAGTCTACAACTAGCTAGCTTCATAATCACAATACCTGTAAAAAGGTAAACAACGAGAGGGGTAAGCATATAGCTTAGTGAATGCAATAATTATACATATACATATATAATATACCTACTTGCAAACACTTACACAAATACCTCATACACGCTAGCAAATTACATGGCATACCATCGCAAAGTATATCGCTAAATCTCCAAGACCACAAGCTAGCACAAACAATAGCATATATAACTCGAACAATATAATATGCTACACTACAACACATAACCATGGTTAACCAATAGTACAAGGAATGGTAATTCGAATTTCCCATTGGTGTTCCCAACAACCGTTAGTGCATAACAAATTATAACACTAACCCCGGAGTGGTATCGATTGCCCGAACTTTAAACCCACCCGTCACGTGTAATGTGGTATCGAATGCCCGAACTTTAAACCCACACTACATGCCCACACACATATATGACATGGCATCGAACGCCCAAACTTAAACCCATATCATATATTGACCCGATGTGGTATCGACCGCCCGAAGTTAAACCCAAATCGAATCTCGTACAAGTAAATACATTATATACACATATGCATAATCATTCCACTTACCTCGTGAACTCGAGCATTACAAACCATGCGCGAAATCTTCACCACACGCAACCGAGCAAGATTTTACCTATAATACGCATATAGGTATACACATAATCAACATACAACCCCATTTGGACTCTTGACCCGCCCAAATGAACAACAAGTGCAAAATATACCCTTTTGCACTTTTAACGCTACCCGAAGGTCCAAAACTAACGAGACTAGTTCCCGCGTTCCCGAAATACCCAAATATGTCAACTTTAACCTCTAAACGCATACTAGCTCGTATTTTACACAAAAACCATTCCATGGTTGACCAATTTTGACTTTATTGCTAAAACACCAAATTTTAACCTAAAATCACTTCTCGCGAGTAATTACATCAAAAACATCATTTAACACTTAACAAAAGCGTTTAACATCCAATTAATCCAAATTAGTGTCATCCTCAATTTTGACCCAATTCCAATTGTTCATTTTGACCAAAGTCATAAAACGCCCCAAAATCACTAACGACTAGTGATTATATTTCCAAGACAACCACTAACACTTAAATCAAGTATTTACCTACTTGATTTAGCAAAACTTGACTTAAAACCCATTTTGACACATAAACCCTAATCTTGACTCATTTCAAAATTAGTCAACTCAAATACACCCAAAAGGGTTCCAACGCTTCCAAAATCACTAAACTAAGTGATTACACCCAAAACCAAAGCTTAATCATGGTCAAAACGTCAATCAACTCAAAACCCGCCATGTATCAAAAATAACTAGTTTCCATAACCCACTTCATCATCTAAATGGAGTTTACAACTAAAAAGCTAAAAACCCTAACTTGAATATCAAATCATAAGGATGAATTTCAGAGTTAGAACTTACCATCACTAATCACAACATAGCCGTGAATGAGGAGAACAATTTTAACTCTTGAGACCCGACCTGAATCACTCTTCTTCATCCCCGATTCGAGCTTTCTCTCTCTAAACCCTTTACTCTCTCTCTAGGGTTTGGGGTGTGAGTGGGAGGGAAGAAATGAGAAGGAAATGAGGTTTAGATAAGATTGGGATCAGTTTTATGGCCAAAGACCCGTCCATATGTGAAATACCAACTTTGCCCCTCATTTAACTCATTAAAAGGCTGAAAAGTACCAGATCGTGCCTATTGTCACGCCGCGGAGCAAATTTTCGCGCCGTGGCCCAAAGGGTGATTTTAGATCACCTTTTTAAAGCTTTCTGACCCTCAAAATAGGCATTTGTCACGCCGTGACCCTTCTGATCGCGCCGTGACAATTGCCTGTTTCATCCGAACTTCAGCAAACTTGTTTTGGCCATAACTTTTTGACCGTAACTCCGTTTTCGATGAATCAAATATCGTTGGAAACGTAATAAGATTTTCTTTCCAATGGTAAGTTTGAAACATCAACAAAAATTTATTTGGGGTCGAAAAGGTACGTACACACCTTGTGACTCCAAACAACATCCAGTTTTCTTCGACGTTCGAGCAAGCAACACGTACATGTCTCGTACACTTCATACACACATCGTACACCATAAATACATTATGTACAATAAATATTTGGGTCTTACAACACAGGACCAATAGGAGGGCATTATGGGCCTCAACTCACAGCAAGAAAAGTTTACGATGATGGATTCTATTGGCCTAAAATTTTCAAAGACGCACACCTTCTTTGCAAATTCTGTGATGCTTGTCAAAGGGCCTGGAAAAATAAGTCAACGTGATAAAATGCCACAAAATGTCATTCAAGTATGTGAAGTATTTGACATTTGGGGTATTGACTTTATGGGTCCATTTTTAAAATCACATAATAATCTCTACATTCTCGTTGCTATTGATTATGTATCTAAATGGGCAGAAGCACACAAGCTCTCCCGACTAACGATGCACGAGTTGTAGTCAACTTTATAAAACGTCTTTTTGCTAGGTTTGGAACACCGAAAGCTTTAATAAGTGATCGGGGTACTCATTTTTGTAACAATCAACTTGAGAAAGTTCTCAAACGATATGGAGTAACTCATAAAATCTCCATTGCTTATCATCCACAAACAAGTGGACAAGTTGAAAATACCAACCGAGCATTAAAACGTATTCTAGAGAAAACCGTAGGATCAAATCCAAAGGAATGGTCCATAAAATTGGAGGATGCACTCTGGGCTTTTAGAACAGCCTACAAAACTCCAATTGGAACCACACCTTTTAAACTCGTTTACGGAAAAGCATGTCATCTTCCAGTAGAAATTGAACATAAAGCATTTTGGGCTTTGAAGACATGTAATCTTGATTTACATGAAGCTGGACGTCTACGGTTAAGTCAATTAAACGAATTAGAAGAATTAAGACATGAAGCATATGAAAATTCGTTAATCTATAAAGAAAGAACGCAAGAAATGGCATGATAAAAGAATCAGAAGTTCAAAAGAATTTAAAGAAGGAGACAAAGTTCTTCTTTTCAATTCACGATTCAAGCTATTTTCTGGAAAATTGAAATCAAGATGGTCTGGACCTTTCATAGTCAAAAGAGTTTTCCCATACGAAACAATAGAGTTAATAAATTCAAATGGGATTGAATTTAAGGTTAATGGTCACAGAGTTAAACATTACGTACATGATCCGATGGAAGTTAACAACGAAGTTAATCACAATTTCAACACCACAGCTAACTAAGTGTGGGGAGGTTCGAATCTTTTTAGGGTAATGTGTATTTCTGTTAGAGTTGGATATTCTGTTTTTGTGTAGTTCTCGAGAATGGAATTCGAATGGTCTTTCCCTAGTGATGTTAAAGCTAAGGGGTATAAAATACTATTAAATTTTACAAGGAAATACTATTAAATACGATACAATTTTACACAAGATATTTATTTATTTATAGAATGGATATACTTAAACCTTGCTACAACACTTATAGGCAGTGTACCTAATCGTACAGTAGTGTAGTTTTTAGTAAGTCCGGTTCGTTCCACAGGGAAAATCTTTAAACAAAGCTTAACGCTATATTAGTTTACTTTTATAAAAATACAAATATATATATAAGTAATATTATTATTATAAAGGGGAATTTTTACCGTTTAATAACCGGTTTGTCGATTTTAAAACTTTAGTCGCAGTTAAAACCAAATGTAAAATAATAAATAAATACAAGACTTAATTTAAAGCGTAAAGTAAATAACGATAATGAAATTACGAATAATAAAAGTGCGATAAAATAAACTTGCGATAATTAAAAAGTACGATAATTAAAAGTGCAATTAAATACAATAACAATAAAAATGCGATAATTAGAAGTGCAATTAAATATAAAATAAAGGAAATTAAATATGAAATAAAAGAATTATGCTTATTTAAACTTCCGTAATCATGATGTTTGACGTGTTGATTTTAGTTTTATGCCCATGGGTTAATTGTCCTTTGTCCTGGATTATTTAATATGTCCGTCTGGTTTTTGTCCATAACAGTCCATCAGTCATAAATATAAAGTGCGAGTGTCCTCGTCAAATTATCCTTATACCCGAAGTTAAATATTCCAACTAATTGGGGACTTAAACTGTAACAAGATTTTAATACTTTGTTAACAATTATGCCAAGTGTCCTTGTACATAATTTCACTCCTATTTTAATAATTCTAGTGACTATTAATCCATTCCCGTGTCCGGTTAAATGAACGATTATTCGTACATATAAATATCCCGCCCATCGTGTCCGATCGAGTGTATATGGTTATTTATAGGGACGTCCAATTGTAAATCTTTATATTAAAATTAACAAACTATCATTTAGTTAAACAAATATAAAGCCCATTAATAGCCCATAGTCTAATTTTCACAAGTGTCGTTCTTTTGTCCAAACCCCAATTATGGTACAAAGCCCAATTACCCAATTTTAATATTTTTAGCCCAACATCATGATTACTACAGATTAAATAAGTATAATAATAACTTAGCTACGAGACATTAAATTAAAAAGGTTGAACATAACTTACAATGATTAAAAATAGCGTAGCGTTACACGGACAGAATTTCGACTTACACCCTTACAACATTCGCTAACACACCCTTATTATTAGAAATTAAAATTAAAATTAAAATTAAAATATATATATATATATATATATATATACTTTACGTATGATGAAGAGAAGAAAAGATGTGTTTATTTTGGCCAAAACGCGTTGAATTTATAGGACCTGGGCTGGATTTCAGAGCCATGTGATCGCATGGCTTTTGTGCCTCCAGGCCATGCGATCACATGGCCAGATGGGAGAAGTCACATATCTTTGTTTTCTTTCTTGCCGACGTTTATAAATAATAATATAATATATAAATAATTATAAGAATTATTTAAATATTATATTTTATTTATGTGCATAGTTAACTTGTAATTTTTAGTCCGTTGCGTCGAGCGTTGAGAGTTGACTCTGGTCCCGGTTCCGGATTTTTGAACGTCCTTGCGTACAATTTAATATCTTGTACTTTGCGTTTTGAATCTTGTACTCTTGTAATTTTGAGACGTTTCTTATCAATAATTGGAACCTCATTGATTGTATTTTGTACTTTTGAGATTTTTGGTCGTTTGCGTCTTCAATTCGTCGAATCTGTCTTTTGTCTTCACCTTTTATTATTTAAACAAATATCACTTGTAAATAGAACAGTTGCAACTAAAAGCTTGTCTTTCTTGAAGAATAATGCTATGAAATATATGTTCGTTTTTAGCATTATCACCTAGCAGACCCTAAAGAACTAGTCTTCTCCCCCCCATTCTGAATTTTTATTTTTTTAGGTTTTACGAGATGAAGAATTCCTTTGATCTGAACCATGGTCTAATGTTACACGCTTTGATCACTAAACATAATAATGACACACTACCGAGTGACCTGGTATCAATAATAAGAGCCAAATTGGACGGAGTAAGAAATGAACTCAGAAACGATCATAATAAGTTACATTTTGGTAAAGGAAAATCAAAATCCGGCATGCCCTAGAAAACTCCTAACTCCTCTAACATTGGTGGGATGTGGAAGTTTAGCAATTACATCTACTTTAGCTCTATCCACTTCAATTCCTTCTTTTGAAATTTTATGTCCAAGAACGATGCCTTCTTTAACCATGAAATGGCATTTCTCCCAATTAAGTACTAGATTTGATTGTTCGCATCTAATAAGCATTCGTTCCAGATTAACTAGACATGATTCAAATGTATCACCGAAGACTGAAAAGTCATCCATGAAAACTTCCATGCATTCTTCTATCATGTCGTGAAAAATCAACATCATGCACCTTTGAAGGTTGCAGGGGCGTTGCAAAGTCCAAATGGCATGCGTTTGTAAGCAAAAGTACCATAAGGGCACGTGAATGTGGTTTTCTCTTGGTCCTCGGGTGCTATTGGAATTTGAAAATATCCGGAAAATCCATCTAGAAAACAATAGTAACTATTTCCGGCTAATCTTTCCAACATTTGATCAATGAAAGGTAAGGGAAAGTGATCTTTTCTGGTGGCGTCATTTAATTTTCTATAATCAATACATACATGCCATCCTGTTACAGTCCTAGTAGGAATAAGCTCATTTTTTTCATTTGTAATGATAGTCATGCCACCCTTCTTAGGCACGCATTGAACTGGGCTTACCCATGGACTATCAGAAATTGGATAAATTAGACCTGCGTCTAGCATTTTAATAATTTCTTTTTTAACTACATCTTGCATATTCGGATTTAGTCTTCGTTGGCGTTACACATACATTTTATGACCTTCTTCCATTAGG
Organism: Rutidosis leptorrhynchoides; assembly: GCF_046630445.1. Taxonomy (NCBI): domain Eukaryota; kingdom Viridiplantae; phylum Streptophyta; class Magnoliopsida; order Asterales; family Asteraceae; genus Rutidosis; species Rutidosis leptorrhynchoides. The sequence goes on from NC_092335.1 coordinate 227,350,423, forward strand.
AATTTATGTGTGCAATACGAAGGACTTATTCCTTTAATATCATGAATCTTCCATGCAATGGCTGGTTTATGAGCTTTCAACACAGAAATGAGTTGTGATTTCTCATTTTCAGTAAGAAAAGACGATATTATTACAGGTAATTCAGATTCACCATGTAAATAAGCGTATTCCAAATGGTTTGGAAGTGGCTTTAACTCTAATTTCGGAGGTTCTTCTATCGATGATTTGTATCGATATCTGTCTTCTTCTTTTAGCATTTGAATTTCTTCTATTGTTGGTTCATATCCATTAGCTATAAGTGTAGCTAACATTTCAGCTTCATCAATTGGTTCATTACCTTCTCCTAAAGAACATTCTCCTGTTCCTTGTAATTCTGGAAATTCTTCTAACAATTCTGCATGTGAATCTATAGTTTGAATATAATAACATGTATCATCTGCAGAATGCGGTTGTTGCATTGCTCTGTCAACTGAAAAGGTAACACTCTCGTCCTCTATACTTAGGGTCAATTTCTTACCAAACACGTCTATCATTGCTTTAGCCGTGTTTAAGAATGGTCTTCCTAATATGAGAGGAACTTGAGAATCTTCTTCCATGTCCAGAACAACAAAATCTACTGGAAATACTAAAGTACCAACTTTAACTAGCATGTTCTCCATTATTCCTCTAGGATATTTTATTGATCGATCGGCTAGTTGTATGCTTATTCTTGTTGGTTTCAATTCTCCAAGGTCTAGTTTAGCATATAGTGAATACGGTATTAGATTTATACTAGCACCTAAGTCTGCCAATGCTTCTATTGAACTAAGACTACCCAGAAAACATGGAATTGTGAAACTTCCTGGATCAGATAATTTTTCTGGTATCTTATTCAACAGCACTGCTGAACAATTAGCGTTCATAGTAACAGCCGAGAGTTCTTCCATTTTCTTTCTATTCGTGATCAGATCTTTCAAGAATTTAGCATATCTAGGCATTCCTGAAATCACATCAATGAAAGGAAGATTTACATTTATCTGTTTAAACATATCCAAGAATTTGGATTGCTCGGCTTCAAGTCTTTCTTTTTTCATTTTACTCGGGTAAGGAAGTGGTGGTTGGTATGGTTTAACATAAGGTTTATCCTTAGCTGTGTTATCTTCATTAACCTTTTCAACTACCGGTTCTTTTTCCTTATCTTGATCAAGTTGTGGTTCTTGTGGAGTAGGAATAGCTTCATCAGAAGTTACAGGTATTTCAGGTGGTTTAAGTGTTGTACCACTTCTTGTGGTAATGGCTTTAGCTGTTTCATTCCGGGGGTTAGCATTTGTATCACTAGGTAAACTTCCCGGTTTTCTTTCACCTATTAACCTTGCTAGGTTACTTACTTCTTGTTCCAAGTTTTGAATAGAAGCTTGTTGATTTCTAAATACTTGTGCATTTTGTTCATTAGTTTGTTTTTGAGATGTGAAAAACTGCGTTTGAGTTTCAACTAGCTTCATCATCATATCTTCTAAATTCGGCTTTTTATCATCGGTTTGTTGTGGTGGTTTGTTTTGAAAATTAGGTCTTTGCTGATTGTAAGTATGGTTGGATACTTGTTGATTGCTAGGACCTTGTTGGTTGTTGTATGGAATATTTCGGTTATAGTTCTGGTTTTGATTGTAAATCGGTCTTGGCGGTTGATAATTATTCTGATAATTATTTCCAGGCCTTTGGTTTATGTATGAAATATTCTCTCTTTGTTCCATTGTTAATTCAATACTGAGACAATCTTTTGTCAAATGTGGTCCTCCACACTGCTCACAACTAATTCGTATTGAGTGAATATCCTTAGTCATCTTTTCCATTCGTCTCTCGACAGCATCTATCTTTGCAGAAATGGAATCTAAGTCATGGCTAGAATCAGCTCTAGCTGCTTTAGATGATCTAACGATATCTTTTTCTTGGTGCCACTCATGTTAATGGGAAGCAGTGTTATCAATAATTTTGTAAGCATCAGTTTCGGTTTTCTTCATAATAGAACCACCAGCTACTATATCTATGTCTTTCCTTATAGTGATGTCGCATCCTTGGTAGAATATTTGTACTATTTGACAGGTATCTAAACCATGTTGCGGACATCCTTTTAATAACTTTCCAAATCTTGTCCACGCCTCATATAGAGTTTCATTTGGCTTCTGTGTGAACGTAACAATTTCTCCTTGAAGTCTTACGGCTTTAGATGCTGGAAAGAATTGTTTAAGAAATTTTTCAACTAAAACGTCCCATGTATCAATCGCCCATTCAGGTAACGATTCCAACCAATCTTTGGCTTCTCCCTTTAAAGTCCAGGGAAATAACATGAGATATATCTGTTCATCCTCCACTTCTCGGATTTTAAATAGTGTGCAGATCCTATTAAAGGTACGAAGATGTTCATTTGGATCTTCCATCGGCACACCACTAAATTGGCATTGATTAGTCACCATGTGTAGAATTTGTCCTTTGATTTCATAATCTGGCGCATTAATGTCTGGATGAGTAATTGCGTGACCTTGGCCAGTGCGTTTAGCTCTCATTCGGTCTTCCATACTTAAAGGTTTCAGATTCTCCATAATTGAATTTGTTGAATCGAAATCACTAGAGGATTCTGATTTAATGGTTCGTTCCTCAACAATCTCTGTTTGAATGATTGGTGGTTCCGGAGGAAAATTTAATGGTTCAGGATCTATGAATCGTCCTTGAATATTCTCCGGATTCTCAATTGTGAGGTCGGGTTCAAAAAATGGATTATCGGAAATTTAAATTGGAGTACTTGGTCGACTGGATGAAGATTCTAAAGAAAAATCAACGGCGGTAATATTTGCTAAATGTCTTGATCTAGTTACAGGTGGTGAACGTACAAAAGGTGGTGAACGTCTTGCTCGGTGCATTCACTGAATATCCTATTAGTTTTTAAAAAGGAAAGAAAAATTATATAAGTTATCCAATCAATAGACTTTTCTGATTTTGCCCACGTTTCGAATAGTCAACAGATGCAGCAGAGGGGCAAGATTCGTTTGGTCTCAATATAATTGAGGACTGTTTGGCTCCAATAACCCGGTCCACGTACAAATCCAACTATTACTACGAACCAGAAAATTTTGATGTCTATTAATTTAACTACTTAAAATAAATTTTCGTAATTTTAAGAAATTTAGATAAGAAGTAGAATAAAAAATCTATGTCCTAAAAACTAGAATAGCGAGAAATAAGAAAGAAAAAGAGCGTGTCGGAAAAAGATCGAAAAATAAAAATAAGAAATAAAAAGAGTGACTTATAAAACTTTAAAACATTCTTCTAACCCAACCTTATTACTACCACTAACTTAAAATTATAATCGCAAATTGAGATTACTAATTGGAATGATAATTGATACATAGGTAAAAGGTGTCTAAAAATATTAAAGCTTACAAGAAAAACTATATCCCAAATGAAAATAACTTAAAAAGGTACTAAAACTTAAAAAGGCGTTGCAAAATTCTAAAACACCTAAATCTTAGTCTAAAGAAAAAGCACTTAAGGGATTTTATGGCAAAGCCTAAAAATCTAGAAGTAAAAATAACTATGTCAAAAATTATATCTTAAAACTAAATACGAGCGAAAAATAAAAAAGTTACGCTAAAACAATTAAAAAGGGACAAAATATAAAAATATACTAAAAGTTGTAAAAAGTACAATTTTTATAAAAATATTATTTTTATATTATTTATTTTATAAAACTATTAATTTTATAATTTAATTATACTAATTAAACTAAACAAACAAAATAATAAAAAAAACTAATAACTAATTAAATAATAAACCCTAATTAGGGTTTTAAATTAAATAATAAATAAACTTCGTAATTAATGCTGAATTAGGGTTGCAGTTGGCGTGTCAGACACTCTCATGCGATCGCATGAGAGTATGCCTTCGGGCTCATGCGATTGCATGGGCTAGGGTTTCGGGCCACAGAGTGGGCTGCTACAGTACCGGACTCGAGTTTTAATATTTTTTTTTATTTTCTGTTTTTGCTGTAAAATATATTTATAAATTAAATAAAACTTATATTTTTACAAACTAAAAAATAGAAATAAAGAAACTTTATAAAACTTAAATATTTACCAAACTCTTAAAAATATTTATATTTTTGTTTTTCTTTTTATATTTTTGAATATTTAAAACGTATTTTTACAAAAGCGTATTTTTTTTATAAATGTAAACTAAAAAGAAAAATCTTTTTTTTTATATTAGCGTTGCGCTTCCGGCTTTTAAGCTAGACGGTCCCCGGCAGCGGCGCAAAAAATACTTGATGTTAAAGCTAAGGGGTATAAAATACTATTAAATTTTACAAGGAAATACTATTAAATACGATACAATTTTACACAAGATATTTATTTATTTATAGAATGGATATACTTAAACCTTGCTACAACACTTATAGGCAGTGTACCTAATCGTACAGTAGTGTAGTTTTTAGTAAGTCCGGTTCGTTCCACAGGGAAAATCTTTAAACAAAGCTTAACGCTATATTAGTTTAACAAAGCTTAACGCTATATTAGTTTACTTTTATAAAAATACAAATATATATAAGTAATATTATTATTATAAAGGAGGATTTTTACCGTTTAATGACCGGTTTGTCGATTTTAAAACTTTAGTCGCAGTTAAAACCAAATGTAAAATAATAAATAAATACAAGACTTAATTTAAAGCGTAAAGTAAATAACGATAATGAAATTGCGAATAATAAAAGTGCGATAAAATAAACTTGCGATAATTAAAAAGTAAGATAATTAAAAGTGCAATTAAATACAATAACAATAAAAATGCGATAATTAGAAGTGCAATTAAATATAAAATAAAGGAAATTAAATATGAAATAAAAGAATTATGCTTATTTAAACTTCCGTAATCATGATGTTTGACGTGTTGATTTTAGTTTTATGCCCATGGGTTAATTGTCCTTTGTCCTGGATTATTTAATATGTCCGTCTGGTTTTTGTCCATAACAGTCCATCAGTCATAAATATAAAGTGCGAGTGTCCTCGTCAAATTATCCTTATACCCGAAGTTAAATATTCCAACTAATTGGGGACTTAAACTGTAACAAGATTTTAATACTTTGTTAACAATTATGCCAAGTGTCCTTGTACATAATTTCACTCCTATTTTAATAATTCTAGTGGCTATTAATCCATTCCCGTGTCCGGTTAAATGAACAATTATTCGTACATATAAATATCCCGCCCATCGTGTCCGATCGAGTGTATATGGTTATTTATAGGGACGTCCAATTGTAAATCTTTATATTAAAATTAATAAACTATCATTTAGTTAAACAAATATAAAGCCCATTAATAGCCCATAGTCTAATTTCCACAAGTGTCGTTCTTTTGTCCAAACCCCAATTATGGTACAAAGCCCAATTACCCAATTTTAATATTTTTAGCCCAACATCATGATTTCTTCGGATTAAATAAGCATAATAATAACTTAGCTACGAGACATTAAATTAAAAAGGTTGAACATAACTTACAATGATTAAAAATAGCGTAGCGTTACACGGACAGAATTTTGACTTACACTCTTACAATATTCGCTAACACACCTTTATTATTAGAAATTAAAATTAAAATTAAAATATATATATATATATATATACTTTACGTATGATGAAGAGAAGAAAAGATGTGTTTATTTTGGCCAAAACGCGTTGAATTTATAGGACCTGGGCTGGATTTCAGAGCCATGCGATCGCATGGCTTTTGTGCCTCCAGGCTATGCGATCGCATGGCCAGCTGGGAGAAGTCACATATTTTTGTTTTCTTTCTTGCCGACGTTTATAAATAATAATATAATATATAAATATTTATAAGAATTATTTAAATATTATATTTTATTTATGTGCATAGTTAACTTGTAATTTTTAGTCCGTTGCGTCGAGCGTTGAGAGTTGACTCTGGTCCCGGTTCCGGATTTTCGAACGTCCTTGCGTACAATTTAATATCTTGTACTTTGCGTTTTGAATCTTGTACTCTTGTAATTTTGAGACGTTTCTTATCAATAATTAGAACCTCATTGATTGTATTTTGTACTTTTGAGATTTTTGGTCGTTTGCGTCTTCTTCGTCGAATCTGTGTTTTGTCTTCACCTTTTATTATTTAAACGAATATCACTTGTAAATAGAATAGTTGCAACTAAAAGCTTGTCTTTCTTGAGGAATAATGCTATGAAATATATGTTCGTTTTTAGCATTATCACCTAGCAGACCCTAAAGAACTAGTCTTCTCCCCCCATTCTGAATTTTTATTTTTTTAGGTTTTACGAGATGAAGAATTCCTTTGATCTGAACCATGGTCTAATGCTACACGCTTTGATCACTAAACGTAATAATGACACACTCCCGAGTGACCTGGTATCAATAATAAGAGCCAAATTGGACGGAGTAAGAAAAGAACTCAGAAACGATCATAATAAGTTACATTTTGGTAAAGGAAAATCAAAATCTGCAGCGAAAAGAAGAGCACGACACCTTGAAAGATGTCACAAATTTGGAAAATGGTAACACGAAGGAAAATGCTCAACGAATCAGACATATTCAAATACTAAATTTGTTACTTTATGCAGAGATGGACCGTTCATATGTTTCGAAGAAAAATCGTTGAATGCTCGAGGTTATGCCTATGTAGCTATGGAAAACCAATTAGTCCGACTATATTATGAGTGGGCTAGAGCAGGTCACTCAGAATTCTATCTCACAGGTAAGTATGTACAGTTTTTATTTTTATTATTTTTAACCTTTTGATAATAAACGCTAAATCGTTCGCTATAAAGTATTAAATTGGTATTCAATAAAATTAGGTATGCGTAACCGAAATTATTGATATCATACAAAAGTTTATTACATCACTGCGAAATTTATCGTTTATTCTTAAGGTATAAATATCTTTAATCAATCAACCCAAAATATTTCAGAAATTCGTCAGGAGTAAAACTAGGTAATATAACCGAAATTACTTTACCGAAAAGAGGGGCGTATATTTTTGATAATATTTGATTGATTAAAGTGGGATAAAAGACCAAAAAGATTTTTAATTTTATTTTTACTTTGTTTTTAAAATTAATATTAAAATAATACTGTAAACTTTTTAAAATTAATATATTTAAGTTTGTAAATATTTGAAAATTTTATGTTTTTAATATAAGTTTGTATGTATAAAAACAAAAATATAATATAAATTTGGTGAGAATTTTTAAAATTTTAATAATATGAATTTTTAATTTTATGCATTTTAAATTTAAGTTTGGTGTGAATTTAAAAACAAAAATTTACTTTATTTCGCTAAGTTAAAAATATGATTTTTAAAATTCGTCGTGAGTTGAAAACTAGGTCGTTGAACCGAAATTGCTCTACCCAAGGGAGGAACGAGAACTTTTATTATCATTATTTTTAATCTTATTGAATTAAAGTATGCAAAAAATATTTAAAAAAACCCAAAAATCTTTACTTTTAAAACCGCGCTTTGAATTGATAAATTTTAAACTTTTGTCGAGGGACGGACTAGGACATCGTTCCGAAACGCCCTCATTCTAAAAAGAAACAAATTTTTAAAATTTAATTTAATTATATGTTTTAAAAAGTTTATGGTTTTTATAAAAAAAAAGGCTAAAAGTACTGTACCCGGACTCCACGCGATCGCATGGAGTTTGGCATATGAAGCCATGCGATCGCATGGAGCTGGAAAATTGGCCAGAAACAAAAACTCAGTCGAGTTCTGCACAACACACAACACGTACACAAATACACTGTGATGACCCGGAAATTTCGACTAAATTTAAACTTAATCTTAAATGATTAATGATTTCGACACGATAAGCAAAGCCTATGAAGTTGAATCTCAAAATTTTGAACTATTCAATTACCCTTCGGTTGTTCTCAACGATTCGCGAACCATTATATGTAAATAGATACATATATATACTATAACTTGAAAACGTAACAAAGTTTTAATTGCATGATACCATACATTAAACTTATTGGTTTATATATCTATTTGAATATATATGATTTCAAGTTATTTAGTAAACGATAGTAACATTCGTTTATTGATTCGATTGATATTTAGATAAGTTAACTAAAGCATTTAAGATGAACCAGTAAAACACTAATTTGCTACAGTGTTTTCAAATTGCCACATTACTCAAAATGTAACAGTGTTTTCGAAAATCACTATTTGCTACAGTGAAATTGACTTTGCTACAGTGAATTGCTACAGTAAACACTATTTTAAAATGTATTTTAACAAATAGCGAGAGCATGATTTATAGAAGTAAATGACCAAAACACTCAAATGTATAAGTTATAATTTGAGTGATATAATTTAGGGATAATTTAAGTTTATATTGTGACAAAGGTACGAGTCACAAAACGAAAAGTACTAGTTTCCTAAGCGTACGAAAATGCGTTCGAGAAACCGGAACCGGGACATAAGTCGAGTGATGACGTACGACTTATCGGAACGAAAATTTCAAATCAACTATGCACGTGAATTTAATATAATATATAATTAATTATATAAATTATATATATTATATTAATATTTAATTATGTCGACGAACTACAAAACAAATCAAATTTGAGCTGTCATTTAAGCTCATGCGATCGCATGAGCATACCAAAGAAACTCCATGCGATCGCATGGAGGCTGGATCCAGAAAACATCTATAAATTCAGTCGAATTCGTTCCATTTTTTTTTCACATATATTACTCCGTATAATATTTATTATTATTATTATTATTATTATTATTATTATTATTATTATTATTATTATTATTATTATTATTATTATTATTATTAATCTTATTATTTTTATTATTAGTGTTATTATTTTTGCGATACAAAAATAATAATGTACATAAAATATTACGACGGAGTGCTGTCCAAGTAATTTTTAAAACGAGTTTCCAAGCGAGCTAGAGCTAGGGAAAATATGGGTTATTACCAAGGAGGTTATGGGTAATGTTCGGGGGTATTTTTGTGAAGCAAACCTCGTGTTTATCATCTCCGATGCGTCTACGTGCTTTCCTACAATATTGTATATCAATATTAAACAGTGAGTTTCATATGATCCCTTTTACTCTCTACATTTTTGGGCTGAGAATACATGCAAATGCTTTATTAACCGATATACAATATTTATATGTGTGAGTTCATTGATCCCTTTTTATACATATTTTTGGGCTGAGAATACATGCGCTGTTTTATAAAATGAATACAAAAACTAAAACGGATTTGAGTGAGTTTCATAAGATCCCTTTTACTCTCTACATTTTTGGGCTGAGAATACATGCAAATGTTTTATTAACCGATATACAATATTTATATGCGTGAGTTTCATTGCTCCTTTTTTTAATTGCTTTTGCAATATATATTTTTGGGCTGAGAATACATGCAACTTATTTTAAACGCAATGGATACAAGTACATACTAAATTCTACAACGAGTTTGAACCGAAATTCCCTTAGCTTTGGTAACTAGTAACTGCCAGTTATAAGAACTGGTGGGCGCGAGTAGTAGTATATGGATCCATAGGGCTTGATATCCCCGTCCGAGCTAGAGCACTAGCCTTTTAACGGACGTATGCTATTTGAGAAGCGTACACGTTGGTTTGCGTGTATTATTAAGATGATTATACAAAGGGTACAAATTATATAAACGTTAAAGTTTAGTTACCAGGGTGCTCAATTTTGTAGAACCGATTGATAAACGTTTCGGATGAAACAACTGAAATCTTGTGATCCACCTTTTATGTAAAACCTATTGATAAACGTTTTGAATAAAACAACTGAACTTTTGTAATCCACATTGATATACGGATTATGTGTAATATTAAAACTATGAACTCACCAACCTTTGTGTTGACACTTGAAGCATGTTTATTCTCAGGATTCTAGAAGTCTTCCGCTGTTTGCTTATACGTGATACAAGATATGTGCTTGGAGTCATACATGCTATATACAAGAAACTTGCATTCACCAAACCATTACCATGTATCTTATTTTGACTGTATTGTTAACAGATGTATTATTGTAAACCATTTAAATGGTGATTGTCTATACGTAGGAATCATCAGATGTTAAAAACCTGGAATTTATATATTCATTTATGAAATACCTTTTCAAACGAATACAATTTACAAAATGTATCACATAGAGGTCAAATACCTCGCAATGAAATCAATGAATGACGTGTTCATCCATATGGATTTGGAGCGATCGTCACATACACGAACATACACCCCAAAACCTCTCAAATTTCATCATTTTTTCACCAAATTTCACCAAATTTCTCACTGCAATCCGCTCTAAACATGAATTTGATAAGAAGTTTATCAAAAAGGGTAACAATTTCACCCCTAAATCTCTTTAAATTTAATTTTTAGTATTCTTGAGCTATATTTTACCTAATTTGATTTTGTTAATTTCTAGTGTAATTAGAGTTAAATTGTTAGTATTTTATGCATGTATAACCTAGATTGATGTTATTTAACATGATTTGAAGCCAAAAACTTCAAAAATTTTAGGAATCTAGGGTTTGTGTTCTTGAGCAATTTGGGGTTTTTTTTTAATATAAACAGGTTACGGCCGATTTTTTTCATGAATTATTGCTAAATTAAGTAGTGTAACATGTTTAGGTAGCTAAATGATCCAAACTTTGATCCTAAACATGATTTTTGAGAATTAAAGTAGACTTTTTAGGTCCAAAATTCATGAACTTGATTAATTTGATATAATTGCGATTTAAGACTTGTTTAATTGCCAATAATGACTATTTTGACATGTTATTTGAGTTAAATGCTTATGAACTTTGTATACATTTTCATATATGCTTATTTGAAAAAGTGTAGAATTGTTAAAATTGTGAAAATGTGTATAAGTTTAATTTTGATTGAACATGTTAATTTAATTGTTTCAAGTTGTCATTTTGCTAACACTAATGCATATTTGGATGTACAAATTTTTTGTTTAATGTATTTTACAGAGATTTACAGATACTGATGGTTCATCATCATCATCTAGACGACCTGCTTCAGAACCTGAACCAGAAATGCAATATGAACCTGAACCGGAGCAACAACAGGAACCACAACAACAACCTAATCAACACGTACCTTATTATGATCCGCTACAATTTGTTGATGCCTTCATAGTATTTATGATACATCCACCAGTAGAATACCCAACAATTCCTGAACACACGTTGCATCCTAATCTGAGATTCGATAGAAGCTGGAGAGATTACCCATCATATCAAAGTAACAAATTCAAACTGCTATCGAAAAATGTAGAAGTGCCAAGGGTAATCGATTGAGATTCTTTGAAAAGGGTCCAAATAGCTAACTCAGTTAGGGAGCATCTGATCCAAAGGTATGGCAGTTCTTCTTTTCACGATTGGGAACGTTTATTCACCATTAGTAGACCTGTATATAAGGAATGGTGTGTTGAGCTGATGAGTACTATAGCATTAAATGTAGATGTAGATAGAATAGATGATAGAAGTTTTCTTAGATTTATACTTGGCCGTAGGATGTGCAGGATGTCCATGCTGGACATGGCCATGGCATTACAGATTTACACTCCTAGTGAATTGCTACTACCCGATTGTATGAATTTGATTTATCGTGGTGAAATGGTAGATAGGAATTTTGACGCGAACGCCGTCTGGAGGCGTATGTCAAACTATAATGTTTTTACGCTGGGAGGAAAACACTCCTACTTACATATTAACAAAGCCAAACTTCGTATAATTCATAGATTTCTGGCTAACTCGATTACACAGAGAGGTCACAATAAAGAGAAAATGACCTTACATGATTTATTTTACCTAAAGTGTATTCGAGACCCAAGAAGCTTTGTTAATATCCCCTACTGTGTTGGTTTTTATTTATCTAAGATGGTGGAAGGAATACAGGAAGGGGGGATAATAGGAGGAGGTATTTTTGTTACTCTCATTGGAGAGTATTTGGGTGTAGATAGGGACCAAGGGGGTTCACTTTTGGAATGTATGGAACAGGTTGAGCCTTTAGGATTGAAGGTCTATCAGGGTGCTAAGGTATTAAAGAGCAGACGCAACCAGCCAGTACCCTATGAAGGTAGTCATCCTCAGATAGAGAGAGTTTCAGATGAGGAAATGGAGGAAGCGGATGACATCAGGGATGTCATTAGGGAGGCTATGACTGACGTCTACCAGCGTGTAGATGAGGTAGATATGACAAACGCGGAGAGATTTCGTCGGATGGAGCAATGGCAAGCCCGGAATGATTACGAGCATTCCAGGTAATGACAGCATGATAGATGGGACTATCATCAGCGTCAGATTATGAGCCGGCTGTCACCTCAGGATCACTATGTTCTGACCCGACCCGCTTACTATCCTCCACACCAGCCCGAGATGAGACCACCATATACTCTCTACGACCCTAACTAGGCCTACCAGTACACCTATCACCAACCATGGAACCCGGACGACGACATGAACTGGAACCCCTATCCAGATTGATATAGCTCCTGTTGGTGATTTCTATGATTTTTTTTTATTATTTCTATTTATTTATGTTTAAACACATTATATTGTGATACATTAATGTATTGTTTAATATTTTTATTATTTGGTACTAATATTTCATATTTGATTTGAAAGTGGGATTTTAAGTCCCATTTCAAATTACCATGCATGTTTATATTTGTATGTATGTATATTGTCAATTGTACACAACAGGGTAAAACAGCGCATTTTCAAAGACTGGCATTAAGTTCAGCAAAAGTTACTAATTTTGACGACAAAACGAAAAATAAATGTGATGTAACAACAAGACGGAATGAACAAATGATGTGCACCATTTATCATTCAACAAACAAACGCCAATATGTTTGGAAACTTTGGTAAAATTTAATCATTTTTCTACGATAATTTAAATTGTTACTGATTTCTTGCAAATGAGGGCATTGCAAGATCTTAAGTGTGGGAAGGGGTTAAATTATTTAAGATTTTTAAAATTTTAACTTATACACTTGGTTACCATTAATAATACTAGTAATGCAGTAGTTGTATTAGAATCTAGTGCTCTCTGATAATAAAGAACAGCCCTAGTCTTATATACTGACTACCCAATTCTAGTAAAAATTTTCAAAATTTTCAATTAAATGAATTCAAATTCATATTTATACATATTTATGAACGATAAAACTAGGTGTTAATGCCGAAATTATTGTTACCTCGGAAAGGACATAAATTGAGAAACAAATCAAAATGTTAGAATTCATTTAAAATGGAATAGAGGACAATAAAAAGGAAAAGAAAGGAAAATAAAAGCCAAGTGTGGGAAAAATTTACCAAGTTCTTTAAAACATATATCACATATTTTGTACAAAGATACTTTTGTTTTGGACAAAATTAACCGTTTTACCCGGTAAATTGTAAGATATTTGAAAGAAAGATGGATCTACACGATGAATCAATTCCATCATTAAAAGGAAGTAAAGTCTTCCGAAAAAGAAACGTGCTTCTTGATTTAGGTCATGAAGTTGTCGTCCAGACCAGCTGTAGGTTGACGAAAAATCTAGAAAAGTCATCACTAAAATCAGCAGGAAATCCACGGACCTCAGCATCAAACAGGGTCACCAAGTGGTCAGACTTATCCTAACCATGAGAGGATCTGTCTCATAAAATGGGGAGGGCGCCATGCAAATTAGCTTGATAAGACTAATGAATCAGATCCCCAGAAAAGGATAATCTCCTTAAAGATTAAAAATCAGCTTTTAAGCCCGATATTACTCAATCCTAGAGATTGACCTTAAAGATTGAGAATTACAAACTCATGAAATTCGATGATATCTAAACTCGAGCTTGAACGAGAAAATATTTTGATAAAATTACAAAACGATTTGTTTTCTGAAAATCCCATTTTTAATGCGTTCATTACCATTGAACGTAAAATCCTAGGAATTCACCTAGAATTCATTAGGTCACCTGAACCAAATCGGGTGTCAACCGTAAGAACGGTGGTTGCATAGCATGGTCAAAGACAGGACCTTGTGCCAGACCAAAAAATTATAGGGTGAGCTTTACTATTGCTCCTACAAAGGATAGTAATTGCATCTGACACGTTATAGACCATAATTAAAAGCATGTCAGGGGACATTGCCTTAACAGTTGCTTGTTCAATGCTTTCCTTTACAACCGGACGGTAGTTTACCGAAAGGTAATATACGGAGCAAGTATACTGGACGTGTTGCTTTCCTAATACAAGGTTAGCAAGTGGGTGACACAAAACCGCAAGTTTTGAGCTAAAATTTTCAAATCTGAAACCCACAAAAATAATTTTCCAAACACCGGTGAAGGGTTATTCCGGAAAACTTATCTAGGGTAAAATCTAGATTTTATTTAAAAGATCAAATGTTTTCATAAAGATCCAATTTCCTTAAGGAACTAAATTTTCATAGTCATGTGGGACTGTAAACCACATCGTTACTACCATTGTTTATACCGCCGTATAGAAATCATTGATGTACAAAGTGTGAAAAATAAAGAAGTGATTCTTGTGACGACCCGGAAATTTTCGACTAAATTTAAACCTAATCTTTATATGTTTCCGACACGATAAGAAAAATTTGTAATGTTGAGTCTCGAAAACTTGGAAACTATGCTCATGTGTTCAATTGACCTTCGACCATGTCCGACGATTCACGAACAATCGTGTGTAAATAAATAGATAAGTGTAAAGATATAATATTGATAAGTATTCTTTAATCAATTAGAATTAAAAATGTAAAATAACAAACAAAATAAGTAAGTTATTATTAACATGAATATATACAAATAGATATATAATATCATTATGAATCTATATAAATATGTATAAAAGATATCTATTAATAACAAATATGTGATAATATTTATAAAATTTATAAACAATAAATATTCAATATATATTATTATATAATATACATTAGGATGTAATTAATAAACCGCAATATTAATATATTAAATTATAACTTGAAATATGGTTAATACATTATTGTTATCATTATTAGTATCATTGTTATGAGAAAAATTATAAGGATTATTAAAGGTATCATTACTAACTTGATTACTAAATTATTATTTTATATAAAATTATTAATTATCATCAAGATTATTATTTTCTCTAAAATTATAATTATTATTATAACTAAATTGATTACTATTATTAATATTAATAGTAATGTTAAATATTAATGTGTATATTATTATGTTTCTTAATATATAAAATACTGATTTAATTAGATGCAGATTATATAAATAAACCGATATACAAATATTATACAAGTATAAACAGATTCATAGATATACGGATATATACATTCAAGAAGTTAATTGGGTACGTAATCAATTTTCCTTCACCATCCTACAGTGATTAAATTGTCCATCTACTGTTAAAATCGTACCAATTAGAATCAATTAGGAGATACAATCCAAAATCTGTTACAACAAATCCTGCTTTTTGTTTCTTTCCTTTATTTAATTACTTGATAGAGAATTCAATGTCCTTATTGTCTGCTTCTTGTTATAAGTCAACTTCATGTTATCAAACCATGGTTCTACTTTTTTATCCATCATATTATATACAATCAACCACCGTAATTCGGGAATGAAAGCTAAAAACAAATCGATGAACACAAGTTATCCTCTGTACATATACTTTTTTTTAGTTTTCAAATGCAAATGATTTAGCAAAATCTAAAATTGCAGAATGGTTAGGAACTCCCTACTCAAAGTATCTGCAAGATTTCACAACCCAATTCTTTATATCGAAAACGAATTCTTGAGTCAAAGTTTGTGAAATAAAAAGTCAATCATGGTTCTTCCATCGAATTAACGTTATCTGTTATGATTTAAATCAAATTGATGGTTGATAAAGTTTACTGGAACAATTTACAATCCTTTTCATGTTATAAGAATTGTCTAAAACATTTTACAAATTGAAATCATAATTTACATATATTTTTTTTACGGCAACAGGCCTGTTCGATTATTTTTCTTCTCTTCATTTTTATTATTAATTAATTTCACCACTTATTAGTTTTCTAGTAGTTTCAAAGCCTTAAATTATGTTTTGGAAATTCGATTTTTGGTTTTGGGTTGTTTCTGGTCGCTGTGTAAATGAGGAAGAAGGAGGGTAATAGCAGATGAGGGTTAAATAGAATGGGATAGGAGTTTACTTCAGTAAATGGGCAACAGCCCAATGGTCTAGGGCGTTGATGATATTCGAGAGGTCTAGGGTTCAATCCCTGCTTGTGGCAGGAAACTATTTCTTTTGGCCTTTTTAAGGTAGTTTTCTTTTTAATAACAAAATTATTATTATTAATACTATTATTATTAGTGTAGTTATTATGATTATTGTTATTGTTGTTATTACTACACTTAATATTATTGTTATTAATATTAGTATTACTAGTATTATTAGTCAATGTTATTATCATCATTAACTTAGTTATTATTAAAAGAATAAGTATTTTTAGTAAAAATCTAGAATTATTAGTGTTATTAATATAGGAAATTCTATGATCACTATGACTATGACTAAGATTATTATTATTATTATTGTTATCATTATTATTATGATTATTATTATTATTATTACAAAAATAATACAAATTATTATTATTCTTACTAATAAAAGTATTAATATCATTTTTGTAATTATTAGTACTATTATTGTTATTAACATATGTACCATTTTTTTTTTACAAAATCATTATTATTATTAGTGTTATCATTATCAAGAAAGTTATTATTATTAGTAAATCATTATTATCAAAACTATCATTCTAAACAAATAAATAATTTTGTACATAAAACCTACCTAATACACACTACAAATTATACTAATAATCTATGTAACTATATATAAGACATATTAATATTTCTTATATAACTACCTACATACAACAAATTCGATATTTTCAATATAATACTATATATATATATATATATATATATATATATATATATATATATATATATATATATATATGGATATACTAATATAACTAAAAGTATAAATTCTAATCATTTTAAATATATACAAAATAAATATATATAACATATACTTTAAGACATAATATAAGTATATATATATTTTTTAAAATGGAATTTAATATAAATTATATAAATTACAAACACATAAATAAAATATAATTAATAAAGGAATTTACATTATATGTTTTAATAGCTATACAATTGATATAGGTTCGTGAATTCGAGGCCAACCATGCATTGTTCAATATAGTCATATGTATTTTTACTACAAAATACATTAGGTGAGTTTCATTTGCTCCCTTTTACTCTTTATATTTTTGGGACTGAGAATACATGCGCTATTTTTTATAACTACTTTATTAAATACTTTTGAAATATATTTCAAACTGCGAATACATGCAAATGCTTTATTAACTGTTTTACAATATTTATATGTGTGAGTTTCATTTGCCTTTTTACCCTTTATATTTTTGGGCTGAGAATACATGCAGGTTTTATAAATGATTTACAAAATAGACACAAGTACGTGAAACTACATTCTATTGTTGAATTATCGAAATCGAATATCTCTTTTTTATTAAGTCTGGTAATCTAAGAATTAGGGAACAAACACCATAATTGACGCGAATCCTAAAGATAGATCTATCGGGCCCAACAAGCCCCATCCAAAGTACCGGATGCTTTAGTACTTCAAAATTTATATCATGTCCGAAGGAGGATCCCGGAATGATGGGGATATTCTTATATGCATATTGTGAATGTCGGTTACCAGTTGTTCAATCCATATGAATGATATTTTTGTCTCTATGCATGGGACGCTTATTTATGAGAACTGAAAATGAAAATCTTGTGGTCTATTAAACTGATGGAAATGATTATTTATGTTAAACTAATGAACTCACCAACCTTTTGGTTGACACTTGAAAGCATGTTTATTCTCAGGTACGAAAGAAATCTTCCGCTGTGCATTTGCTCATTTTAGAGTTATTACTTGGAATCATTCATGACATATTTCAAAAGACGTTGCATTTCGAGTCGTTGAGTTCATCAAAATTATTATTAAGTCAATATTAGTTAGATATATTATTAAATGGTATGCATGCTGTCAATTTTTGATGTAATGAAAGATTGTCTTTTCAAAAACGAATGCATTGTTTGTAAAATGTATCATATAGAGGTCAAGTACCTCGCGATGTAATCAATTGTAATGTATTCGTCCGGATGGATTAGGACGGGGCATTTCAGTTGGTATCAGAGCGGTGGTCTTAGCAAACCAGGTCTTGCATTAGTATGTCTAACTGATAGTCGTTAGGATGCATTAGTGAGTCTGGACTTCGACCGTGTCTGCATGTCAAAAGTTTTCCTTATAATTTTTAGTCGGAAATCATGTGCTTATCATCCTTAGAAAATTTCCTGCTTATCATTCTTAGTCTAGACACATCCTACTGCAATGATTGCATGAATAGTGTATAGACAAAAATTCGTATCTTATGTATCAGCTAATTCATATCTTAGCATATCTGTTACTGTAGACTTTGCCTGACAACTTCTGTAGATTCCTCCGTAACTTATGGGATTTTAGTATTATATATGCATATGTAAATTATGTATTGCAGGGTACTAATCTACATCCTATAATCTACTTCTTATCGAAAATCCTTCATCTGATCGTACGAGATGAATCCCTCAATCATTTCGAGTCCCTCAGATTTCGATAGCTATTCTGATAGTTATTCCGACAGCTATTCCGACATGTATTTTCACTCGAACTCCGAAAGTAATGTAACCAGAATGGATCAACCAATTAGCCATCATTGATTCTGGAAGAATTAGGGATGAGTTCGTAGTCGACTAAATTATTGGAGACAAGAAGAAGCGATCCCTTTCATCCACCATATTGCCCTCTTGACGAAGAACCTGAAGCACCTATCGGCGAATCTATCCGAAACACCATTTTCAGCCTCATTTCCAGAGTAGTTCGACACGATTATATTCTATCCACAAATTCTAAACCTTATTCATCCGCTTGTTCCAACTGCCAATCATCCCGGAGTAATCGAAGAAGTCAACGAATTTCGCGCTCGAGTAATCAATTTAGAGAATATGGTGCAAAACATACCAGCTTCAGCAACATCACCGGCACAACAGTACCATCACCACTATCAATAACAACATAAGCATCCCATGCCTCAACATCTCATTCTGTACCTCGAGTACAATCATCGTTCTATGAATTGTTCTACATCATTTATCTTCGTTTTACATGGCGATTATGTAATCTCTAAAGTTTTAGAGATTATTCATCCTAGTTCTAAATGGAAATCAAATGAGATTAATATCATATTAACTCATTAAATCCATGATTACATCTGAAGAAAATATATATGTATATATTTTCATAAAGATTGTAATTAAAAAAAAATTCTTTCGTACAAACTGTTAATGGTAAAAATATTTTAACGGGTAGGTAATACCCTAGAAATATTTGAATTTCGCATTAATAAGTTACACTGTACATTCTTCGAATTTGATTCAACGATCATTTACTATCCTATTTACAACCACCGATATACGTATCCGTTCACCAAAGAATAACTATTTTCATTCAAATTCAATTTCATATTTGGATTTTGACCTATCAGAATCCAATAAGTGGCATAGTGAAGAAATAATGGACACAATAAAAATTGATTAGAAACAGACTAATTAACAATATGTAATTTTGTTAAGAAACCACGCTAACAAAATCCTAGCTAACTGTTCCTAGCTAACTGTTAATTCCATATTACATTTTATTTATCGCAATTTAATTACCACAATTTATTTTATCGCAATTTACATTCTCGCAATTTTATTTATCGTCATTTAATTTCTGTTATTTACTTTACGCACTTTATTTATCATTATTTAATTTTCTGTTATTTATTTTACGCACTTTAAATATCGGGACACGTATACAAAGTTTTGACATATCATATCGACGCATCTATATATATTATTTGGAATCACCATAGACACTCTATATGCAGTAATGATCGAGTTCTCCATACAGGGTTGAGGTTGATTCTACAATAATATATATAGTTTGAGTTGTGATCGAGTCTGATACGTATACGGGTCACGACACGTATTAATTAATTCGAATATTATATATTAAACTATATATGAATTATTGGACTATCAACTGTGGACTATCGACTGTGGACTAATAACATTGAACAATTAAAATAAATTAAAATATTGATTATAACATATGAAACTAAATAATTCTTCAAGTTTGCCACTTGATTTCATCTTAAACCTCATTGTATCTTGACAAGTACAATCTGCATTCAAACCTTTCATGATTCTTGAAAACACCTCAATCGAGAGGATGAACTAACCGCACTTTATCTACGGGAGGAAAGATTTATGCATATAGTTATGTACCTAAAAACACTCGGAACTTGGGTAAACGTTTAAACTGTATCTATGCAAACTCCTTTGGCATTATTATTATCGAAAATAACCATACAATTCTTTTCAAAATAGACAATTTTGTCACAGCTCCAGCAAGTCAACTTCGACTTTTCGTTCGAAACAACCTTATTATAACCTTGATAAATATGTGTGTTCTTTTATTGTTACCGGGGAACCTTTTATATTTCACCATATTACCAGTAGACGTACCAGCAACCTCGTTGCTCCTTGGCTCAAATCTCTACGACCAATCAATATATTTATCTATTAAAGTTTTATCATGAACTCCATATATTTATCTATTGAAGTCTCATCATGTACTCATTCGCATCTTGTAACAAGAATTACCATACCAATTACCGGAAACCAGCAAATCTGTATTGTGAGCCTCACAACGTCTCCACATCAACAGTTATATGTATAACATTTATCTCTTAAAAATTATGATCTTTCATTCTAAAATTCTGAAAAGCACTCAGTCTACAAATCAATACATTGAACTTTGAAAAAGCTGAATGAAGCAGCAGAAACTGTAGACAACCGTAAATGACCTTAATCATCGAAAGTTTGATGATAAAGAATAGTATGTTGGAAAAGCTCAGAAAAGTTGGAACTGGAAACCGGATTGAGCAAACTACGAAGGAGTCTCTGAACAAATCACAAGGACTAAACTTGTACATTAAGAATCCTGATGATCCTATTTTTGATGAAATCTTTAGCGAATACCTTGCTTCTGACTCCAAACTCTTGTGGACAGATTTTCTTCACCATCCTTCAATATTAGAAATTCCAAGATATCATCGTATCTTTCATTATAAATATCCTCCATATTTCTGAAGATATTTACATAACTATTCTTATCTGAAATCATTAATCTCATCATGATATCAGTGTTACATCATATAGAAACTGTTAGTTTCTATATTCTGTAAACTTTCGAGCTTAAAATATGAATGTTATTGAAGTAATGTTGGGAACTGATGCATGAGTTAGTATAATATAATGACACTTGATCAACGTGATTATATTACAGTAAGTCATGCTGAGTTTCTAAATGGAACATGATGATTCACAGATTATAACGTCATCATGTGCCATGCTACATAACTCTTTCATTCTGCTTAACTTCTGAATATATCAAGAAAATATATTCTTGATAGTTCTATTCTCAGTGATACAGGTAATTTGACAAAACAAATCGTGCTACTACCTTTCCTTTCTACCTTGTATATTATGATGATTCGAAACTCCATACCTATGAATTCTGGACCGTTACTTGCGAAAAGTAAACAAAAGCATGAAGCTCCGAAATAGAAAAGGGGGTATAAATCGCAGCAAATAAGAGAGCGCATTAACTGTGGATGACAATAATTATAGGAGACAGAAGCAGGGACATTGAAATATAAGGGAAGATATAAAATCCAATAACAACACAGGAGTTACAAACCTTAAATATTAATACGAATAGCAATATAAAGACACGGTATGATTAAGAATAGTATCACCCACGGTAACAGTAGAAGTAAACAAATTTTTCTGGTGAAAGATTGAAAAGAAGGATGACAGAAATGATAATTAGGAAAGTATCAATGATTAGAATGGGATGAAGCATTTTCCCAATCTTTTAGAAGTAAGAATTAAGAATGAAAGTATAGGAATGATGAAAATAAGGGAACGGAAGAAGTTCATTTATAGTGGAAATCTCAGACAGAGTAATCGAGGCAAATCACCGTATTTAATTATAGAGATCTTAATTTCCTTATTCGCTGAAGAATCAAATCTTATAGATTTCGAAGATTTTTTTTAAATTCCTTGATTTCCGAAAATCAACCATGACTACGTCACTGGTTAAGGCGAATCTGCATTTTCTCATTTCACTCTTTTGCGATAACTTCACTCCGCACGCTTCACAATAATCGGATCGTTTTATCTATATTAATCAATAATGATAAAACTCTATTTACTAGCTCATATTTGTCATGAAAACATTTTTACTGTTAGTCATGACCACCTCACTCAAATTTCGGGACGAAATTTTTTAACGAATAGGTACTGTGATGACCCGGAAATTTTCGACTAAATTTAAACTTAATCTTTATATGTTTCCGACACGATAAGCAAAATCTGTAATGTTGAGTCTCGAAAACTTGGAAACTATGCTCATGTGTTCAATTGACCTTCGACCATGTCTGACGATTCACGAACAATTGTGTGTAAATAAATAGATAAGTGTAAAGATATAATATTGATAAGTATACTTTAATCAATTAGAATTAAAAATGTAAAATAACAAACAAAATAAGTAAGTTATTATTAATATGAATATATACAAATAGATATATAATAGCATTATGAATCTATATAAATATGTATAAAAGATATCTATTAATAACAAATATGTGATAATATTTATAAAATTTATAAACAATAGATATTCAATATATATTATTATATAATATACATTAGGATGTAATTAATAAACCGCAATATTAATATATTAAATTATAAGTTTAAATATGGTTAATACATTATTGTTATCATTATTAGTATCATTGTTATGAGAAAAATTATAAGGATTATTAAAGGTATTATTACTAACTTGATTACTAAATTATTATTTTATATAAAGTTATTAATTATCATCAAGATTATTATTTTCTCTAAAATTATTATTATTATTATTATTATAACTAAATTGATTACTATTATTAATATTAATAGTAATGTTAAATATTAATGTGTATATTATTATGTTTCTTAATATATAAAATACTGATTTAATTAGATGCAGATTATATAAATAAACCGATATACAAATATTATACAAATATAAACAGATTCATAGATATACGAATATATACATTCAAGAAGTTAATTGGGTACGTAATCAATTTTCCTTCACCATCCTACAGTGATTAAATTGTCCATCTACTGTTAAACTCGTACCAATTAGAATCAATTAGGAGATACAATCCAAAATCTGTTACAACAAATCCTACTTTTTGTTTCTTTCCTTTATTTAATTACCTGATAGAGAATTCAATGTCCTTATTGTCTGCTTCATGTTATAAGTCGACTTCATGTTATCAAACCATGGTTCTACTTTTTTTATCCATCATATTATATACAATCAACCACTGTAATTCGGGAATGAAAGCTAAAAAAAATCGATGAACACAAGTTATCCTCTGTACGTATACTTTTTTTTTTAGTTTTCAAATGTAAATCATTTAGCAAAATCTAAAATTGCAGAATGGTTAGGAACTCCCTACTCAAAGTATCTGCAAGATTTTACAACCCAATTCTTTATATCGAAAACGAATTCTTGAGTCAAAGTTAGTGAAATAAAAAGTCAACCATGGTTCTTCCATCGAATTAACGTTATCTGTTATGATTCAAATCAAATTGATGGTTGATAAAGTTTACTGGAACAATTTGCAATCCTTTTCATGTTATAAGAATTGTCTAAAACATTTTACAAATTGAAATCATAATTTACATATATTTTTTTTACGGCAACAGCCCTGTTCGATTATTTATCTTCTCTTCGTTTTTATTATTAATTAATTTCACCACTTATTAGTTTTCTAGTAGTTGCAAAGCCTTAAATTATGTTTTGGAAATTCAATTTTTGGTTTTGGGTTGTTTCTGGTCGCTGTGTAAATGAGGAAGAAGGAGGGTAATAGCAGATGAGGGTTAAATAGAATGGGATAGGAGTTTACTTCAGTAAATGGGCAACAGCCCAATGGTCTAGGGTGTTGACGATATTCGAGAGGTCTAGGGTTCGATCCCTGCTTGTGGCAGGAAACTATTTCTTTTGGCCTTTTTAAGGTAGTTTTCTTTTTAATAACAAAATTATTATTATTAATACTATTATTATTAGTGTAGTTATTATGATTATTGTTATTGTTGTTATTACTACACTTAATATTATTGTTATTAATATTAGTATTACTAGTATTATTAGTCAATGTTATTATCATCATTAACTTAGTTATTATTAAAAGAATAAGTATTTTTAGTAAAAATCTAGAATTATTAGTATTATTAATATAGGAAATTCTATGATCACTATGACTAAGATTATTATTATTATTATTATTGTTATCATTATTATTATTATTATTATTATTATTATAAAAATAATACAAATTATTATTATTCTCACTAATAAAAGTATTAATATCATTTTTGTAATTATTAGTACTATTATTGTTATTAACATATGTACCAATTTTTTTTTTACAAAATCATTATTATTATTAGTATTATCATTATCAGGAAAGTTATTATTATTAGTAAATCATTATTATCAAAACTATCATTCTAAACAAATAAATAATTTTGTACATAAAACCTACCTAATACACACTACAAATTATACTAATAATCTATGTAACTATATAAAAGACATATTAACATTTCTTATATAACTACCTACATACAACAAATTCGATATTTTTAATATAATACTAAATATATATATGGATATACTAATATAACTAAAAGTATAAATTCTAATCATTTTAAATATATACAAAATAAATATATATAACATATACATTAAGACATAATATAAGTATATATATTTTTTTAAAATGGAATTTGATATAAATTATATAAATTACAAACAAATAAATAAAATATAATTAATAAAGGAAATTATGTGATTTACATTATATGGTTTAATAGCTATACAATTGATATAGGTTCGTGAATTCGAGGCCAACCCTGCATTGTTCAATATAGTCATATGTATTTTTACTACAAAATACATTAGGTGAGTTTCATTTGCTCCCTTTTACTCTTTATATTTTTGGGACTGAGAATACATGCGCTGTTTTTTATAACTGCTTTATTAAATACTTTTGAAATATATTTTAAACTGCGAATACATGCAAATGCTTTATTAACTTTTTACAATATTTATATGTGTGAGTTTCATTTGCCTTTTTACCCTTTATATTTTTGGGCTGAGAATACATGCAGGTTTTATAAATGATTTACAAAATAGACACAGGTACGTGAAACTACATTCTATGGTTGAATTATCGAAATCGAATATGCCCTTTTTTATTAAGTCTGCTAATCTAAGAATTAGGGAACAGACACCCTAATTGATGCGAATCCTAAAGATAAATCTATCGGGCCCAACAAGCCCCATCCAAAGTACCAGATGCTTTAGTACTTCGAAATTTATATCATGTCCGAAGGAGGATCCAGGAATGATGGGGATATTCTTATATGCATATTGTGAATGTCGGTTACCAGGTGTTCAATCTATATGAATGATATTTTTGTCTCTATGCATGGGACGCTTATTTATGAGAACTGAAAATGAAAATCTTGTGGTCTATTAAACTGATGGAAATGATTATTTATGTTAAACTAATGAACTCACCAACCTTTTGGTTGACACTTGAAAGCATGTTTATTCTCAGGTACGAAATAAATCTTCCGCTGTGCATTTGCTCATTTTAGAGTTATTACTTGGAATCATTCATGACATATTTCAAAAGACGTTGCATTTCGAGTCGTTGAGTTCATCAAAATTATTATTAAGTCAATATTAGTTAGATATATTATTAAATGGTATGCATGCTGTCAACTTTAAATGTAATGAAAGATCGTCTTTTCAAAAACGAATGCAATGTTTGTAAAATGTATCATATAGAGGTCAAGTACCTCGCGATGTAATCAATTGTAATGTATTCGTCCGGATGGATTAGGACGGGGCATTTCAATTCTAGTATGTTTTTATTTCAAGACTATATTGCTTGAGGACAAGCAACGCTCAAGTGTGGGAATATTTGATAATGCTAAAAATGAACATATATTTCATAGCATTATCCCTCAAGAAAGACAAGCTTTTAGTTGCAATTGTTCTATTTACAAGTAATATTCGTTTAAATAATAAAAGGTGAAGACAAAAGACAGATTCGACGAATTAAAGACGCAAATGACTAAAAAGCTCAAAAGTACAAAGTACAATCAAAGTGGTTCCAATTATTGATGAGAAACGTCTCAAAATTACAAGAGTACAAGACGCAAAACGCAAAATACAAGATATTAAATTGTACACAAGGACGTTCGAAAATCCGGAACCGGGACCAAAGTCAACTCTCAACGCTCGACGCAATGGACCTAAAATTACAAGTCAACTATGCACATGAATATAATATAATATATAATTAATTCTTAAAATTAATATATATATTATATTATATAATATAAACGTCGACAAACAAGAAAACAAATGAGTGTGAGCTGATACCTACCTCCATGCGATCGCATGGCCTGGAGGCACAAAAGCCATGCGATCGCATGGCCCACTTTTTTCAGCTCAGGTCCTATAAATTCGCAGTTTTGGTTGATCATATATCCATCCATCTCTCTATCTATCAAACGTATTTATATATATATATTATAATTTTAATTTTAATTCTAATAATAAGGGTATGTTAGCGAATGTTGTAAGGGTGTAAGTCGAAATTCTGTCCGTGTAACGCTACGCTATTTTTAATCATTGTAAGTTATGTTCAACCTTTTTAATTTAATGTCTCGTAGCTAAGTTATTATTTTGCTTATTTAATGCCGAAGTAATCATGATGTTGGGCTAAATACTAAAATTGGGTAATTGGGTTTTGGACCATAATTGGGGTTTGAATAAAAGAACGACACTTGAGGAAATTAGACTATGGGCTATTAATGGGCTTTATATTAACTAAATGATACCTCGTTAATTTAATATATAGACTTATAATTTAACGTATTTATATATAACCACATACGCTTGACTGGGCACGGTGGGCGGGATATCTATAAATACCAATAATTGTTCATTTTACCAGACACGGAACTGTATTAATAATTAATAGAATTGTTGAAACAGTGGTGGATTATATTCAAGGGTAATTGGTGTAATTGTTAACAAAGTAGTAAAACCTTGGTTTAGACGCAGTCGATAACCTGGTGTATTCATTAAACAAAGTATTAAGACCTTGTTACAATTCGAATCCCCAATTATTTGGAATATTTGACTTCAGAAATAAGAATAATTTGACGAAGACTTCCGCATTTTATGATTATGACTGATGGACTATTATGGACAAATCCGTATGGACATATTGAATAATCCAGGACAAAGAACAATTAACCCATGGGAATAAACTAAAAATCAACACGTCAAACATCATAATTACGAAAGATTAAATAAGCATAATTTATATATTTCATATTTAATTGCACTTTTAATTATCACATTTTTATTTATTGTCATTTTATTTAATTGCATTTTTAATTATCGTACTCTTTAATTATCGCAATTTTATTTTATCGCACTTTTATTTATCGCAATTTCATTATCGTTATTTACTTTACGCTTTAAATTAAGTCTTTTATATATTTAATATTTTACATTAGGTTTTAACTGCGACTAAAGTTTTAAAATCGACAAACCGGTCATTAAACGGTAAAAACCCCTTTTTATAATAATAATATTACTTATATATTTTTGTATTTTTACAAATATAGTTTTTAAAAAATATAGCGTTAAGCTTGTTTAAAGTCTCCCTGTGGAATGAACCGGACTTACTAAAAACTACACTACTGTACGATTAGGTACACTGCCTATAAGTGTTGTAGCAAGGTTTAGGTATATCCACTCTATAAATAAATAAATCACTTGTGTAAAATTGTATCGTATTTAATAGTATTTCCTTGTAAAAATTAATACTATTTCATATACCCCTCGCATAACATCACCACTCAACACCGATTTAGTAAGAATAAGCCTACCACCAATTGACAATAATTTTTCCTTCCAAAGGTTTAGCTTTGCGATAAACTTTTCGATGATGCCATCCCAAGCACAAATTTTATTCATTTTTTGACCCACGGAAAATCCCAAGTACGTAAAAGGAAAAGATCCCGATGTGCAATTAAACAACTGAGCCATATCTGATATAACTGAGTCAAAAATGCCAAGACCAAAGATTCTGCTTTTTGACATATTGATACGTAAGCCGGAGGCCATCCTAAACCAAGAAACAATATAAATTAAGTTGGCAATATTCGAGGTGGACCATTCCCCAAAAAAAGAACGTCGTCTGCAAATTGAAAGTGAAACAACTGAATAGCATCCTTTCCCACCGATATTCCTTTATTGAAACCCAAGTTAACCGCATCATTCATCATTACACTTAGGGCTTCGCCAACTATTAAGAACAAGAAAGGCGAAAGCGGATCCCCTTGCCTCAACCTTTTCTCAAAAGAAAATTCTTGAGTTAGACTACCACGAATTAAGACTGATGAATAACCGGATAATAGACAACCTCGAATCCAATTCCTCAAAGTTGTAGAGAAGTTCATTTGCCTCATAACATCATCCAAAAAATTCCAACAAACACAATCGAAGGCTTTTTCAAGATCAACTTTAAATAAAATGAGCTTACGATTTTCTTTTTCGAAGTTATTAACCACTTCATTAGCAATGAGAACACCATCCAAGATTTGCCTCCCCTTGACAAAAGCCGATTGGTTTGAGCTGATTATCTTTGGGAGAACCTTTTGAAGTCTATTTGCTAGAAGCTTCGCCACGATCTTGTATAAGCAACCAATTAAACTAATTGGCATATAATCATTGAAACTCACCGAATTTGTTGACTTTGGAACGAGTGAGATGAACGAACTATTACAACCCCTAGAGAAATTGCCATGTTCTGCATATTCCCGAATACATTTCACAACATCCTCCTCGATAATCGCCCAAAAACATTTTAAAAAATTAAAGTTAAAACCGTCGGGCCCTGGTGCTTTGGAACAAGCACAATCCCATACGGCCTATTTAATCTCCTCCTTATCAAAAGATCTACAGAGCATTTTGTTATCTACATCAGACAACACTGAAAAAGATGAACTTGTAAACGTATTGCATCACCTTTCTGATTTTCTAAACCTCTTGGAAAAACTGCCGAAAGCTGCCTGTTTTATTTTAATCGGATCATATACCCATTCACCATCAATGTTAATTCCCGTCATTTCAATCTTCTCCCTGAACTTGATAGACGCATGAAAATAAACTTGAATTTTCGTCCCCTCTGATGCCCATCTTACCCGACTCTTTTGATGAAGCATAGACTTCTTACTTATTTCTAATGAGAGAAGCTCAGACATCAGTGCATCATGGGCTGCAACATTTGATGATGACGGAGTATTAGCTTCAGCCTCCAACTTCCAGTCATCTATCTGTTTCCACATACTGTTTATCTTTTCGTCTAAATCGCCATATTTGGATCGGGCGCAAGATTTTAATTCCAACTTTAGTTTTTTAAGCTTTTCCTTAAAAAAAAAGTCAGCCCGACCCACCAAATTATTTTATGCCCATACCTTCTCCACTAAAGGCCCAATATCATCATGATCAAGCCACACATTAAAGAACTTGAAAGGCTTTGGCCCAAAATTTAAGTTCTCTGATGATCTTGAGTTTAAGAAAAGAGGACAGTGATCAGAAATATTTCTTCTTAGTGTTGTAACTTCCAAATTTAGCCAAACTTCCATAGCTTCAATTGAAATCAATATTCTATCTAGCTTGCTTAGCTTTTTCCCGTCCCTTGTCATCCACGTGAGTTTCCTTCCACCAAAAGGGAGATCAATAAGGCCAGAGTTGCCAATGAAATCATTGAAAGCTATCGCCTCATTCGCATTAGAAGCAGAACCTTTCTTTTCCTCTTTTCTTCTTACCGTGTTAAAGTCTCCAAAAACAATCCGTATCCCATCATGGTTTTGCATCAGATTGCCTAGTTCATTCCAGAGTGACAATTTAGAATTTGATTCTTGTGGCCCGTATAAGTTCAATAATTAATTTTAGTTGGTCCGTTAAGCCGTGAACCGTAGACTCACAAAAAATTCATGTTAGCCATATGACCTTCCATTTGAAACCCATATTTCTTCCATATCGATAAGATGCCCCCAGAATGTCCTATGGATGGACTAAAAGCGAAGCAGAAGTTACCCGATCCCCAAATTTTTGCAACGTGAGATCTGTCTATAGTTTGCATTTTAGTTTCTTAAATTCCCATAAAATCGAATGGCTTTTGAAAATTTAATTCATGAAGGCCGTTATCCAACCGATTACACAAAATATTTTTTTTTAACTTCAGAAGAGTGCGCGACGCGCAACTCTTGCTGTGCGTGGCGCGCACAAAGCCTGGCAGCCCGCTGTCCAAAATTTCCATTTTTCGTTTAAAGATCTCACACTTTCCGACACTTTTAGACTAAACGCTTTTCACAACATTTTATAATATGTGAGACTATCACGTTTCAATAAAGTTTTACAATACCGGGCCCACATCGGCCGCTTTACGACTTTCGTACAAAATACAAGTTTTCGACTACATGAATTTAAGTTCCAAACACAACTACGAGCATGATGTTTGGGGATAAACTACCCAATCCTAAGTCGAAACCAAAAGTAATCCAAGAAAGCATCAAAAGGGGAAATCATCTAATCCCGAGCATACCCTTGCCACGTCCGCCTCCAAACCTATAAAAAAAATGTAAACAACGAGAGGGTAAGCTAATGCTTATTAAATGCAATACTTATACGCATACATACATAATTCAATTACTTGCGTTCACCTACACAAATAACACACGTCATTAGCAATTCATAAAATCATAAAATCAAGCGTACAACAAGCCAACATCAATAGCATATAGATCTCGTCAATAATAAATGCTAAATATAAATACGTGCAAACCACCCGTTATTCAAGATCACGAGGGAATAATCCCCCCTTGAAAGAGCCATGATGTTCACAACATCTATTAGTACCAAATTCCAATTCCATGAGTGGTATCGTCAACATCGAACTTAAAACCCACTCATCACGCTTAATGTGGTATCGTCAACACCGAACTTTAATCCCACATATCGCTAGCCAATACAAATATGATGTGGTATCGTCAACAACGAACTTTAAGCCCTCATCACGCATCACTACAATAGTGGTATGACATCGTCAACATCGAACTTTAAATTCATACATGAGGTATCGTCAACATCGAACTTTAAGCCCTCATCCCCAAAACAACACAAACAAGGATATGGTATCGTCAACAACGAACTTTAAGCCCATATCATGAGAGGATGGTAAATACTTACCATTCTCCAACAAGTGGCCAACGAGGAGTGCATCCAAACGGATGACACTCGCCACATAACACAAGTCAAACGTGGTCAACAAAGAGTCAATCCTTCCTGATATCACTCACCACGCGTCCCAATCCAAAAGTGGCCCACAAGAGAGTGTATTCTATCGAATGATACTTGCCACTTCACACGCAAGCAACCAAATTATATATATATAAACGTATAAGTATTCCACTCACCTCGGTTACTTGAAGAGCCAATCCCGCTTGAGCTCCTAATCTTCCAAAAGTAAATCACCTAAGAGATTCACAACAAATAAGCTTTACACCTAAGCTTATACTCAAATCACCATAAGTGCAATTTCGACCATTTACACATGCACTAACTTTGACTAAGTCAAAACTCACCCGAAAACCCCATAATCACAATCGAATAGTGATTATGTTCCAATAACTCATTTTACTCAAGGTTTCATCATCAAAACATATTACTTGCATCAATTTACACAAAACCCATTTTGACCTAATCTCAAGTTAAAACACCCATTTGCAAGCTTACACAATTAATCACTTATAAGCTAAGTTAACTAGTGATATTAACACCCGAACATGATTATCAACTAATCAATTTCATCATCCAACCCAAAACCCACCAACAATGGTTATCAACACCATTTACTAGCTCAATCACCCAATTATCAACTAGTGGGTTTACTCAAGAACACCCAAATCAAAACCCCAATTATGAACACTAATCATACAATGAAAACTCGGAGTTAAAACTTACCAATACTACCACAACGTAGCTAGGAGCGAGATGAACAACTTTAACACTCGAGCTTTTGATCGATTCAAGCTCCTTCTGAAATGTCCCGTTCTTATTGATTAAAAATGTTCCATATTAATTGATTTCGTTGCGAGGTATTTGACCTCTATATGATACATTTTACAAACATTGCATTCGTTTTTAAAAGACAAACTTTCTTTACATCGAAAATTGACAGGCATGCATACCATTTCATAATATCCACTATCCAACTATAAATTGATTTAATAATAATCTTTGATGAACTAAATGACTCAAATGCAACGTTCTTCGAAATATGCTATGAAAGACTCCAAGTAATATCTTTAAAATGAGCAATTGCACAGCAGAAGATTTCTTTAACACCTGAGAATAAACATGCTTTAAAGTGTCAACCAAAAGGTTGGTGAGTTCATTAGTTTATCATAATCATTTATTTCCATCATTTTAATAGACCACAAAAATTTCATTTCCAGTTCTCATAAATATACGTCCCATGCATAGAGACAAAAATAATCAATCATATGGTGAACAGCTGGTAACCGACATTAACTAGATACATATAAGAATATCCCCTATCATTCCAGGATCCTCCTTCGGACATGATATAAATTTCGAAGTACTAAAGCATCCGGTACTTTGGATGGGGTTTGTTAGGCCCAATAGATCTATCTTTAGGATTCGCGTCAATTAGGGTGTCTGTTCCCTAATTCTTAGATTACCAGACCTTAATAAAAAGGGGCATATTCGATTTCGATAATTCAACCATATAATGTAGTTTCAATTACTTGTGTCTATTTTGTCAAACATTTATAAAAGCGCATGTATTCTCAGTCCCAAAAATATAAAGGGTAAAAAAGTCAAATGAAACTCACCATACTGTATTTCGTAGTAAAAATACATATAACGTCATTAATCAAGTGCAAGGTTGGCCTCGGATTCACGAACCTAAATTAATTATATATATTTATGTGTTGGTCAATATTTCTCTAACAAATTAGGTCAAGTCATAGTGTACCACAATCCTAATGCTCGAGACTAATATGTAAAAATCAACAAAAGTCAATTTGACTAAAAATGTTTTTCCAAAATTTATACATGATTATTATATATTTTAAATATCGTCATTTTATATTTTTAAATATTTTTAAAAGATTTTACTAGAGTAAATGATATAATTCTTTTATTAATAGATATAATTTTATATAAAAATATACTTTTATATATCTTAAGTAATAAAACTTATAAAGTTCATAAAAATATTTTGATTGGTTTCATTAAGGTAATTACATTATTTGTATTACTTATTTATTTGATAAATTAACATCGGTAATAATAGTAAGTAAAAGTTGTATTATTTTGTAATAACAATGATTATTATCCTATTAATAGAAATATTTATTTTTAAATTTACTAAAAATGATGTTATGATAAAATGATAGTTCTAATTCATAATAATAATGAAATTTTATTTTAAGAATGATATTCCTCTTAAAAATAATAATTTTTGTAAAAAAATGATATTTTTAATATTAATAATACTTTTAATAATAATAGTGATAAAAATGATAAAAATAATGACAAATGGTAATTTTTATCTAAATCAATATTTTTCGACATTTTAAATTTCATCATGGTAACCATACTTATTATTTCCTAATCGATTTGTTAATAGTTTTTAAATCGTCTTTTATATCGTGTTCATTTTAATGATAATAATAGTAATGTTACTTTATAATACCTATAATAATAAATATTATGATAATGATATTACTATTAACTATTTTAATTATAATTATAATAATATTAATTATAACTTTAACGATAGTAATAATAATAAAAATATAATTTTTAAATGATAATACATTTTATTGATAATAATAATAATAATAATAATAATAATAATAATAATAATAATAATAATAATAATAATAATAATAATAATAATAATAATAATAATAATAATAATAATAATTTGATAAAAACTAGAACGACGATAATAACGACGATGATAATAATCATTTTTAATAATAATATCAAAAGTTCAATTGACTATAACTTCTAATCCGTTC
This sequence comes from Rutidosis leptorrhynchoides, assembly GCF_046630445.1. Taxonomy (NCBI): domain Eukaryota; kingdom Viridiplantae; phylum Streptophyta; class Magnoliopsida; order Asterales; family Asteraceae; genus Rutidosis; species Rutidosis leptorrhynchoides. The sequence goes on from NC_092335.1 coordinate 227,384,977, forward strand.
ATCGAATCCATTCAACATCTAAAGGAAAAGTTCTTAATTTTTCGCTAGCTTTCCAAGGACATGCATATCTTATACCTTATCTCAAACGTAGGTGTAACTAATTCAAGATTTAACATAACCTATCTAAGGGCAATATCAAAAATACAAGCATGCATAATCCTATATTCTCGAGCACTAGTCATGGATACACTATTAGTATGTAAAAATTTATTTACGAGTACTCACCTATCAATATTGAGGTTCAATATTGCAGGAAAGATACGTAGGCGCAACAGAGATGACAACACTAAATCAACCTCATGAGCATACCCATGAACCATACCCATCACCTCCATAGTTATAACCCATAATTTCCTTAGCTCTATCCCGCTCATAAAACTCGTTTTGAAATAGCTCGCTCATGACCTTGTCGTAATATTTTATGTATAATAGTTATAATAACGATACTCCTTAACATAAGCTTAATACTAATATTAATCTTAATATTAATAATAATAATAATAATAATAATAATATATATCTATGTTTACATGCGTATGAAGTAAAAAAAAAATGAATCATAAACTAGAATGCTCGCATTATATACAAGTTTGAGCACACTTTACAGCTCATGCGCATTTCTATTTACTTGCCGACACTAGTATGATTTATTTAATATTTATTTATTTAATTTATATAATTACTTATATATTATATTATATTTACGGTCATGGTAAAAATATAATTTTTACAAAAATGACACGGATGTGTTCTCACGACTCATGTACCACTTTCGATTTTTCGAGCGCACTTTCGTACGTTTAGAAAACTAGCCTTTTACGTTTAATTACTCGTACCATTATAAAAATTTAGTTTTAGTTATTGATTAATTACTTTATGACAAATGTATCTTATATAATTAAGTGTTGTGGTCATTTCCTTCTATAAATCAGTAGCTCGTTGTTTGTCAAGATATATTATTTTAAGTCAGGACATTTTATGACTAAGTTAAAAATATATATTTTCATTTAAATTTTGTAAATTTGCTCAATATATATATTTGAAATATTTGTCAAATGATATAATATTTTGTCTTTCAAAAGCAATTACATTTCAAGCTCATTTTATATAATTTACTTATTTTAAATAATAGTAGTTATTTTACTAACTACTGTGTTTAATATGAAAACTAAAGAGTTGATTTATCGAGGGATGCGAGTTAATCAATTAAAGTACATTTTTGAATTTTAAACGGAAATGATTACTAACTTTTGACTAACTCTTGCTAATGACAATTTTTTTTTTAAATCACTCTTATCAGATATTCAAGATACCGTTAAAAAGAAAAGGTTTTCTAAATAAAAGTGGACCTCTTAATAGAGACTCGTAATCATAATTCAATGTACCTGATAATTCAATCATTTGAATATTATCTTTTTATTCCATCGATAATTATTTGAATATATTTTGCAGCTGATACGTTTATGTAAAGTATTATACATCTAATACTTTATTAAAGTTTCCAAGCTATAATTATATATACACATATACATACATAATCATATCCGTTCATATAATGGTTCGTGAATTGTCGAAACTTGGTCAAAGGGTAATTGATTACATGAATATAGTTTCAAAATTTTCGAGACTCAACATTACAGATTTTGCTTATCGTGTCGGGAATATATAAAAGATCAAAGTTTAAATTTGTTCGGAAATTTTCGGGTCATCACAGTACCTACCCGTTAAAGAAATTTCGTCCCGAAATTTGGTCGAGGTCGTCATGGCTAACTATTAAAATTGTTTTCATGACGAATATGAGTTGATAAATAGAATTTTACCCTTATTGAGTAATATGGATAAAATAATTCGTTTATGTGAAGAGCACGAATGAAGCTATCACTTAAGAGTGAAAATGAATAAATGCATGTTTGACTTAAACGGTGGCATAGTCAAGTTTTATTTCCGAAACTCAAGGGATTGAAAAGAAAATCTTCATAATAAGATTTGACTCTTCGGTAATTAAGGAAATTCAGATATTCTTTGGTTAAACGTGATAATCTGCTTCGATTGCTCTGTCGAATATTTTCCTATAAATCCACCCTCTCCATTTCCTTACAACTCACACCTTCTATTCTTTCTTCCTTAATTCATACCTTAAAGTATTTGTTAATATGCTCCATCCCATCCTTATCCTTAATATCCTCTTAACTTTCATATCTGTCATTCTTCTTTTTAATCTGCCACCGGAAGAATCTATTTACTTCTACTATACCCTAGGGTTTATAGCGTTTTTAATTCTCCCGTGTCTTTACGTTGCTATATGCATTGATATATACGGTTTGTTGGGTTTTATATCTTCCCTTATATTTCTAAACTCTTGTTCTTGTCTTCTATAATCATTGTCATCCACAGTTAATGCTTCCTTTTCTTTGTTACGATCTATACCCCAATTTCTGTTTCGGAGCTTTGTCCTTTCGTTTCTTCTTCTTGCAATTAAGCAGCTCTTGTAATGGTTCGGAATTAGCACCTATGGTTTCCGGAATGAACATTGTTAATGTTCTAAGAAAGGAATGGTAATGGCACGATCTTGATTTGTTAAATTACCAGAATACCCTGAAAAAGACCGAATCATCAAGAAATATTTTCTTGATATTTTAGAGGTTCAAATAGAACACAAGAGTCATGTGACATGGCACATGATGACTTTAGAGTCTGTGAATCATCACGTTTCATTAGAAACTCAGCATGACTTACTGTAATATAATCACGTTGATCAAGTGTAATTATATTATACTAATTCATGCTTCAGTTCCCAACACTACTTCAAAATATTCCTATTTTAAACTTGAATGTTTCAGAATTTAGAAACTAAAATAGTTTCTTTTATGATGTAATACAGATAGCGCGAAGAGGTAAATGATTTCAAATAAGAAAAATTAAGAAAATATCTTCAGAAATATGGAGGATATTTATAATGAAAGATATGATGATATCTTAGGATTTCTAATATCAGAAGATGATGAAGAATATTGTCCGCAAGGGTTTAGAGTCAGGAGCAAGGTATTCGATAATGACTTCAGCAGATACTGAATTATTTGGATCCTTTGAAGGCAGGTTTAGCCTTTGTGATTTGTCCACAGCCTCCTTCATACTTTGCTCAATCCGTTTTCCAGTTCCAACTCTTTTCTTTTTCTGAGCTCTGCCGACACACTACTCTTTATTATCAAAATTTTTACTGTTAAGGTCGTTTTATAGTTTTTGCTGCTTCATCAACAATTTCGAGAACTATTCCACAGTTTAGGGTGTTTTTTTTTCCAGAAACTTCACATTCAAGTATGTAAGTCCAGAAGATAGACGTTATATATACACATATAACTGTTGGTGTGGACATGCTGCGAGATTTCAAAATACTGATTGCTAATTTTCGATGATTCGTATGCCAATTCTCGTTACAAGATTCGAATGAGTAAATGATGGGGTTTTGATAAATATAATGATTTTTCGGAAAATCTCACATTATTACGGTTGCTGATAAGTTTACAACTAATGTGGTGAGATATGAAAGGTTCCCCGGTAACAACGGTGAAAGGGCAACATATTTATCAAGATTATGATAAGGCTACTCCGAATGAAAAATCGAAGTTGTCTTGCTGGAGCTGTGATAGAATTTGCAACTTTGAAAAAGGAATTGCAAAGTTATTTTTGCTAATAAATGCCAAAGGATCTGACACATATATGTGTTGAATTATGACTTTGGTTTTGAGAGCTTTTTAAGTACATAATTGTGGGTAATATGTGGTTGGATCATCATCTCGATTGCTCATTAATTGAAGTGTCTTCAGAAATTTTCGAAGGGTTTGAACACAGATTGTAATCATTAATATACATTTGATGTTCTAACACAGTTTTGAAGTCAAAGTATAGCTTCGAAAGATGTAGGAATCAAAAAGTGATGGTACCGGTTATATCTCGAATTGAATTCTGAGGTTTCAAAATCAAAATATGTAATTGGGTTTGAATGAGTATGGTTGTTTTGATTTCTATGAAAGAATGTATATTATTGTGAAAGTAGGAAGTATAGTTGATAATTTGCTTAATCTGATTCGAAGAATGTAACATATTAATTGTGAATTTATATATCTCTCGGGTATTACCTACCCGTTAAAAAAATTCACAATTAATATTTTGTACAAAAGAATTTTATTACAGTCTTTATTAAAATATATATATGTATATTTTCTTCAGATGTAACATAGATTTAATGAGTTAATGTTAAATTTAACTCATTTGATTTACGGTTGAAACTAGAATTGAATAATCCCTAAAGGCTTTAAAAAGTACATAACTTTTACGCAGTATTTCTTTAATGACATTGAAATTATGAATCAATACTTCGTTATTTGTTGATGTATGATGTTCGGTTCGTGGAATTCTTGTGAATTTCGCAAAGTACGAATGATGTTATCTGAAAAGTTTCGGGTACATCGATGATGAAAGTGTAAAATCAAATATATACTTGATTTATTATGAATTGGAATTTGTTGAATTGCGAAAGAGATTGTAGTTAACGCTGGTTAAGTTGCGGCGAAGGACGTACATTATTGCATATTTGTAATATGAATTAACCGAGTAGTTAAGATTCACACACAATAGCTTAGCACGGAACGATTTATTTCAAAATATATATATATATATATATATATATATATATATATATATATATATATATATATATATATATATATATATATATATATATATATAATATACATATAATTTATTCAGAGGGAATGAGTTAATTCTTCATAACTCGTTGATACAATATACACGTTATTGATTCGTAATGATGTCCACAGTGATTCTTGAACTGACGGAGTTTGTGATGTTATCGGTGTTGTTGATTCGGATGTTGACTGTACTGACAATGCTGGTAACGCTGACGGTACTGTTGATGCTGTTGGTAAAGCAAGTTTAGCTTGTTAATCACACACCATTTTTGTCAGGGTTTCTACTCTTCCTTCTATCATTTTGATTCGCTTAATTGATTTATGGTTAGGGCTAGATTAGATAATCTCTACGACTTTAGAGATTACATAATCGCCGCGGAATATCTCTCTAATGAAGTTATGAATTAATAATTCGTCAGTTATTGTTGTTGGTATTCCTTGGTATCTATGGTGCGTATGACGTTGATGCTCGTGGTACAGATTGTGAAGTTGAGGTTTACGACGCGGTTGTGGTTGGAGGTGGTAATGGTACTGTTGGCGTTGATGGTGGTGGTACTGGTTATGCTGCTGATACTGCTGCTGGTGTTTGTAATCTCTGCACCATATTCTCCAAAGCCACTACCCGATCGCGAAGCTCGTTGACTTCTTCTATTACACCGAGGTGATTGTCGGTTCGGACGAGCGGATAAATAAAACCTAAAATTTGATGTAATATATAATCGTGATGAGATACTCTGGAAATAAGCGAGAAAATGGTGTTTCGGACAGGTTCGCCGGTAAGTGCTTCAGGTTCTTCGTCAAGAGAGCAATGTGGTGGATGGAAGGGATGACCTTCTTCTTGTCTCCAATGATTGAGGAGGCTACGAACCCATCCCCAATTCATCCAGAATAGGTGATGACTGATTGGTTGATCTATTCCGGTCACACTGCTTTCGGGGCTTGAATGGGATTCCATTTTGGAATCTGAGTGACTTGAACTGATGACGAATTCCATTTCGTACGATTGGATAAAGATTTTTTTTTTTTTTTGATATGAAATGATTTTGGCTAACGGATGGTATTCTAATTACATAGAATATATATATATATATATATATATATATATATATATATATATATATATATATATATATATATATATATATATATATATATATATCAAAAGATTTCGTAGATTACAGAGGACTTTGCGGGATATGTCAGGCAAAGTTTAAAGTAACAGATACGATAAGATATGATTTAGCAGATATGCTAAGATATGAATTTTTGTCTATACACTATTCATGCAATCAATGCAGCAAGACGTGTCTTAGACTAAAAATGATAAGCAGGTAATTTCCTGAGGATGATAAGTAGTTAATTTTCGACACAAAATGATAAGCAAAACTTTTGACATGCAGACAAGGTCGAAGTCCAGACTCACTAATGCATCCTATCGACTTATCAGTTAGACACACTAATGCAGACCTGGTTCGCTAAGACCACCGCTCTGATACCAACTGAAATGTCCCGTTCTTATTGATTAAAAACGTTCCATATTAATTGATTTCGTTGCGAGGTATTTGACCTCTATATGATACATTTTACAAACATTGCATTCGTTTTTAAAAGACAAACTTTCTTTACATCGAAAATTGACAGGCATGCATACCATTTCATAATATCCACTATCCAACTATAAATTGATTTAATAATAATCTTTGAAGAACTAAATGACTCGAATGCAACGTTCTTCGAAATATGCTATGAAAGACTCCAAGTAATATCTTTAAAATGAGCAATTGCACAGCGAAAGATTTCTTTAACACCTGAGAATAAACATGCTTTAAAGTGTCAACCAAAAGGTTGGTGAGTTCATTAGTTTATCATAATCATTTATTTCCATCATTTTAATAGACCACAAAAATTTCATTTCCAGTTCTCATAAATATACGTCCCATGCATAGAGACAAAAATAATCAATCATATGGTGAACACCTGGTAACCGACATTAACTAGATACATATAAGAATATCCCCTATCATTCCGGGATCCTCCTTCGGACATGATATAAATTTCGAAGTACTAAAGCATCCGGTACTTTGGATGTGTTTTGTTATGTAACATCCCGTGATTTTCCGTTAAATTTATTTTAACACCGTCTCTTTTTTTTTTATATAATATCTTTCGCTATTCAAATTTGTATCTTTCGTTAACTAGTGTTCATGATAATCCCGTTACTCGATTATAACATCTCTCGTTAACTTGCGTTTTAAAAATAGTCGTTTGGTTATTTCCCGCACCCGACAACAAACTTGAGGGACTAATCTCGCCACTCGGGTAAACTTGGCTAACTAGTGACTCCTCACCACCACACACTTCATTTCACCATCTTCTTCCTCTTTTTCTTTCTTCCTTTTCTCTCAAGAACACAAACACAAATTCATCATCTAATTTTGATCTTGGAAGCTCACAACAAATCCGACTACATATTCTTGATCCTCTCATCATCCTCTTCGATTTGATGCTAACCACTTCGATTTTGGGTAACATTTCTAAAACTCTAGATTTCTCAAATTCGTGTTTTTGACTTGATATGTTGTTAATTAGTGTCTATGGCTCGTGTATAACATGAATATATGATTTGTATGCTCGATCTTGATGTTTTGGTGTAACTAGCTTGAAAATGAAAAGTGTATGCTTAATCCTTGATTTTGGATGATGAAATGTGTTTAGATGTTAATGTTTGTGTGTTCAAAGTGTTAGTTACTTCAATAGCTTCGTTTTGGTGTGTTGATTGACATGAAAACCTTACATTAACATGATTAGTGATTTTGAGGTTTGGTTAGGGTTTGACAACTCTTAAAACGAACTTTTGATGCGTTGAATGCTTATTAATGTTATTGATAAGTGTTTAGTCGAATTACATATTTCATTACCTTCAAAACGGCATATCATATGTATAAATTGGATTCCCGAAACTTGAATTGCAATTGATGAACTTGAAACCTTGTTTTGGAACGTTTAACGAACTTTCGAATAGATTTTTGTTGTCTAAAATGATAAATTTGATTTAGGAAATGTATCTAGTTGTGTTCCTTGTCGAAAGAGCTTTCCGGTGATATAAAATACATGTCTTGATTGTTTGCGGATCATAAACTAGGATTGATTGAAGTTTGGCTCGTGCTTTGTGTTTTCTGCAAACAGGACCTGTAAGCCTTTTGGGACGCCGTCCCAACCTCCTAGACGCCGTCCCACCCTTCATATTGGGACGCCGTCCTGACAATTGGGACGCCGTCCCACTCTTCATATCAGGACGCCGTCCTGACAATTGGGACGCCGTCCTGATACACTAAAATGGGCTGTTTGGGTTGTCGTTTGACGTAAAAATGTTTGCTATGCTACGGACCTCCGATTAACGTGAAACTTGGCCAACATACTCATATATGATTATATAACTTAGAAAAATTGTCGGATACCCGACCCGACCCCGTTGACTTTGATTTTGACCAAGTTTGACTTTTAACCAAACTTAACCAAATGGTTGTGCAATCGTTCTAACATGCTTTTATACTTGTATCTTGCATGAAACATGACAACTTGATTCACATGCTACATTATTGAGTCGTAACGAGCCATAGGACTAATTGAACATCTTTGACCTATCGTGTTTACCGTTATTGATACAAACCTATTGTTTAGGTCAAGACTAGCTTTGTCATTGCACGCGTTTACTTGTTGAAGTACTTTATTAACTCTCGTGCTCAAGGTGAGATCATAGTCCCACTTTTTAATCACTTTTATTCTTTACATCGTGGGCTGAGAAACACATACATTTCATACTTATTTACTTTTCATGCTTTTACATTGTGAACAAATACGAATACAAGGATGCATACGAGTTTGAACAAAAGTCCTCAATCCAATTATCATTAGTTCCACTTGCAGGGTGTAAGTGTAAGCGTGTAATTATGTTGTGTGGCCATACGGGTTTAACAAACCCTCATTCAGACGGTTCGCTACCGTTAGTGAATGAAATATAATTTCAACAATGTATAGTGTAAGTTCTAACACTAAATTCAAAATTCAGAGGGAAGATTCGGTTAAGCCTTGATAATTGGGTGCTCGTGATACAAATACTATTTTGGAATGTGAACGATTCTGGTTGAGCAATTCTTAAAGAACCTTGTGGTTCAATACAATTTACTTACTAAACCTATGATTTCACCAACGTTTTCGTTGACAGATTTCTATGTTTTTCTCAGGTCTTGCACGATATGTGATACATGCTTCCGCTCATTATTTGATACTTGCATTGGATGTCGAGTATACATGCTTTTCATGGAGCGTCTTTTGACTTCACTTTAAACCGTGTCGCCTAGATTTCAATCGTACTTATAACGTTGTAACTTAACTTTTGGTTGAACAATTCTTGTAAACTTTGAAACAATCTTTATTTTGAAATGAAGGCGACATATTTTGGTCAAACGTTATCTTAAAGACTTATAATCAGGTAATGGGACCCACGTAGCCGACGCCGTCACTTGACGATTTGTCGGGGTCGCTACAGGTGGTATCAGAGCCTTGGTTGTAGGGATTTAGAGTTCATTTGTGTCCACCCCGAGTCATAGGGTACATAGGTGAATCTAGACTACAACCGGCATATAGACTGAAGTAGGAATTACTTGACTATTTGTGCATTTATACTCGAACTCTTCTATCATATCTAACTCGTATTCGATCTTGATCTTACGTTGATAAATTTTGTTGACGCGCCACCTTGACTTTATGAAGTAATGTTAAATGCACATGAGAATCAGGGTAATATAATTTCCGGGATTATATTACGGTGATTCACATGGACGTTCCGACATTATGACATAAAGAATTTAGGGCGAGTCAAGGAAAATTTTCTCTCTATCCTTATTCCATACTCCGGTTAGTATTGTTGAAAATACTAACCAACGATATTCTTGTGTCATGAAGGAACAATGGCTCGTCGACGCGCTCCTCCCGAAACTCCCGAACAAGCCCTCCAACGTATGATAGCCACTGCCGTGGATGCGGCCATGGCCGGTCACTCCTCCAACAACAACAATAACAACAATCATCACAACAATAGCAATGGAGCCGGAAATTCCAACGAAGGATGCTCCTATAAGAATTTCATGAGGTGCAAACCTCACACTTTTGATGGAACCGGGGGACCGGTTGTGCTCACTCGATGGTTTGAGCAAACGGAAGCCGTCTTTAGCATAAGCGGTTGTCGAGACCAAGACAAGGTTAGATATTCCACTCACACCTTCGCCGGTATCGCTCTCACATGGTGGAATTCGTATGTACAATCGGTGGGTATCCACGAAGCCCACGCTCTCTCTTGGGCCGACTTAAGAGGAAAGATGATCACCGAATATTTTCCTCGCGAAGAAACCCGAAGACTCGAACAAGAGCTAAGAGCTCTGAAAGCGGTCGGGAACGACCTTAAGGCCTATAATCAACGATTCTCCGAACTTGCTTTGATGTGCCCAAATCTTGTGAACCCCGAATCTTTAAGGGTTGAACTTTACATGGATGGTCTCCCCAAGAGCATCAAACAAGGAGTAATGTCATCCAAACCCGCTAACCACCAAGAGGCTTTGAATATGGCCCGCCAATTGATTGAAACAGTGGACGAGATTGAAGTGCCGGCACCTAAAGCCGAGGATAAGTCGGGTGACAACAAAAGAAAATGGGAAGCCCCCCAATCAAGCAATTACAACAACCTCGCCAAGAAGCCCTTCATCCCCAACGGCAAGAAAGGTTATACCGGACACCTACCGTATTGTAACGAGTGCTACAAACATCATTTAGGTGAATGTGGCAAACCATTTTGCTTGAAGTGTCAAAGAAGTGGCCATGTAGCCCACGATTGTAGGAATACCGCCCCCGTCGCTCAAAAGGAGCCCAATGCACCCAAGACGGGTGTTTGTTTTGAATGTGGCCAACCGGGTCATTTTAGGAGTGCGTGCCCAAATAAGAAAATCAACCCCAACGCACGCCGTTAAACTTTCAACATCAACGCCTAGGATGCCCGAGACGACGATGGACTAGTCACGGGTATGTTTCTTCTCGAAATTCTCACGTTTCATGTTTATTCGATTCGGTTACCGTTAGACGTTTTATAAACAAGACTTTGACTCGTACCCTTTGCACTCCACCTTTTTCCCCTAGACACTACTTAGGCAATTTAAGTGACCAACGGAAAATATTGTGTGCCTATAAATTTTATTGGAGGAAATACGTTAAGACTTTTGACTTGACACCTATAGAACTAGGGAGCTCGGAACCTATTCGTAAAAAAAAAAAAAAAAAAAAAAAAAAAAAAAAAAAAAAAAAAATGTTTCCCCATCATCTTGTATAGATTATTGTGAACTGAGTAATTTTCGGTTGGAAACCGATACCCTCTCCCTCGCATCCATGACCTCATGATTATTTGCACGAATCCCGTATGTTCCAAATCGACCTCCGTTCCGGTTATCATCAATTGGGGGTTAAGTGAGACGATGTCTCCTAAGCCACTTTCCGAACTCGCAACGTTAGTTGTAAATCTCTCTTAGTACTGCTTGATTTATTTAGGGCTCGCCCGTATCCATAAACCTCTTGAACCGCGTATGCAAATTCATATAGACTAATCTGTTATCGTATTTATAGATGACATCTTAACTTATTTAAGTAAAGAAGGAAAACGAACAACATCACCATCTTACGCTCGAACTTTTGAGAAAAGAGCAACTTTATACCAAACTCTCCGAGTGAGAATTTCTGTTGAACGAAGTCCAATTTTCTAGACCATGATGTTAATGGTCAAGGCATTACAATCAATCTCGAAATCAAGCCACATGTAATCAGGAAACTCTCCCAACTCAGACTAGTATTCGTAAAAATCTTAGATCTCACCGGTTGTTACCGAAGATTCATTTCTGACTTTTCTTGTGTTACACAACTTTAAACCTCTCCGTGTTCGAACCTTGAGCGTGATTCTTCACACCAACATTTCTAGTTAAAATCGTATAGCAACAGATGGAACTCGAACATGGAAATATTTCTATTTGAACGCCGAAAGGCATACTCTCTCGACTCAAAAATCAACATAACTAAAATTCGTTATTTTGCACGAAGAAGTCGAATACTAAATTGTGGATCCGATCAATTTTCTCGTCATCACGTACCACACTACACACCTCTGATATTTCACCGTTGCCGTCTGATATTACTGGAATTTAAGATAACACACAATCCAACGATACTTCACTCTTCTTTGACTTAACGCCCTTGTGTTTCTGATAATCGGCCAACTATTATTCAACCCCGAACTATACAACTACGTGTACTATCTCGTTTCTCTTTCAGACTTCAACTTTTGACAACTAGAGGCACGTTATGGCAACCTCGAGATGTAAGCTCATCCTATTCAAAGTTCTCATTTCGCTCCTATCTTCATCGCTCGCACTTCCGTATAAGGAAACTTTTGTAACATTTCTCAATGGATAGAGAAACTCTTCATATTACATTAGTATTCGCCACGAGGGTGAATAGTCCTAACGAACATTTTTGAGCCCTAACTAACTTGTTCAAACATATCTTAAGGAATTCTTTTTCTAATATGGTGTACCATTGCCAATGCCAATTACCTCGGATCAAAATACTCGTATCGCTTCTAGTTTTGCAAGAAACCTTGGGAACCCGCTTAGGCATGAGTACCACGTATCTCTCACAAACCGACGAACCGAGCAAACGAACGATTTACATCCTGGAAGGACATGTTTCAAACTCGCATTATCGCTTTTAGTTGATCCCTCACACTACGATAGTTACCGTTCTTGTACTAACGCCGCACTTCCGAAACCCTATATGACCGCAAATGTCATACCCCTATTCGTTGGACCAACGCATGTGGCAAACAAACACCGAAATCTGAACTACATCAGGAAACAACAATTGAGATCGTTCAAGTCCGAGAAGGGCTCGAGATGACCCGTAGTCGCCAGAAGAGTTATACCAAACTTAGATGAAAACCTCACAAAATCCCAGTGTGTAACCGCGTGATATTGAGAACCCGCACCTTGGAAAGGTGTAATCCATTTTGGGAAATCGAGGAAGGTTATAACCGCAATATTGAACCTTTTGAAACCTTGGAGCGTATTGGAACCGCTTCCTACCGTTTAGAACTTCCGACTCAATTAAGTTTCCGTTTATCCTACATTTCGTGTAACAAACTTAGAAACGTGTCATGCGGAACAGGAATGTGCAATCCTTCTAGATGCACCAACTATTGATGACAAACTCCTCTTCATGGGAAAACTGGTTGAAATCATGGATCGTGAAATCGAACCTCAATACAACGTAACACCCCGACTATCCGGATTCGTGGAATGTCCAAGAAAGTACCTTCACTCATTCGTAGAGTTACTACTCTAAGTCTCGAGTAAGAGACATCGACTATTACTTCCAACTAAATTTCGGGACGAAATTTCTTTTGAGGTGTGGATAATGTAACATCCCGTGATTTTCCGTTAAATTTATTTTAACACCGTCTCTTTTTTTTTTATATAATATCTTTCGCTATTCAAATTTGTATCTTTCGTTAACTAGTGTTCATGATAATCCCGTTACTCGATTATAACATCTCTCGTTAACTTGCGTTTTAAAAATAGTCGTTTGGTTATTTCCCGCACCCGACAACAAACTTGAGGGACTAATCTCGCCACTCGGGTAAACTTGGCTAACTAGTGACTCCTCACCACCACACACTTCATTTCACCATCTTCTTCCTCTTTTTCTTTCTTCCTTTTCTCTCAAGAACACAAACACAAATTCATCATCTAATTTTGATCTTGGAAGCTCACAACAAATCCGACTACATATTCTTGATCCTCTCATCATCCTCTTCGATTTGATGCTAACCACTTCGATTTTGGGTAACATTTCTAAAACTCTAGATTTCTCAAATTCGTGTTTTTGACTTGATATGTTGTTAATTAGTGTCTATGGCTCGTGTATAACATGAATATATGATTTGTATGCTCGATCTTGATGTTTTGGTGTAACTAGCTTGAAAATGAAAAGTGTATGCTTAATCCTTGATTTTGGATGATGAAATGTGTTTAGATGTTAATGTTTGTGTGTTCAAAGTGTTAGTTACTTCAATAGCTTCGTTTTGGTGTGTTGATTGACATGAAAACCTTACATTAACATGATTAGTGATTTTGAGGTTTGGTTAGGGTTTGACAACTCTTAAAACGAACTTTTGATGCGTTGAATGCTTATTAATGTTATTGATAAGTGTTTAGTCGAATTACATATTTCATTACCTTCAAAACGGCATATCATATGTATAAATTGGATTCCCGAAACTTGAATTGCAATTGATGAACTTGAAACCTTGTTTTGGAACGTTTAACGAACTTTCGACGAGATTTTTGTTGTCTAAAATGATAAATTTGATTTAGGAAATGTATCTAGTTGTGTTCCTTGTCGAAAGAGCTTTCCGGTGATATAAAATACATGTCTTGATTGTTTGCGGATCATAAACTAGGATTGATTGAAGTTTGGCTCGTGCTTTGTGTTTTCTGCAAACAGGACCTGTAAGCCTTTTGGGACGCCGTCCCAACCTCCTAGACGCCGTCCCACCCTTCATATTGGGATGCCGTCCTGACAATTGGGACGCCGTCCCACTCTTCATATCAGGACGCCGTCCTGACAATTGGGACGCCGTCCTGATACACTAAAATGGGCTGTTTGGGTTGTCGTTTGACGTAAAAATGTTTGCTATGCTACGGACCTCCGATTAACGTGAAACTTGGCCAACATACTCATATATGATTATATAACTTAGAAAAATTGTCGGATACCCGACCCGACCCCGTTGACTTTGACTTTGACAAAGTTTGACTTTTAACCAAACTTAACCAAATGGTTGTGCAATCGTTCTAACATGCTTTTATACTTGTATCTTGCATGAAACATGACAACTTGATTCACATGCTACATTATTGAGTCGTAACGAGCCATAGGACTAATTGAACATCTTTGACCTATCGTGTTTACCGTTATTGATACAAACCTATTGTTTAGGTCAAGACTAGCTTTGTCATTGCACGCGTTTACTTGTTGAAGTACTTTATTAACTCTCGTGCTCAAGGTGAGATCATAGTCCCACTTTTTAATCACTTTTATTCTTTACATCGTGGGCTGAGAAACACATACATTTCATACTTATTTACTTTTCATGCTTTTACATTGTGAACAAATACGAATACAAGGATGCATACGAGTTTGAACAAAAGTCCTCAATCCAATTATCATTAGTTCCACTTGCAGGGTGTAAGTGTAAGCGTGTAATTATGTTGTGTGGCCATACGGGTTTAACAAACCCTCATTCAGACGGTTCGCTACCGTTAGTGAATGAAATATAATTTCAACAATGTATAGTGTAAGTTCTAACACTAAATTCAAAATTCAGAGGGAAGATTCGGTTAAGCCTTGATAATTGGGTGCTCGTGATACAAATACTATTTTGGAATGTGAACGATTCTGGTTGAGCAATTCTTAAAGAACCTTGTGGTTCAATACAATTTACTTACTAAACCTATGATTTCACCAACGTTTTCGTTGACAGATTTCTATGTTTTTCTCAGGTCTTGCACGATATGTGATACATGCTTCCGCTCATTATTTGATACTTGCATTGGATGTCGAGTATACATGCTTTTCATGGAGCGTCTTTTGACTTCACTTTAAACCGTGTCGCCTAGATTTCAATCGTACTTATAACGTTGTAACTTAACTTTTGGTTGAACAATTCTTGTAAACTTTGAAACAATCTTTATTTTGAAATGAAGGCGACATATTTTGGTCAAACGTTATCTTAAAGACTTATAATCAGGTAATGGGACCCACGTAGCCGACGCCGTCACTTGACGATTTGTCGGGGTCACTACATGTTAGGCCCAATAGATCTATCTTTAGGATTCGCGTCAATTAGGGTGTCTGTTCCCTAATTCTTAGATTACCAGACTTTAATAAAAAGGGGCATATTCGATTTCGATAATTCAACCATATAATGTAGTTTCAATTACTTGTGTCTATTTTGTCAAACATTTATAAAAGCGCATGTATTCTCAGTCCCAAAAATATAAAGGGTAAAAAAGGCAAATGAAACTCACCATACTGTATTTCGTAGTAAAAATACATATAACGTCATTGAACAAGTGCAAGGTTGGCCTCGGATTCACGAACCTAAATTAATTATATATATATTTATGTGTTGGTCAATATTTCTCTAGCAAATTAGGTCAAGTCATAGTGTACCACAATCCTAATGCTCGAGACTAATATGTAAAAATCAACAAAAGTCAATTTGACTAAAAATGTTTTTCCAAAATTTATACATGATTATTATATATTTTAAATATCGTCATTTTATATTTTTAAATATTTTTAAAAGATTTTACTAGAGTAAATGATATAATTCTTTTATTAATAGATATAATTCTATATAAAAATATACTTTTATATATCTTAAGTAATAAAACTTATAAAGTTCATAAAAATATTTTGATTGGTTTCATTAAGGTAATTACATTATTTGTATTACTTATTTATTTGATAAATTAACATCGGTAATAATAGTAAGTAAAAGTTGTATTATTTTGTAATAACAATGATTATTATCCTATTAATAGAAATATTTATTTTTAAATTTACTAAAAATGATGTTATGATAAAATGATAGTTCTAATTCATAATAATAATGAAATTTTATTTTAACAATGATATTCCTCTTAAAAATAATAATTTTTGTAAAAAAATGATATTTTTAATATTAATAATACTTTTAATAATAATAGTGATAAAAATGATAAAAATAATGACAAATGGTAATTTTTATCTAAATCAATATTTTTCGACATTTTAAATTTCATCATGGTAACCATACTCATTATTTCCTAATCGATTTGTTAATAGTTTTTAAATCGTCTTTTATATCGTGTTCATTTTAATGATAATAATAGTAATGTTACTTTATAATACCTATAATAATAAATATTATGATAATGATATTACTATTAACTATTTTAATTATAATTATAATAATATTAATTATAACTTTAACGATAGTAATAATAATAAAAATATAATTTTTAAATGATAATACATTTTATTGATAATAATAATAATAATAATAATAATAATAATAATAATAATAATAATAATAATAATAATAATAATAATAATAATAATAATTTGATAAAAACTAGAACGACGATAATAACGACGATGATAATAATCATTTTCAATAATAATATCAAAAGTTCAATTGACTATAACTTCTAATCCGTTCATCGAATCCATTCAACATCTAAAGGAAAAGTTCTTAATTTTTCGCTAGCTTTCCAAGCACATGCATATCTTATATCTTACCTCAAACGTAGGTGTAACTAATTCAAGATTTAACATAACCTATCTAAGGGCAATATCAAAAATACAAGCATGCATAATCCTATATTCTCGAGCACTAGTCAGGGATACACTATTAGTATGTAAAAATTTATTTACGAGTACTCACGTATCAATATTGAGGTTCAATATTGCAGGAAAGATACGTAGGCGCAACAGAGATGACAACACTAAATCGACCTCATGAGCATACCCATGAACCATACCCATCACCTCCATAGTTATAACCCATAATTTCCTTAGCTCTATCCCGCTCATAAAACTCGTTTTGAAATAGCTCGCTCATGACCTTGTTGTAATATTTTATGTATAATAGTTATAATAACGATACTCCTTAACATAAGCTTAATACTAATATTAATCTTAATATTAATAATAATAATATATATCTATGTTTACATGCGTATGAAGTAAAAAAAAAATGAATCATAAACTAGAATGCTCGCATTATATACAAGTTTGAGCACACTTTACATCTCATGCGCATTTCTATTTACTTGCCGACACTAGTATGATTTATTTAATATTTATTTATTTAATTTATATAATTACTTATATATTATATTATATTTACGGTCATGGTAAAAATATAATTTTTACAAAAATGACACGGATGTGTTCTCACGACTCATGTACCACTTTCGATTTTTCGAGCGCACTTTCGTACGTTTAGAAAACTAGCCTTTTACGTTTAATTACTCGTACCATTATAAAAATTTAGTTTTAGTTATTGATTAATTACTTTATGACAAATGTATCTTATATAATTAAGTGTTGTGGTCATTTCCTTCTATAAATCAGTAGCTCGTTGTTTGTCAAGATATATTATTTTAAGTCAGGACATTTTATGACTAAGTTAAAAATATATATTTTCAATTAAATTTTGTAAATTTGCTCAATATATATTTGAAATATTTGTCAAATGATATAATATTTTGTCTTTCAAAAGCAATTACATTTCAAGCTCATTTTATATAATTTACTTATTTTAAATAATAGTAGTTATTTTACTAACTACTGTGTTTAATATGAAAACTAAAGAGTTGATTTATCGAGGGATGCGAGTTAATCAATTAAAGTACATTTTTGAATTTTAAACGGAAATGATTACTAACTTTTGACTAACTCTTGCTAATGACATTTTTTTTTTAAATCACTCTTATCAGATATTCCAGATACCGTTAAAAAGAAAAGGTTTTCTAAATAAAAGTGGACCTCTTAATAGAGACTCGTAATCATAATTCAATGTACCTGATAATTCAATCATTTGAATATTATCTTTTTATTCCATCGATAATTATTTGAATATATTTTGCAGCTGATACGTTTATGTAAAGTATTATACATCTAATACTTTATTAAAGTTTCCAAGCTATAATTATATATACACATATACATACATAATCATATCCGTTCATATAATGGTTCGTGAATTGTCGAAACTTGGTCAAAGGGTAATTGATTACATGAATATAGTTTCAAAATTTTCGAGACTCAACATTACAGATTTTGCTTATCGTGTCGGGAATATATAAAAGATCAAAGTTTAAATTTGTTCGGAATATTTCGGGTCATCACACCTTCTTCCCCAAATCTCCAAATCTCTCTCTCTTTCTCTCTCTCTCTCTCTCTCTCTAGATGAAATGGGAGTGTTTGTGGATGTGAAATATGATCCAAAATTGTATCCCAAACTGATAATATGGCTACACATCCGGCCTCAAGTGAAAAGACCAAAATGCCCTTCATTTAACTCAAAATAGCAAAAGTAGATTTCTGTCGCATGATAGGTGCGCGGCGCGCACCACTGCTTGTGCGCGGCGCGCACAAGCTCAAACGCAGCCTGTCAGTTTCTGTTTAATTCAGTTTAAATGTCCAACGTTTATGTACACCTGTACACTTGGGTTTAGGGTCTTACATACAACTGGGTTGACCAATGGCGACTCTGGGTGTAAACTCGTGGGGTCACGTGACACCACTAGTTTGAAAATTTTTAGAAAAAAATACTCTTTAAATTGTATAGAACACCACTAAATTTACCTATATGACCCCATAGTTTTTCTTTTAAATTGTGTAGCGCACCATTTAATTTAATTACTCGGATTCCATATATTTTTCGAATTTCTAGTTTTTTTTAAGGTAAACTACCACTAAAATATCATTTAAATATAATTAGTACTAAAAACAAATTTGGAACCCCAATGAATTATAATCCTAGAATCACTACTGAAAATGATGAGACTCAGTGTTTTAGAAAATGTTAAAGAAACTTTGTTTCACTATGATCTTATGCTTTAAGACATACGTTAAGCATCATTAAATTGACTAAACTAATTCAATATTATAAAAATTAAACAACGTTTACAGAGTATTATTTAAGATTAAAAATACACATGTGGTTTGTATCAAATTACCAAAATCGTCTGTGTGGTTTATTGCACGGATGGTCCATTTGGTTTTCACTTGTAACGTTGGTGATTTTGGTCACTAATTATCCCGTTAAATTTTGGCATGTGCATTGTACACAATGGTAAAATTGTCCTTTCGATTTTGACTGGAATTTGATAGTCTTCTCCCTTAACCTAACATCATTCAAACCTTGTGTCTCTAACAGTAGACGGTAATCCAAAGTTGTGTAGATAGAGATAAAGATAGAGAGAACAAACTAGAGAGAACAAACTGTTTGAATGGTGTTAGGATGGGAGGAAAAGAGAAGAAAAGAACACTAAACGCCAATCAAAATCGAAATGACAATTTTTTTAAGGACAACATCATTTATATCAGCAGTGGCGGAGCCAACTTAACGGGACTAGTAGCCCATGACACCAGTCAACTGGACTAGGTGGTATGATTCATTTTGGGTTTTGTAAAAAATATACCATAAGTCTAACAATGTGCAACCACTAAAGTCTTGAGTGCATCCATATTAAATACAGCCCAACACGTTGAGGTCATTTTAATTGAATATAGCCCATCACTTGAATTAAATCAACAACAAAAGTCCAAGAAGACAAGTGACAATTTATAGGCTCAACTATAAAGTGTATTGAATTTAAAAACCCATCGACCAATAAGTGATTGTACTTTCTCATATAGCCCAATACTTTGTCATATAGCCCAATACTTTAGCGGAGTATCGTTTATAGAATTTCAATTTTTCTATTAGCTTATTTGAAAACTTTTTTGTTCTTTCTAATATGTAATTTTTTAATTGGTGAATGGATAATAGATTCATGTTTTTTCAAAAAAAAATCTGAGCACAATGATATATCGGTTATTAAAAAACTTTACTTGATTTGGCTATTATAACAGCAATGATGTGGTGTTTGTCGATAATGAAGTTTGTAAACTTATTTTCGCATATTCATATGAATTATCAATTTCTAAATGGTTGTCTTGTTGGTGTCAAATAAAAAAAGCAATTTTCAGTGTTAAGAATGAAGTAATTATGAATCGCTTTCAACGAACAAAAGATCATGGGACACTGTGTGTAATAGATCAAACCTGACACAATATGCTTCAGTATTATTTTGTGACAAAGAACTACAGTTAGATAAGACCAGACAAACAAGCTCACATGTATCCTCGTTTAGTGTCGTAGATTGCAATAGTTTGTTGCAATAATATAGAGAGTATCTTCATCGTATCCTCGTTTGTAAATTGGATTGCAATAGTTTGGTGCAATAATATAATCATAAAATGATATAATAACAATAATAATATTTAAAATTTCAAAATTACAAATAAAAAATTGATAAAAATTATAATAATTTTTTAGAGATATACGATAGAATACACTTAATAGAGGTAAGGTTAAAAAAGACGTGATACGGAGTCAAGACGATCGAGACCATAAAACGTCGAGACTGGGTCGAGACAGGGTGGAGACGGTTAGACTGACGTTGACTTATATATATATATATATATATATATATATATATATATATATATATATATATATATATATATATATATATATATATATATATATATGGGCACGATCCATGGATAAGCTTAAAAGGAATACAAACCGGATAAGCAAAATAAATTTTTTTTTTTTTAATTTTTTTTTACATTCATAAATCTGCATTAAAATGCACCTCTAATCAATTTTTTTCATAAAAAAAAAGTTCAAAATCTTTCAAAAATCGATGATGAATGGTAAAATTAACCATTCATCGGGTTAATTTATCATTCATCTTGTTTACGATTAATGATAAAATTAATCAATGCTAAAAAACCAGATGAATGGTTAAATTAACCATTCATCTGTTTTTTTATCATTCATCATAAACAGATGAATGGTTAAATTAACCATTCATCTGCTTTTTTTAGCATTGATTAATTTTATCATTCATCGCAAACAAAAATGAATGATAAATTAACCAGATGAATGGTTAATTTTACCATTCATCATCAATTTTTACCATTCATCATCGATTTTCGAACGATTTTGTTCAAAAACTTTTTAAAATTTTTTCGTTTTCTTCTATATGCATATTAAAGGATCGTTTATTTTATAAAAAAAAAAATTTGAAATTTTACTTATCCAGTTTGTACCCCATTTAGTGCTTATCCATGGATTGGTCCACTATATATATATATATATATATATATATATATATATATATATATATATATATATATATATATATATATATATATATATATATATATATATATATATGTTGGTCCCTTGATTAACAACAGGAGTATTGTAGAGGGGGGTGAATACAATTTCTTTTAATTAACTAACCAATTAAACACAGTTTAGTATTCAAGTATGTAGTTTAAGTAGAGTCAAAGGTAATTTTTCAACTGTTATTCTTTATTGATTAAATCACAAAGAATTACAACTATCCTTGACGGAATGATAGTTGGTTGATACAGATTTACCTAAGTATAGCTATGAGGATAAACTTAAAGCTATTACACGTTTTGGACTCTAGATAAAAAAACCCACACCACTAGTTGTTACAATAGTGGATAAAACAATTTATAGTAGTCATATTAACCGTGTAATGGTTATATTGCCCACTGGTGCATAGGATGTCTGTACTTGTGGGGACAAATGCATCAGAGAGGGTGCTCTCCTCTTTCCTCTTTGGTAGCTATTTGCAGGAACACCCCAATTTGATTTGGTACCACTATTCGTTTAAACAAATAGAATGTTGTGTTCCCTAGGCATTAACAAAGTATAGCACATGTATGCACATGCGTTAAACTTCTGCATTTCCACGTGGTCTTGTAAGGTCACTTGTTAGCTGCCGAAGCGTGTCCTTTCCTGTTCAACTCTGTCTTTGACTTCTGTTGAATAGTACAATTGATGTAGACCACTCAGGAAACCACCATGCTTGTAATGGAGCATGGCTGACTTGTGTTGTATGCTGCTTACCAGATTTACTAGTTCTTCTTATGCTGAGTCACTTGATATTCTTGAATTGCTGGGTACTCATCCTGTGCTGATTTGAAGAATACGCTCTACCTTGTGCTGGTAGACTAGGCAGCATACTGAACACTTGATGTGACGACCCGGAAATTTCCGACCAAATTTAAACTTAAATTTTATATGGTTTCGACATGATAAGCAAAGTCTATTTAAATGAATCTCAAAATTTTGAACTGTTTTCATGTATACATTTAACCTTTGACCACTCTCGACGATTCACGAACGACTATTTGTAAATAGATACATATGTATTTAAAAATATAAATATAAATATATTAATTCAAAATATAATTTGAAATATTATATTATTTAGTTATTAGAATTAATTTTGTAAAATAAAATAATATAAGATATACTAAAATTTATTATTTAAATGAACCTATATATAGATATAAAAGTTTATTGAATACATTTAATTATCAAATGTGATACTCGGTTGACGTATCATTAGTGTTCATATAGATCTAATACGAAATTATGAAGATTTAAAATAAAAGTTGAATCGTAACTTGATTACGAAGATTTTAGGTTTGATAGAAATATTTTTATCTTTTTAGTTTAAATTATAATACTCCGTACATATTATTGGAACTAAAAATAGATATTAGACGCACCCTTTTAATCAGGTTTTAAACATTTAATGACCAAAATAAATAAATATATTTAAACTAGAAATTTTAGATTTTTAGGAACACTTTTCTATATTAACTGTTTAGCAATTGACCACGATATACTACCCGTGTGAAAGTGTCGGCAGAGAATTATTTACTTACACCCGTGAATGAATTATAAGGATTACTATTTTCCTTTATATCACAATCTAAAAGAATTAGTTATATATGTATAGAGTTATATTATGTGCATTCATATATCACATCCTCAATTTCTTTCCTTCTTTGTTTCTTCTTACCAACCGAAGTAACAATCATCCACCACCCAAGTTCCACAACCACCGATCACTGCTGTCACCACACATGATCACCACAATCTCGCCACCACTTAGCATCATTTTGTAGTCGTAAACCATCTCCCATTAAACCCATCATCGTACAAACAAACCCACTTGAGTTCTCTGCAATTCTTTCCTTTTCTTGTTCAACCCAAACCGCTATCTGTTATTGCTACTATACCTGCATCTGTTTACGGGTTCGAATCGAACCACCATCGCCACCCTAACCTACTCGTTTTTCTTTCTAATGAAAACGCAAGATCAAACCATACTAAACTGCTGTAGCTGGTTCTTTTCTTTCAAGACAAACAAAAACTATCGAAAACACAATCTGCTTCCTTCTATCTTCTGTTTCCAGTCACAAGTAATCTTTTACTGCTTCCACTTCTGTTACATCTATCTTTCTGTTTCTATTTCATCGACAACCACCACCATATGCAATCCACAATCACAACTATTACACGTGTAATTATGTTTCTGTTTATGTTTAACCACGATTATCATCCAAGCCAACCATCCTTGCTGTAGCTTCAGCTTTATGGTTGCTTTCGAATGTCACCACCATCAACAGTTAAAACCGTCACCTTTTAGTTGTCTTGCCCGGAAAACCCAACCACCATCATCACGTATTATTTTTTTTCTCTCTCTTTTACAGCGAGGATAATATGTGATTCGGTTATGATATAATGAAAAATGAGGATGATAGTGTTCCTGTGATGATGTAATGAATAATGATACATGATGATAGTTTAAAGTTTTGGCAAGTTCCTTTCTTTTATGCTTGTGGTCGACAAACTGAGGGAGACAAAAGCAAGTGGACGGTAGGGTTATGACATTTATATTACTCAAAAGCAATTTTTCAACTTGATGATGAAAGGACCCGTTCATATACATTATAAACGATTCACAATAGTTGATTACATTGCGAGGTATTTGACCTCTATATGATACATTTTACAAACATTGCATTCGTTTTTAAAAGACAATCTTTCTTTACATCGAAAATTGACAGGCATGCATACCATTTCATAATATCCACTATCCAACTATAAATTGATTTAATAATAATCTTTGATGAACTCAATGACTCGAATGCAACGTTCTTCGAAATATGCTATGAAAGACTCCAAGTAATATCTTTAAAATGAGCAAATGCATAGCAGAAGATTTCTTTAACACCTGAGAATAAACATGCTTTAAAGTGTCAACCAAAAGGTTGGTGAGTTCATTAGTTTATCATAATCATTTATTTCCATCATTTTAATAGACCACAAGAATTTCATTTCCAGTTCTCATAAATATACGTCCCATGCATAGAGACAAAAATAATTATTCATATGGTGAACACCTGGTAACCGACATTAACTAGATACATATAAGAATATCCCCTATCATTCCGGGATCCTCCTTCGGACATGATATAAATTTCGAAGTACTAAAGCATCCGGTACTTTGGATGGGGTTTGTTAGGCCCAATAGATCTATCTTTAGGATTCGCATCAATTAGGGTGTCTGTTCCCTAATTCTTAGATTACCAGACTTTAATAAAAAGGGGCATATTCGATTTCGATAATTCAACCATAGAATGTAGTTTCAATTACTTGTGTCTATTTCGTTAAACATTTATAAAAGCGCATGTATTCTCAGTCCCAAAAATATAAAGGGTAAAAAGGCAAATGAAACTCACCATACTGTATTTCGTAGTAAAAATACATATAACGTCATTGAACAAGTGCAAGGTTGGCCTCGGATTCACGAACCTAAATTAATTATATATATTTATGTGTTGGTCAATATTTGTCTAACAAATTAGGTCAAGTCATAGTGTACCACAATCCTAATGCTCGAGACTAATATGCAAAAGTCAACAAAAGTAAATTTGATTCAAAATAATTTCCAAAAATCTATACATGATTAATATATAGTTTAAATATCGTCGTTTTATATTTTTAAATATTTTTAAAAGATTTATTAGAGTAAATAATATAATTTATTTATTAATAAATAAAATTTTATATTAAATTTATATAATAAAATATACTTATATATATATTAAGTAATAAAATTTATAGGGTTCATTTAATATCATAAAGATAATATGATAGGTATTATTAAAGTAAGTTATTACACGTAGTAAAATATGTTTGTATCACATATTTGTTTTGATAAAATAATATCTATAATGTTAGTAAGTAAAAGTTGTATTATTTTGTAATAATAATAATTATTATAAAAATATCAATATTTATAATTACTAAGATGACATTATGATAAAACGATAATTCTAATTATGATAACTTTAATATTTACGATAATTTTTAATATTATCTTTAAAATAATAATTCTATTTAAAATAATAATAATAATGATATTTTATAGTAACAATGACATTTCTATTAAAATGATAATTTTTGTTAAAATGATAGTTTTAATACTAACGATACTTTTAATAATAATAGTAATGATAAAAATAATAAGAACGATAATTTTATCTAAATCAATATCTTATATTATTTTAATTTTATCATGATACTCTTACTCATTATTTCCTAATCGTTTCATTTAATAGCTTTTAATCGTCTTTTATATCGTGTTCATAATAATGATAATAATAGTAATTAAAATAATTAGGTGTTACAAATATTTGTTTTAATTACACTAATATTAACAATGATAGTTACTATAACATTATTAACGATAATACTAATAATTATCTTAATGATAATATAGTAATAATAATAATAACAATAACAATAACCATTTTTAAATAATGATATATATATTAATAATGATAATAATAATAATAATAATAATAATATCAATAATAATAATAATAATAATAATAATAATAATAATAATAATAATAATAATTGGATAATAATAATAATTGGATAATAATAATAATACTAATTATAACTTTAACGATAATAACGATAGTAATAATAAAAAAATAACATTTTTTAATGATAAATCCCTTTTATTGATAAAGATAATGAACGACGATAAAAACGACGATAATAATAATAATTTTCAATAAAAATATCTAAAATTCAATTGATTATAACTTCTAATCCGTTCATCGAAACCATTCGATATCTAAAGAAAAAGTTCTTAATTTTTCACTAGCTTTCCAAGGACATGCATATCTTATACCTTATCTCAACCGCAAGTGTAACTAATTCAAGATTCAACCTAACCTGTCTAAGGGCAATATCAAAAGTACAAGCATGCATAATCCTAAATACTCCAGCACTAGTCAGGGATACACTATTAGTATGTAAAAGTTAAATTATGAGTACTCACGTATCAATATTGAGATTCAATATTGCAGGAAAGGTACGTAGACGCAACGGAAATGATAAACACTATATTGACCTCACGAGCATACCCATGAACCATAATCAATCACCTCCATAGCTATAACCCATAATTTCCTTAATCCTATCCCACTCGAAAAACAACTTCGAAATCACTCGGACAGCACTCCGTCGTAATATTTTATGTATACTAATAATATCTTGAAATAATACGGAGTAAATATATATATGTAAATCGATTGAGAGAGTTTAGAGAAAAATATTTTCAAGTTTCTATGAAATAATGAAACCTATTGAATTCTATTTATAATAGATTTTTGAATTATTAAAGTGAATTATTAAAGTATGAATTATTAAAGTGAATTATTAAAGTGAATTATTAAAGTATGAATTATTAAAGTGTGAATTATTAAAGTATGAATTATTAAAGTGAATTATTAAAATTAAAGTAACGTAAAAATAAAGTAAAGGTAAAGTTTAAGTATAGTAAAAGTATAAAACTATGTACGTATAATACGCGTATAAATATATATAATATTAATTTAAATCATTATATATATTTAATAAAATAAAATATAAATATCGTTATCTTTATCATACTAGTTAAGTAATGAGTTGTCAAAAGTGGTTCTAGATATTTATAAAAGTTATATACGTTTTAATAATAAAGTTCTTTTTAAACTGAAAATATTTTTGTACGTTTAAAACTAAATAGATCAATCGAGTCTTTATGAGATTCAATCTTCCACTATCCTTTGTCTAGTTCTCAATGATTGACAATTTGTTCTTATTTATAAATCACTTTACCATTTTCCGAATATTGTTAAAATGGAAAGATTTTTCAAATCAACGTGGGCCTTTAAACAGAGACTTGTAATCATAATTCAATATATATGATAATTCAATCATTTGATCTTATCTTCTAATTCCATTGATAAACATTTTGAAACAGATACAATCATATAAAGTATTTAATCTAATATTTTGTTTACGTTTCAAGTTATAATATATATACACATATACATATATAATCATATTCGTTTAATAGTTCGTGAATCGTTGGAACTTGGTCGAGGTTGAATGAATGTATGAACATAGTTTAAAATTCTTGAAATTTAACTTAACAAATATTGCTTATCGTGTCGGAAACTTAAAAAGATTAAAGTTTAAATTTGGTTGGAAATTTCCGGGTTGTCACAGATGATACAACCCCACACAAGTGACGTGCAAATCACTTAGGAGGTATTCTTTAATTTATAAAAGGGGTCCGTGAACTAGTATTAAGTTTAGGCCATGATTTGTTTAAAAATTGGGGCGTGAATTGGTTATTCTTTGGGGCCATCGAAGTTCTTTCATTAAACCGAAACTAACCTTCAGTTCTTCTGCTTGTTACCATCTTTGAATAATCACTAAAGAAATGATTAAATAATGCTAGATTAATAAAGAATGATGATGACGATTCCATTTAGATAATGGCTAATTGATCATGATGCTATGATGGAGATGATAGCGATGAATATTGATGATGATCGTGATTTTATGTTAATAGGAAAATAAAGATGATGTATGATGATATTTCACGATGAAGATGATTATGATTAAGATGATGCTGTGATGGTGAACGATATGATAATGATGATTTCGATGTTAAAAATATTGATGATGATGGTGATGCTAGGCAGTGAGGAAAATGATAAATAATTAGTATATGTTAAACAAATTAAATGCTCGGGTTATTACAAGAAATAACATGATGGTTCCATGGTTTAAGTGGGTGCTTGGTAAGCGAGTGGTCCTGAGTTCGAAACTAGGCTACGTCGTATTTTTTTTATCAACAATAGCAGCTGTAAATTATTGGGCCGAATAATTGGGCTGTGCAATTGTTGTTGGGCCAAAAACAGAATACGGGTTATATAATATTTACATACGAGTTTCTAACAGAAAAATTGAGACAACGTATTGGTTAAGGGTGTTTGCGGGTGAGTGGGAGGTCGCATGTTCGAACCTGGGCATAGGCATTTGTTTTTGAAACTTTTTCTTGAAAGGTAGTTATTAGTATTACTAATTATTATTATTATTATGTTTATTGATATCATGATTTTTATTATTATTATTAATATAGTTTGCATTATTATCATTTATATATGTATTATAAGTATTGTTATTATTATCATAGTTATTATTATTAGTAGTAGTAGTATTATCATTATTATTAGTATTATAAATATTTTCATTTTTTTTAAACATTATTATTATTATATTTTTTTATATTTTTATTATTATTAAAACTACCTTTTTATTTAAAACTTCATTATCATTGTCATTATTATATTATTATAACAAATAAATATGTTGTATATAAAAATATACTTATACTATAATTATATTAATATTATCTATAATTATATATTAAAAATATTAACATTTCTATTATATATATATATATATATATATATATATATATATATATATATATACAAAATAAATACACATATAACATAAGATATATAAATATAAATAAAATATATATTAGAATTTAGTACAAATTATATATGAACTACAACACTAAATATATAAATACTATATAATTAATAGATGGAATTATTTGAATTACGATTATATATGTGTTAATATATATAACTGATATAGGTTCGTGAATCCAAGACCAACCCTACAATTGTTCTATGACGTTATATGTATTTCTACTACGAAATACATTATTGTGAGTTTCATTTGCCTTTTTACCGTTTATATTTTTGGGCTGAGAATACATGCGCAATTTTTATAAATGTTTTACGAAATAGACACAAGTAATTGAAACTACATTATATGGGTGAATGATCGAAGCCGAATATGCCCCTTTTGCTTGGTAACCTAAGAATTAGTAAACCGATCTACCAATTGACGCGAATCCTAAAGATAGATCTATTGGGCCCAACAAACCCCATTCTGGAATTTGGAATGCTTTAGTACTTTGATTTTATCATGTCCGATGGGTGTCTCGGAATGATGGGGATATTCTATATGCATCTTGTTAATGTCGGTTACCAGGTGTTCACCATATGAATGATTTTTATCTCTATGCACTTTGCGAAATGCCTAATATGAGATGTGTATTTATGAGAAATAAAAATTTTGTGGTCTATTAAAATGATGAAAATAATCATTTATGATAAACTAATGAACTCACCAACCTTTTGGTTGACCTTTTAAAGCATGTTTATTCTCAGGTATGAAAGAAATCTTTCGCTGTGCATTTGCTAATATTAGAGATATTATTTGGAGTCATTCATGACATATTTCGAAATACGTTATTTCGAGTCGTCGAGTTCATCAAGATTATTACTAAGTCAATTATAGTTGGATATATTATGAAATGGTATGCATGCCGTCAACTGTCGATGTAATGAAAGTTTGTCTTTTAAAAACGAAAGCAATGTTTGTAAAATGTATCATATAGAGGTCAAGTACCTCGCGATGTAACCAAATGTAATGTATTCATCTAGATGGATTAGGACGGGTCGTTAGAGTTGGTATCAGAGCGGTGGTCTTAGCGAACCAGGTCTTGCATTAGTGTGTCTAACTGATAGTCCTTAGGATGCATTAGTGAGTCTGGACTTCGACCGTGTCTGCATGTCAAAAGTTTTGCTTATCATTTCGTGTCGAAAATTATTTGATTATCATCCTTAAATTCTAGACACGTCTTACTGCCTCTATTGCATAGACAGTGTATAGATAAATTCATATCTTAGCGTATCTGTTATTGTTACCTTTGTCTGACAGCTTCCGTAGATTCCTCTGTAACTTATGGGATTTTCGTATTTATAGGCATATGTAAATTATGTATTGCAGGGTACTAATCTACATCCTATAATCTATTTCTTATCGAAAATCCTTCATCTGATTGTACGAGATGAATCCCTCAACCAGTTCGAATTCCTCGGATTCCGACAGCTATTCCGATATGGAGTTTCACCTAAGCTCCGAAAGCAGTGTCACCAGAATGAATCAACCAATCATCCATCCCCAATTCATCTAATGGGTTCGTAGTCTATTTAATCATTAGAGACAAGAAGAAGTGATCCCTTCCATCCACCACATTGCCCTCTTGGCGAAGAACCTGAAGAACTTACTGGCGAACCTGTCCAAAACACCATTTTCTCTCTCATTTCCAGAGTATCTCGTCACGACTATATACTATACCAAATTCTAGATCTTATTCATTCGCTCGTTCCGACTGACAATCATCCCAAAATAATATAAGAAGTCAACGAACTTCGCGCTCAAATAATCAATTTGGAGAATATGGTGCAAAATTTACCAGCTTCAGCAACGTCACCTGCACCAACAGTACCATCAGTAATAGCACCAGTACCATCAACAATCCATGCCTCAACATCTCATTCTGTACCTCGAGTATAATCATCATTCTACGTATCGTTCTACATAAATTATCTTCGTTCTTCATGGCGATTATGTAATCTCTAATATTTTAGAGATTATGTACTCTAATTCTATCCGTAAATCAGATGAGTTTAATATCATATTAACTCATTAAATCCATGATTACATCTGAGGAAAATATATATATGTAAGTATATTTTCATAAAGATTGTAATTAAAAATTCTTTTGTACAAACTGTTAATGGTGAAAATATTTTAACGGGTAGGTAATACCCTAAAAATATTTAGATTTCACATTAATAAGTTACACTGTACAATCTTCGAATCTGATTCAACAGTCATTTACTATCCTACTTACAACCACAGAAGTACAAATCCGTTCATCACAGAATAACCATTTTCATTCAATTTCATATTTGGATTTTGACCTAGCAGAATCCAACAAGTGGCATAATGAAGAAAACATTGGACAAAATAAAATTTGTTAGAAATAAACAAATTAACTATGAGAAAAATTTTGTTAAGAATCCACGCTAACTATTCCTAGCTAACTGATTACATTTTATTTATCGCAATTTATATTCTCGCAATTTTATTTATCGTCATTTAATTTCTGTTATTTATTTTACGCACTTTAAATATCGGGACAAGTATACAAGGTTTTGACATATCATATCGACGCATCTATATATATATTTTGGAATAACCATAGACACTCTATATGCAGTAATGCTGGAGTTAGCTATACAGGGTTGAGGTTGATTATAAAATAATATATATACTTTGAGTTGTGATCGAGTCTGAGACATGTACACGGGTCACGATACGTATTAAATAATTCAAGTATTATATATTAAACTATATATGAATTGTTGAACTACAAATTGTGGACTTCTAACTATGGACTAATGACATTCGACAATTAAAATGAATTAAAATATTGATTATAACATATGAAACTAAACATTTATTTAAGTTTGCCACTTGATTTCATCTTAAACCTCATTTGTATCTTGACGATTACAATCTGCGTTCAAACCTTTCATGATTCTTGAAAACACCTCAAACGAGAGGATGAACCAACCGCACTTCATCTACGGAAGAAAAGATTGATGCATATAATTTTGCACTTGAAAAACTCTCGGAAACTAAGTAAAAGTTTAACACGAAACCGTATCAGATCCTGTAAGCGCTATTATTATCCCAAATAACTTGGTAATCCCTTTCAAAGTAGCAAATTTTGTCACAGCTTCAGCAAATCAACTTCGACTTTCATTTGGATTAGCCTTATTATAACCTTGATATATAAGTTTGCCTTTCATTATTGTTACCGGAGAACCGTTTATATCTCACTACATTAGCAGAAACTTACCAGCAACTTCATTACTCATCGGCTTAAGTATCCCCGAAGAACCATTATATTTGTTCATTAAAAACCTATCATATACTTATCCGTATCTTATGACGAGAGTTGTCATATCAATTACCGAGAATTAGCAATCAGTATTTCGAATCTCACAGCGTTTCTACATTAACAGTTATATGTACACATATAACATTTATCTTTTAGAATTATGATCTTCCATTCTGAAATTATGAAAAGCACCCAGTCTGCGAATCAATAATCTGAGTTTTGAAAAAGCTGATAAAGCAGTGAAAACTGAAGACTGTCTTAACAGTCAAAAGTTTAATGATAAAGAATGGAGTATTGAAAAAGCTCAAAAAGTTTGGTACTGAAAAATGAATTGAGCAAACCATGAAAGAGGCTATGGACAAATCACAAAGACTAAATCTACCTTCAAAGAATTCTGATGATTCTGATTCTGATAAAATCGTTAGCGAATACCTTGCTCCTGATCCTACACTTTTACGGACAAATATTCATCATCATCCATCGATATTAGAAATTCTAAGATATCATCGTACCTCTTATTATAAATATCCTCGATATTTCTGAAGATATTATCATAACTATTCTTATCTAAAATCATTTATCTCTTCACGATATCAGTGTTACATCAGAAAGAAAACTATTTTAGTTTCTAAATCTCTGAAAACTTGGAGTTTAAAAAAATGAATATTTTTGAAGTAGTGTTGGGAATTGATGCATGAGTTAGTATAATATAATTACATTTGATCAACGTGATTATATTACAGTAAGTCATGCTGAGTTTCTAATGGAACGTGATGATTCACAGATTATAACGTCATCATGTGCCATGTTACACGACTCTTACATTCTATCTATTATATAAACATATCAAGAACATAATTTCTTGATAGTTCTATCTTTTCCCTTGAATTCCAGAAATCAACCGTGACTACGTCACCGGTTAAGACAAACTTGCATTTACTCATTTCATTCTTTCGTGATAGCTTCACTCGTACTCTTCGAGTAGTCGAATTATCTTATCCATATTACTCAACAGTAATAAAACTCTATTTATCAGCTCATATTCGCCAGGAAAACATTCTTATTGTTAGCCATGATGATCCCACTCAAATTTCGGGACGAAATTTCTTTAACGGGTAGGTACTGTGACGACCCGAAAATTTTCGACCAAATTTAAACTTAAACTTTATATGGTTTTGACATGATAAGCAAAGTCTATTTAAATGAATCTCAAAATTTTGAACTGTTTTCATGTATACATTTAACCTTTGACCATTCTCGACGATTCACGAACGACTATTTGTAAATAGATACATATATATTTAAAAATATAAATATATATATTAATTCGAAATATAATTTGAAATTTTATATTATTTAGTTATTAGAATTAATTTTGTAAAATAAAATAATATAAGATATACTAAAATTTATTATTAAAATGAACCTATATATAGATATAAAAGTTTATTGAATACATTTAATTATCAAATGTGATACTCGGTTGACGTATCATTAGTGTTCATATAGATCTAATACGAAATTATGAAGATTTAAAATGAAAGTTGAATCGTAAATTGATTACGAAGATTTTAGGTTTGATAGAAATATTTTTTATCTTTTTAGTTTAAATTATAATACTCCATACATATTATTGAAACTAAAAATAGATATTAGACACACCCTTTTAATCAGGTTTCAAACATTTAATGACCAAAATAAATAAATATATTTAAACTAGAAATTTGAGATTTTTAGGAACACTTTTTGTATATTAACTGTTTAGCAATTGACCACGATATACTACCCGTGTGAAAGTGTCGGTAGAGAATTATTTACTTACACCCGTGAATGAATTATAAGGATTACTGTTTTCCTTTATATCACAATCTAAAAGAATTAGTTATATATGTAGATAGTTATATGATGTACATTCATGTATCACATCCTCAATTTATTTCCTTCTTTGTTTCTTCTTACCAACCGAAGTAACAATCATCCACCACCCAAGCTCCACAACCACCGATCACTGCTGTCACCACACATGATCACCACAATCTCGCCACCACTTAGCATCATTTTGTAGTCGTAAACCATCTCCCATTAAACCCATCATCATACAAATAAACCCACTTGAGTTCTCTGCAATTCTTTCCTTTTCTTGTTCAACCCAAACCGCTATCAGTTATTGCTACTATACCTGCATCTGTTTACGGGTTCGAATCAAACCACCATCGCCCCCTAACCTACTCGTTTTTCTTTCTAATGAAAATGCAAGATCAAATCATACTAAACTGCTGTAGCTGGTTCTTTTCTTTCAAGCCAAACAAAAACTATCGAACACACAACCTGCTTCCTTCTGTCTTCTGTTTCCAGTCACGAGTAATCTTTTACTGCTTCCACTTCTGTTACATCTGTCTTTCTGTTTCTATTTCATCGACAACCACCACCATATGCAATCCACAATCACAACTATTACATGCGTAATTATGTTTCTGTTTATGTTTAACCACGATCATCATCCAAGCCAACCATCCTTGCTGTAGCTTCAGCTTTATGGTTGCTTTCAAATGTCACCACCATCAACAGTTAAAACCGTCACCTTTTAGTTGTCTTGGCCGGAAAACCCAACCACCATCATCACGTATTATTTTTTTCTCTCTCTCTTTTACAGCGAGGATAATATGTGATTCAGTTATGATATAATGAAAAATGAGGATGATAGTGTTCCTATGATGATGTAATGAATAATGATACATGATGATAGTTTAAAGTTTTGGCAAGTTTCTTTCTTTTATGCTTGTGGTCGAAAAACTGAGGGAGACAAAAGCAAGTGGACAGTAGGGTTATGACATTTATATTACTCAAAAGCAATTTTTCAACTTGATGATACAACCCCACACAAGTGACGTGCAAATCACTTAGGAGGTATTCTTTAATTTATAAAAGGGGCCCGTGAAAAAGTATTAAGTTTAGGCCATGATTTGTTTAAAAATTGGGGCATGAATTGGTTATTCTTTAGGGCCATCGAAGTTCATTCATTAAACCGAAACCAACCTTCAGTTCTTCTGCTTGTTACCATCTTTGAACAATCACTAAAGAAATGATTAAATAATGCTAGATTAATAAAGAATGATGATGACGATTCCATTTAGATAATGGCTAATTGATCATGATGCTATGATGGAGATGATAGCTATGAATATTGATGATGATCGTGATTTTATGTTAATAAGAAAATAAAGATGATGTATGATGTTTTTTCACGATGAAGATGATTATGATTAAGATGATGCTATGATGGTGAACGATATGATAATGATGATTTCGATGTTAAAAATATTGATGATGATGGTGATGCTAGGCAGTGAGGAAAATGATAAATAATTAGTATATGTTAAACAAATTAAACGCTCGGTTTATTACAAGAAATAACATGATGGTTCCATGGTTTAAGTGAGTGCTTGGTAGGCGAGTGGTCCTGAGTTTGAAACTAGGCTACGTCGTATTTTTTTTTATCAACAATAGCAGCTGTAAATTATTGGGCCGAATAATTGGGCTGTGCAATTGTTGTTAGGCCAAAAACAGAATACGGGTTATATATTATTTACATGCGGGTTTCTAACAGAAAAATTGAGACAGCGTATTGGTTAAGGGTGTTTGCAGGTGAGTGGAACTTTTTCTTGAAACCTGGGCATAGGCATTTGTTTTTGGAACTTTTTCTTGAAAGGTAGTTATTAGTATTACTCATTACTATTATTATTATGTTTATTATTATTATTATGTTTATTGATATCATGATTTTTATTATTATTATTAATATAGTTTGCATTATTATCATTTATATATGTATTATAAGTATTGTTATTATTATCATAGTTATTATTATTAGTAGTAGTAGTAGTATTATCATTATTATTAGTATTATAAATATTTTCATTTTTTTAAACATTATTATTATTATTATATTTTTTTTATATTTTTTTATTATTAAAACTACCTTTTTATTTAAAACTTCATTATCATTCATTATCATTATTATATTATTATAACAAATAAATATGTTGTATATAAAAATATACTTATACTATAATTATATTAATATTATCTATAATTATATATTAAAAATATTAACATTTCTATTATATATATATATATATATATATATATATATACAAAATAAATACACACATAACATAAGATATATAAATATAAATAAAATATATATTAGAATTTAGTACAAATTATATATGAACTACAACACTAAATATATAAATACTATATAATTAATAGATGGAATTTTTTGAATTACGATTATATATGTGTTAATATATATGACTGATATAGGTTCGTGAATCCAAGACCAACCCTACAATTGTTCAATGACGTCATATGTATTTCTACTACGAAATACATTATTGTGAGTTTCATTTGCCTTTTTACTCTTTATATTTTTGGGCTGAGAATACATGCGCAATTTTTATAAATGTTTTACGAAATAGACAAAAGTAATTGAAACTACATTATATGGGTGAATGATCGAAGCCGAATATGCCCCTTTTGCTTGGTAACCTAAGAATTAGTAAACCGATCTACTAATTGACGCGAATCCTAAAGATAGATCTATTGGGCTCAACAAGCCCCATTCTAGAATTTGGAATACTTTAGTACTTCGATTTTATCATGTCCGATGGGTGTCCCGAAATGATGGGGATATTCTATATGCATCTTGTTAATATCGGTTACCAGGTGTTCACCATATGAATGATTTTTATCTCTATGCACTTTGCGAAATGCCTGATATGAGATGTGTATTTATGAGAAATAAAAATCTTGTGGTCTATTAAAATGATGAAAATGATCGTTTATGATAAACTAATGAACTCACCAACCTTTTGGTTGACATTTTAAAGCATGTTTATTCTCAGATATGAAATAAATCTTCCGCTGTACATTTGCTCATATTAGAGATATTACTTGGAGTCATTCATGACATATTTCGAAAGACGTTGCATTCGAGTCGTATAGTTCATCAAGATTATTACTAAGTCAATTATAGTTGGATATATTATGAAATGGTATGCATGCCGTCAACTGTCGATGTAATGAAAGTTTGTCTTTTAAAAACGAAAGCAATGTTTGTAAAATGTATCATATAGAGGTCAAGTACCTCGCGATGTAACCAAATGTAATGTATTCGTCCAGATGGATTAGGACGGGTCGTTAGACTTGACATAGCAATATTTGCTGTCTATAGATAAACAAACTTGTGCTGGCTGCACATAACATTTTAGTGCAAATAAATTGCAGTTTTGTCATAATTAAATCCTTAATTATTTTGGGGACTCAACAATCTCCCCCTATTTGATGATGACAAAACTTATGACATTTCGAGAAAACACTAAAGCCAGCACCGAGGAACCTAATGAAAAATAGACAGTAAATTTGTCCCTTTTAAGTTTGTTTTTGGAATCTTTTGCTGAGTTATCTATATCTTATAACTTGATATGATTTTGAAGATAAACTCATCTCATTTTCATTACAACAGAGTATATACAGTAATTACAAAACATCGTAATGAAAAATGAAGTAACAAAAGATATAATTTGAGCACTAGAAGGCTATCTGTCTCTATCTTTATCTTTTCCTAGTTCATCACTAGATAGCTCTTCTTCTTTCACTTTCCAGGTAGCCCAGGCTTCAGGAAACAAGTAAGGCAGCTCAGCAGGGTCATAAACTGGAACATGAGGAGGTAGAATGATGAGATCTCTTCTGTGTGGGCCTTCACCAGTAGATTTCTTTCCTTTAGGCTTTTAAGAAAGTACTTCTTTTACGTTTACTACTGGTGCATTCCCAAATTTTGTTGCTTTGTTGAAGAGCTCTTGGAGTTCAGGCTTCAATGTATCTTTAATACCACTTTTAGCCTTACCAATGAATTATTCCAATATCTCCATCCATTCACTACATCTGAAGGTTCTCAATTCGGTGTAGTCTACCCTCTCTTGAATGTTATCTTCCCTGCTGATACTAACAGCTCTTTTTGTGCCTCTGTGCACTTTGATGATCTTGCTGGGATTTGATCTCCTGGTCAGTACATCACCATAATTACTCCTATAATAGTGATCAGAAAACTATATTGTTCGTTTAGTTTCTATAGGAGCAGTAGCAGGCGCTTTCTCAGCAGCTTCTAGTTCATCAAGAGCTTTATCTTGTTCCTTAACAATAGCTTTGGCTAGCTTGAGGGACTCAGCCTCTTGCTTTCTATTAGCAGCCAGCTTAGCTTCTTCTTCCTGAAGCCTCAACCTCTCAGCAAGTTCTGCATCAACATCCTCCCTTCTTTGCCTTTCAACTTCTAGACCCAAGAAATAGTCATCGGCAGTAATGTTCAGGGATTTTGCTGATTCAATCATTTTCCTTCCCTCAACAGTTCTAAGAGCATCACGATATTACCTTAGATCCATACCAAGTTGTCGAGCCTCGTGAAATTGAGCTTTCTATTCATCAGTATGTAGCCTTTGACCATTGTTATTTAGATACATGCCAATTTCAATGGCATAAGTTAAAGCAGTGATGTAGAATGGCTGATCAAGAGGATGATGCAACAATCTAACTTGGCGTATCCTTTCAGAAATAGCTGCTTGTCTTTGCTCAAGCAATTTAGGTACAGTGATCTCCAGCTTGTAAGCCTCTCTTTCATCTGGATTCATCCTTCTTAGATCTGGCTCACCTTGGGCAACTGAGTCATCTTCCCAAGTTATGTGTTTATCATGACGTTTTGGGGAATATAGAGGATACATGATTGATTCTGCTATGCCAGAAGAACTTTCTGAGAACTGATTAATGTGTTCATCTTGTGTTCTGTCAAAATAAGCAAGAGTCCGGGGAGAGATAAGGAATTGAACAAACAGATGATCTCCTCTGCCCCAGACTATAAAATCAGCATGATCAACAGTATCAGTATCTTGTCAGCTCAGCCCCCTTGGCTGGGTCTTCAACACTTGTTTTACTCAGCAGCACACTATTGGTTGGGTCTTCTATCACATCACTCCTTGCTGTGTCTTCAATACCAGCTGACTGATTAGTATCAGCTGGCACAACTGCCACAGTATCTTCATCAGCTGCCTCAAATATGGGTCCTTTTTTTAGGGGCTGGTTATCCCTAGGAGCAGATTTCACCCTTTGTTTGTCGATTGGCATGGGTTCAGCTAATGGTTCTTGTGTTAATACTGGTTCTTGTGGAGGCAGATAGGGAACAATTGTTAAGTGCTCCCCCTGAGTATCATCGGCATCAAGGTTTATAGTTTCTGCTGGCTGTTGTTGTGTATCTGGCTGAGCAGAAGATGTTGATCGAGAGGAATGGCTGGTTTCTAACATTGCATCTAGCCATTTCATGAATACATCATCTCTCACTCCTCCTGACTCAGTAGAAGCTAAGTAATCTCTCATCTGTTCAGGTGTCATCTTCTTAATTCTGTCTACTCGCTCAGCATACAACTTTGCTTTCTTTCTATCATATTTGATCATGAACTTAGCATTTCTTTTCAAAGAAGCCCTTTTGTGTTCTTCAATGCTGAGTAGTTCATCATGAATTTCACACTTTTCAGGATTGAGGGATCGTACATGCTCAATTTTATGTTGTTTCAGAGCAGCATACGCCTCAAATTTAGCATTGAAAGAAGCATCTAGTTCCTGCTGTCTCTTCTGATGCCTTTCCAGTTTTCTTTTCATTTTACGTTCAATAGTTTGAGAGACAACAAAAGATTCAGCAACAGCCAATTCAAAAACATCACTGGCTTACTACCAGAACCAATATCATCCACATATGTGACAGACATATTGGGTTGATATTCTCCAGCTGCCTGGACACCTGCTTCTGTATGAGCATTGCTGGGCTTAGTGCCAGAACCTTAACCAGTATCATCACCACCATCGCCATCCCTCCTTTGCTATTTTAGAGCCTTTTCATGCTCATGCTCCCCCTCAGATTGTTTTCTCTTTTTAGATTACATTTTAGACTTCTTCTCCCCCTTTTTGTCATCAGCAGGGGCAGAAGCAGGAGCTGGGGAGACTTGTGCATCAAGGTCACTATCAGACTCAGGAACAGAATAAGCAAATATGTTCCAGTCAGCATTAGCAGGAGATAGATGGGCACCAGGATCTATGCCATATTGTCTGAGGCAGAGGTTTGAAGATCGAACTTCATTCCTAGCAACACCCATGGCCATTTGTTGGACATCAGCCCTAACATCAGCTTGAAGAGCAGCCATTCATTGCATTAACTCCACCATTTGTACATAAGCTGAGGCAGGAATCATAGTAGCCATTTGCTGTTCCTGCAAATCCAATCTCTCCTCCAATACCCTATTTTCTTCATTAAGAAAAAGAATTATACGATTAGCAGCATCCAAATCAGCTTGAAGATGGGCAATATGATCAGCATACTCATTGTGAGAGATGATTCTCCTTTTGAGATCCTCCTCCTCTTCATGTTGTTTGACAATAGCTTCCACCGCAAGATCTGCAAAAGCACATACTTGTCTGAGCTGGGCTTCAATAGATGAAGTTGTAACCTCCCCAGCTCTGCGTATGGCTTCAGTCATTCTATCAACAAGAGTAGTGCGGATGGTGTGTTGTAGATCTGGTGTGATCCTGGCTACTGTTCGATAGACAGCCAGGGTGGAGATGACAACCACCTCATTAGCATCAAAACTGCTGGTTGAGGGGTGATCACTAGCAACGACAATAGGACTACCTTCGTGGGGTGGTGGAGGTGGAAGGTCAGAATCTGACTCATCACCATGATCACCATCATTTTTACCTTTACCCGAAGGTTTAGAACCACTGGTATCCTTGTCAGCATCATTATCAGCATCGTCAGTTAGATCCACTGGTTTGTCTTTGAAGCCAGTCATATTATCATGAATGACTAGCTCGTCCTTACCAGTACCTTTATCAGCATCATCATCAGATGAAGAGGATGATGAGGAAGAAGATGATGAATCAGAAGGTACTGGTGAATCAGGAATATTCTGCATGATGTACTTACCAGTATCTGGATCACTGATGAACTTGGGAGGCCTCCATGTCCAGGCCATGGAGAAGAAGCTGGAGCCATACCAAAATAGTGGTAGTATGGCTGCTCATTAACTTGTTGTAACGTGGCCAGCCTCTCATATACCTCTTCTATTGCTGGTCAATCAAGCAGAGACAGTAGTTCAGTCAGCTCTTCTCTAGGTAATTTGCTGGCTGACACTAGGGCAGTTTGAGGATCAATAGTTAGCGGATCCACCAGGAAGGAAACTCTAAGAGTGATAGATGCTCCCCTATAGATGAAGTTAGGTATAACTTCATCAGGATCTGGTACCTGGCACACATATGGTTTCTTCTCAGCAGAAGCAGTAGCCTGAGAAAAATCAGTAGTGGCAGTAGCAGAGGTACCAGCATCCAAAATGGGTTTCGTAGAACCAGTAGCAGTAGCGGATGACTGCTCATAAGATGGAATAATAGTAGCAGAAGTAGCAGTATCCATCGGTGGCTCTTTTGGAACATAGCCAACATCCTGAAGAAATGAAGGCCAGGAAGAGTCATCATCATCATGTGAGCCACTACCAGTAACCACTTCAGTAATAATAGCAGTTGAAGTAACAGTGGTAGTGGCAGCAGCATCAACATCAAGAACCTCCTTAACAATATTATCAATGACCTTTTTAAGTACAGGAGGAGGTTCCATTATCATCTCCTCAACCACTTCAGAATCAGTGGTTGAAGTAGCAATACCAGAGACAGTAGGAGGAGTAGCAGAAATATCAACAGTAGCTAGCTCCTCATTATCAGTAAGAACAGTGGAAGCAGCAGCCACATTGTCTCCAGTAGAGCCAGCAGCAGTAGAGTCAACAGTACGAGTATCAGTACCACCAGTGGACAACTCAATAGCACCAATACCAGAAGCAGAAATGGAGAGCTCAGCAGTAGAAACAATAACATCCTTTTCTTGCTCCCCCTCTGCCTGTTCATCTACCCTGCTAAGAAGTGAAACAAAAGAACATTTTATGTTAACAACTGTAGAACCAAATAAATTTGACTCAACAATTGCATCTGTTGTTGGTCTCTGGGGATATACTAGTGATTTGGTCAGCCCTTCGATTGAGATAGAGTTAGGTGTCTGTAAGTACAGCTGTGACTCTGCTGACTCATTGGCAACACATGTTGACCCAGATAGTGTAAGAGTTCTGGCTGGTAATGATTTAGGAGTGAGACTCTTAACATGATCCAAGTAACATTTAGACTGTGCAGTGGCCGGAGCTGATTCAACATGATGAGGAGCTAGCTCAAGACTGCTTTAGGGGTCATTTATGTTCTCTGCTGGTTGTACTGTCAGCAGAGGATATTGCATGATGTTCAATTTAGAAAAATGTGGAAGTGCCTGGTTAGAAGAGTATGGGTTACTACTCTTCTTAACACTAGTTTTAAAACTAGTCAGCTTGGGAGCCAAGGTTATACCTTTAACTCCATTTTCATTTTTCAAGTCAGCAGTGAAAAGATTTTTAATTAAGTTAGAAATTTCTGCTGTTTGGTCTAGAGACGCACCAGGTTCCATATCAGCTTTCTTTTCAGAAGCAGCAGTTGAGACTGGGGCAATCCCTCCTGTGGTGTGCTTGGAGCCAGCTTTAGCTCGTTTGGATTTGCCTGTTACCAAGAAATAGTTAAGCAATAGATTCCAATATTAGAAGTGGGTAGTCAGTATATAAGACTAGGGCTGTTCCTTATGATCAGAGAGCACTAGATTCTAATACAACTACTACGTTACCAGTATGTGAGATGGTGGCTGTACTAGTTGAGGTAGCTGGCTTCTTCCTTTTTGTAGCTGGCTTTCGCTGAGGTCCTTCCCCCTCAGCTGGTGCAACACCAGAGGCAGTCGTTTGGTTTACTCCACCCCGAGCAGCAAGATACTCGCGCATGCCTGGTGTTAAACCAGTATATGGAGCAGTAGGAGCATCTTTTGGCATTCCCCCTTGTTTTGGAGGCAGGTCGAATGATTCATCAGCAATCTGCTGGTAAGATTCACCCAGCTCATTTTCAAAAACAAGGCTCAAAAACCTTGGAAAGGAGATTATATGTGTTCGTTTGGGTGCAAGCACCATTTCCCTTAGCCTCAAATAAGTTTCACCACCATAATCAATATTACAGTTGAACAACATCCCGTGACCAATCTTCAGCTCAAAATCTGAGTACTGATCAAAACTTCCAGACTTCTGGCTAATACACTGAGTTAGCAACCCAAAGAAATAATACCATAGAGGTGGCATATGCTTCGTCAATGGCGTATGAGCTACTGCTTGAGTGAACCCAATAATTCCCAGTACCTCCCTTCTAAACTCATCACTGGAAGGTGAAGGAATAAATGGTCCAACAGGCTGGTGAAGGGTTCATCGGAAGGCATCAATGGTGATGGAGCAGGTTAGGGTTTCTGTAACCATGCCACAAATACATGGAACGTTCTGTGGAGTGGTGGCAGTGGTAGCAGTATACCAAAATCTAGCCAAGCAGGCTGGATATAAACGTGAAGGTACACCTGTAATAGCTCTAGCCAGAGGTGATTGCCGTATATAATTGATCAACGTTTCAAAGCCCATGTTGGCTTTAGATTTGGGAATGGACAGGGCATGAGCAGCATTGCCTCTCGATAGGCGAATCAGTGCATGATCTGGTGCATTAGCAGCCCTGATCAGGTTGGGATGAAGATTGAACTGTGGACCCTGTACAACTTGTTCCTCGATGACCGATGGAGGTTGTTGTTCTGGTTGTTGTTGTTG
Source organism: Rutidosis leptorrhynchoides (assembly GCF_046630445.1). Lineage (NCBI taxonomy): Eukaryota > Viridiplantae > Streptophyta > Magnoliopsida > Asterales > Asteraceae > Rutidosis > Rutidosis leptorrhynchoides. The sequence goes on from NC_092335.1 coordinate 227,429,485, forward strand.
TGGTTGTTGTTCCTCCGGTTGGGTTTCTGTAGGTGGTGATTGTGGATGTTGTTGTTCTTGGTCTGCCATTGATGAGATCGTTGAAGATGGATGTATGAAACATTTGAAGATTTGTGAATTTAGAGAGAAGAGTGTGTTTTGGAAAGGTAAAGTAAAGAGTTAATAACCGAAGGTTATTATGTGTAATGGATCACCTTATTTAACCTTTCGGATTGGTGGAAAAAGTGCAAGAGAGAGAAAATGGCAACTGTCATCTGCAGGCGCGTGGGCAGATGTGACAGACTGTCACGTTTTCGAGGGGACACAGACTGTTGACATGACGTATAATCGGATTGAACACTCATACCTCCCATTAAGCATTAAATGCAGCAGTTTTCAATTCAAAAATGAAGTTAAAAACTATAAAATAAATTTTGTATTAAATACAAAAATTCTTGTGACATTTAATATGTAATGAATTTAATTTTAAATCATTGGGAGTATATGAGTTTCAGATTTAAGGTATCATTTAAGTATTGTGAGCTATTTATTATTTCGTTTTAAACATTGAATAACCATGATATAAAAGACCTTGATGTGCTAACTGTTTGACATGTAGGCAGTAAGTGAAAGAATTTGTGACTTACTGGTTTGCCCTACATGTTGTGGAGCCAGCACACCAACAAAGATAGCTTTTATTTTAAAGTTCAAGCATACCCACCTCAGAGATGAGATAGTTAAAACGTTTCTCATATAAGGGTTTTGTGAAGAGATCTGCTAACTGCTGGTCTGTTGAAATAAAATGTAGCTCCACATCTCCTTTTTGAACATGATCCCTTATGAAATGATATCGAACGTCAATATGCTTTGTCCTAGAATGCATCACAGGATTGTTGGTAATAGCAATTGCACTTGTGTTGTCACAGTAGATTAGAGTTTTTGTAACATGAACACCATAGTTCTTCAGCTAGCTTTGCATCCATAGTACTTGAGCAGTACCACTACCAGCAGAAACATATTTTGCCTCAGCAGTAGATGTGGACACAGTATTTTGATTTTTGCTCATCCAGCTGACTAGCCTACCACCCAGTAACTGGCAACCACCAGTAGTACTTTTCCTGTCTATTTTACACCCTGCAAAGTCAGCATCTGAATACCCAATTAGCTTAAAATCCTGGTCTTTGGGATACCAAAGACCACGTTTAGCAGTACCTTTCAGATACCTAATCATCCTTTTTACTGTTAGCAAGTGTGACTCTTTAGGATCAGCTTGATATCTGGCACAGATACATGTGGCAAACATAATATCTGGTCTGCTGGCTGTAAGATAAAGTAGGGATCCAATCATACCTCTATATTCAGTGATATTGACTGGTTCACCATTGGGATCAGCATCTATTTTAATAGATGCTGCCATTGGGGTCCCTATATCTTTTAAACAGGTAAGACCAAATTTCTTTAACATATCTTTGATATATTTATCTTGACTTATAAAAATTCCATCATTATGTTATTTAATCTGCAACCCCAAGAAAGTATTGCAGATCTCTTTGTAAACTCATTTCATATGTCTTAGACATAAGTTTTGAAAAATCTTGACAGTGTTTCTCTTTTTTAGAACCATAAATAATATCATCCACATATATCTGTACCAGCAAGAGATCATCATCTATCTTATTTGAGAATAGAGTGGTATCAATTGTTCCAACTTTAAAACCTATACCAGTGAGATACACATGAAGTGTCTCATACCATGCTCTTGGTGCCTATTTGAGGCCATAAAGAGCTTTGTCTAGCTTGTAGACATGGTCTGGATATTTACTGCTTACAAAATCTGGAGGCTGTTTGACATAAAATTCTTCTTGCAGCTTCCCATTTAGAAATGCATATTTAACATCCATCTGGAATACCCTAAATTTTATCTTAGCAGTATATGCCAAGAACAATCTGATAGCTTCCATCCTAGCCACTGGTGCATATGTCTCTCCATAATCCAATCCTTCTTCCTGTTTGAAACCCTGAGCTACCAATCTAGCTTTGTTTCTGATCACAATCCCATCTTTATCCATCTTGTTTTTGAAAACCCACTTGGTACCAATGACTTTTTAGTTTCATCATCAGGTTTAGGTACCAATGTCCACACCTTATTCTTATCAAACTGGGAGATCTCTTCTTGCATAGCTCCTGCCCAGCTTGGATCTCTGATTGCCTTATCAGGACATGTAGATTCAATGGTAGACACAAAGTTTACATGCATACAAAAGTTGCTGGTTGCATGTCTTCTTGTTTTAATACCGCTTGCCAGATTACCAATAACTTGTTCAATTAGATGCTCCTTTGTCCATCTAGTGTTACGAATAGGCGAGCTTGTTATGGAACACACAACATCTTGATCATCAGCCGGCTCAGAGGAATGAGCAGTAGTGGGAGACAGCTGTTCATTATGAGTGTAACCAGTACCAGCTTGAGATCCTTCGGAACTAGTAGACCTATGCTCAAGTTGTAACACCTCAGTAGAGCCAGTAGGTCCACCTGGTTTAGACACAAATGGAAGAGAGTGTTTCATCTCATCATCAGAGAACCCAGCAACTTGGATTGGAGAGGGATTTGCTACTGGTTCTTCTTCTTCATTAAGAGCTTGCTGAGTAAGCTCTTCAAATAGTAACTCCTCATCTTCTTGACCAGAAGATGAATTAGGGGCAGTTTCATCAAATGTAACATTAATGGATTCTTCAAAACAGCCCCTTCTTTTATTGAAAACCCTGTATGCCTTTGTGATGTTAGAATATCCTAAAAATATACCTTCATCAGCCTTAGCATCAAACTTGCCTAGCTGATCCCTATTGTTTAGAATGAAACAGGGAGTGCCAAATACATGAAGAAATGAAATTGAGGGTCTTCTGCCTTTGAGAACTTAATAAGCAGTTTTCTGATGTCTTTTCACTATTAAAGATCTATTCTGGGTAAAACATGCAGCGTTCACAGCTTCTGCCCAATATGAATTTTTTAGCCCAGACTCAGCCAACATAGATCTTGCTGCTTCAATGAGAGTTCTGTTTCTTCTTTCTGTAACACCATTCGATTGAGGTGTTCTCACAGCAGAAAAGTACTGTGAAATACCTTTGTCAGCACAAAATTCTTCCAAAGTAGTATTTCTGAATTCTGTACCATAAGCTGCTTCACCAGCTGCCCATTCAGTAGTTCCATTCTTTTGATAAAATTGATGATTTCATCAGCAGCTTCACTCTTTTGCTTCAAAAAGAATACCCAAGTGTATCTGGAATATTCATCAACAATCACCAGTGTATACTTCTTCCCACTATAGCTGGCTATATTAACAGGACCAAAAAGATCCATATGAAGTAGGTGAAATAGTTTCTCAACAGATGAAATCTGCTTTGACTTGAATGAGGCATGTTGATGCTTTCCTTTTTCACAACCAGGACACAATATGTCCTTCACATAAGACATTGTGAGTAGCCCAAACATCAAACTTTTACTAGATAACTTATGAATGTCTTTGAAGTTAAGATGTGAGAGTGTCTTGTGCCATAACCACTTAAGGTTGTTTGCTGCCTTTGAATAAAAACAAGTATCAGTTGTTGTGACTGCTGTGTTCATGTCAATTTGATACATGTTCTCATGTCTTTTTGTTGTCATCAGTGGCTTCCCCGTCTTATTAAAAATAGTGCCAATCTTTCTTCTGAACAGGACTATCTTACTTTTGCTTGTCAGTTGGCTTATACTGAGTAGATTATGTTTAAGCCTAACGACATATGCTACATTTGAAAATCTAACATTCCCATTTGAAAATCTGAACAGGACTATCTTACTTTTGCTTGTCAGTTGGCTTATACTGAGTAGATTATGTTTAAGCCTAACGACATATGCTACATTTGAAAATCTAACATTCCCATTTGTTAAAGTACCAAAACCCTTTGTGTAACCCAACGAATTATCTCTATATGATACAACTGAACCATCCTTTCCTTGATAGTCCATCAGCAGGGACTTACATCCGATCATATGTCTCAAACAACCACTATCGAGATACCAGATTTGCTTGTTTTGAATGCCCTACATAGTAGCTAAAAGATTAGTTCTTTTTGGGAACCCATCCAAGGATGGGTTTTGGAAGGCTCATCTTTGATGATCTCTTCCTGTCTACTGGTTTGCTTGAAGAGGCAGCAGCAGATGGGGTTAGGGTTAGAGTACACCGGTTGGCTAAGTGAAACTTGCTGCCACACTTGTAGCATTTTCTCACATTTGTTATTGATGACTGGTCATACACTGAGTAAATAGGTGCAGTAAGATCGAGTCTACTTTCAGATATGGCAGTTATGAGTTGGTCAAGCTTGACAGTCATTATCTCAGTGATAGATGACTCAGCACATGATTCCACAATTTGGTTCACTTTAGCTTTTCCCTTAAGAACAGCTTTCTTTTTGGAACCAGTACCATAATCATGGTATACTGCTTTGCCTTTGTTGTTCAACGAGCCAGTGTGGGAAGTTACTGACCCATTAGCTGATGCCAGATGATTCGTGTGAATCTTGATTGCTGCCTTTGACTTGCCAGTATTGCGTTTTGCTGGCTTGTCAGCAGCTACTTGTTGACCAGTACAATTTTCATCAGCTGGCTCAGCATTGGTGGAATTTGAACAAGAAGGGGAATCAATTGTTTTTGACTTTCTTTGGTTGTTTTCAGTGATTTCCCTTTTAATCCGTCTTTCCTTTGGAGTCATGTAGTAAATGCTTGAGGGATCAGTAGTTTCATCAATTGAAGTACTGGTTTCCTTGGCTTTTACTTCATCCTCCAAGATTTCTTTCATGGACGGTGGTGGGGTCTCTGAAGGTCTGACAAACTTATTTGTTAAGACCTTTTTACCCTTAACTATCTTGGCAAAAGTATTTGGCAAGGCAGCTTTAGGATCAGTTTCAAGAATGGGGTCCATGTAAGTAACTTCTGCAATAGCAGCAGCAGCAGCAGCATAGTCACCAGTAAAGAATGCTTCAACTTGGACAGGCACCTGCTCATTCACACATTTTGCTGTGCGTTGAGCAGATGTACACCAGGAAGCAACAATATTTTTGAGATCGTTTAGCTGGTTCTTGACCTCTACTGCCTCAACGTGAAGAGACTTTAAAGCAAAATTTTGTTTTTTAAGTTTTGAAATTTCATCTTTCAAGATTTTAATTTCATCATTTTTGCCTTTAAGTTTTTCATTTAAATATTTATTATCAGATTTTAAAACTTCTTCACGTTTACTGCCTCTGCATAGATCAACTCTGAGGTAGTCAAACATTTTAGCTTTTTCATCATCAGTATAAGTTCAAAAATTATCAACCTTATACATCATCTCAGATTTCCATTGAGGTGAATCCTTTTTCAGATCAGCTTCCCTCATATCAGCCATAAATGTACTACCATTATCATCCTCATCAGACTCCTTGACCTCCTTGGCCATTAAAGACAGCTTTTTATCAGAAGCATAACCAGCACCATCATCATCAGTATCACTGTCAGACGATGGAGAAGAGCTGGTTTCATCCCAGTCATGATGCTCAGCAACTAGAACCTTTTCTGGCTTCTTTTCCTTCTTATCAGTCTTTGCACTTTCCTTCATCTGAGCTTTCATAGCTTTGTACTTGTTCTTCTACTTGTCAGCTTTTAAGAAAGAGTTAGCATGTGAGACAGAAGGTTTCCTGGACATGCATTCAGCTGCAAAATGTCTAACCTTCCCACAATTGTAACACTCAGATTTTGGACCCTTGACGGATTTGATGCTATACATTGCACTTGGTTTCTTACTCCCTTTGTATGACTTCCTGGTTCTATTACGATTAAACCTTTTGAACTGCCTAGCCAGCAAATCCATACGTTCAGCAAAACCTTTCACATCATCTTCATCATTACTGCTCTCTTCAGACCCAGTACCACTATCCACCTCATCTTCATCTGACTCTTCTTCTGCTATCATCTTTTGAACCAGTAAAGCTTTTTGAGCTTTCTTTTTAGCAGCAACAATAAGAGCAGTATCATCTGTCTTAGAAGATTTTGAAGTGGTGGGGGCAGACTTAAAGTTTTCTTTTATGTTAAGCTCAAACTTTTCTTCTTCCTTCTCATGGTTCCAAAGTGTATCATAAAGAGAAGACATGTTGAAGTTCTTTAAAGTCTGGGTGGTTCTTAAATGGTCAGTAACAAGTTTCCATTTAGCAGGCAGTGAGTCAATGAATTTGTTTACTTGTTCAAAATCAGTATAAGTGATTTTTAAAGTAAGCAGGTCAGCAACTAAGGAGTTAAACCTAATAAAGGTCTTCTTAAGGGTTTCATTCTTGTAGGCAAAGAGCATTTCATTTTCTCTTTTCAAAGCAATAATCTTGTTCTGCCTCACCTCACCCAAGCCCTCATAGGTAACATCTAGATAGTCCAACATAAGCTTATCATTTAGCTTTCCCTTAATCAGTTTAAATAGTGTGTTGGGCAAAGTTATAGCTAGCATAGTTCTGATTTCAGCGTCAAGTCCAACACGACGTTTGTCCTCAGCATCCCATTCAGATGCAGGGAGAACAACCTCTTTGCCTGGGATAGCAGGAGCATCTGCAGTAGCTGGAACACTTGCAATGGTTTCAGTTGGGATATATGGACCATCTGTTGCAATACCAGGCATGAGTGGGTCAATAGACTCAAGATGAAGCATGAACCTTGCCTTCCAAGTTTCATACTCCTCTTCATCAAACTTGGGTGGTCTATTGGATGAGCCATTTTCAAGGTAAGCTGTATTTGAATATGCAGCCATATGAGAATTCAGATCCAAGATATTAAATTATCAAGACTGAAGCTCTGATACCAGTTGTTGGTCCCTTTATTAACAACATAGTATTGTAGAGGGGGGTGAATACAATTTCTTTTAATTAACTAACTAATTAAACATAGTTTAGAATTCAAATATGTAGTTTAAATAGAGTCAAAGGTAATTTTTCAACTGTTATTCTTTATTGATTAAATCACAAAGAATTACAACTATTGTGACAACCCGGAAATTTCCCACCAAATTTAAACTTGATCTTTATATATTTTCGACACGATAACCAAAGTCTGTAATGTTAAAGTCTCAAAAATTTTGAAATGTGTTCATGTATACATTTACCCTTCGACTGCTCTCGACGATTCACGAACCATTTTTTTGTAAATAAATGGGTATACATATAAAAATAAATATAAATATATGTACAGAGTATATTAAATATAATTATTTAATAATTGTAATACTCGTTGGACATTTTGATTATTATTTAAAGAAGTTAAAAACGAACTTATGTGATTTTAAAATAAACGATGATCCGAAAATGAGTTTTACAAATTATAGACTTATTAAAAAATGTATTTAGGAACCATTTGTTGAATTTTAAGACTTTTATATTTTTACTTGGGGTTGGGAGTGAATAATTAATGTAAATTTTATTTCATAGTTAATGACCGAATTTTATACCATAAAGACTGAAATAATTAAAGATAATTAATCTTAAAATTTGGGATTTTTCTGAAGACTTTTATCCGCCACTGACTAACAAACGAAGCACGAAATAATACCCATATAAACTGTCGGTGGAAATAGTTGAATTAGGTGGCTGTCACACGATATTTTTTATTGTTTATATTATAATTATAATTATAATTATAATTATATTATTATCATTAATTATTAGATTCAAGTCACAGTTAATTTCATGGGTAATGAATACTTTTGATAATTTGCAAGTGGAAGTCTTAGTCTAAACTTTGTTCTCTTATATATCTTCATACACATTCATATGCAGCGCAATATATACACAAGCACATACATATGATTTCAACCACACACCACCCTATTCTAAACCCATCAACTAAATTACATCCATTATTTGATATTCACCTTAAAAACACTTCGGCTAGTACTCGTCTTTCGATTGCACAGCTCAAACACCATTACAACCCCATCGATAATTACCTTGTGCGGACTACTGTTGAAGTGCACAAGACCACCACCATTGAAGCAAGAACAACATCACCAAACCATGTTATCTATTGGTACTATTTGGTATTCTGTTTCGGTTCAAGAACAACCCAAACATCATCGATCACCATCATGATAAAACTCTATGTATCAGCTTACATACGTCATAATAACATTCGCATTGTTAGCCATGACGACCTCTATCAAATTTCAGGGAAGAAATTTCTTTAACGGGTAGGTACTGTGACAACCCGGAAATTTTCGAACAAATTTAAACTTTAATCTTTATATATTCCCGACATGATAAGCAAAGTTTGTTAAGTTGAGTCTCAAAATTTTTAAACTGTTTCGTATATTCATTTGACTTTCGACCACTCTCGACGATTCACGAACAACTATTTGTAAATAGATATGTGTGTATATATATAAATAATAACTGGAAGTATAATTTGAAATATTGAATGTTGTTGTTATGAAATATGATATTATAATAAATATTATTTAAAACATATCGATATATACATAAAAGTATATTAAAATAAATATTAAATAATTGTAATACTCGTTTGATGTTCCGATTGATATTAGACAAGTCTAAATTTAAACTTATATAATTTTAAAATAAACAGTGGTCCGAAAATGAGTTATATGAATCATAGGACTATTAAAAATATATTTAGAATCTAAATAATAAATTTTTACACTTTTTATATTTTACCCAGGAGTGAGCGCGGACAGTTAATTTAATTTTTAATTAATAATTTTAAACAATTAATGACTAAATTCTTTTACACTAATGACTAAAATAATTAAATATAATTACTATAAAAATTTGGGATTTTTTCTGAATACTTTTATCCGCCATAAATTAATCAATGGAGTTCGATATATCACTTCGTGAAAACTGTCGGTAAGATATTTAATTAAGATACACGTTTTATTATTATTAATATTATTATTATATTATATTTATGTTCTCCCCGTGAAACTATGTCGATAGAATGAAACAACTTAGGCTGCTAACTATTTATAATATTGATTGAGATTCACTGTTCTTGTAGTCTTTATCAATTCACTTTATCTATACAATGAGACAACTGCAAATATATTAGAGGGATATATTCACCCCCACCATCTATAATCAACACGTTCACCTTCATTCTTTCTTTCTTTCTTGTTCTGTGAACTAACCACTCTCTAAATCTCCTAACCTCTTCTCTGCTAAGCTATGATTGACGACCACCTCAGCTTAACCACGTCGAACCCAAACAACCTCCTCAGCATGTCACCTATATTTTTTCCCATCACCAAGAACTACTACGAAGCCATTTTAATCAACCTCTACAATCTTCGTTATTATTATTAATGATTGCCTAAACTGTTTCTGTCCAACACAATGATGATTATGACGAAAGAGACGATGATGGTAAAGAAGTATTGGTGAACCGTATAACTCTAGGGTTTTTCTTTTAATCATTTGCTTAAACGAACGGTTACCTTACAAATTGTTATAATAAGATATTGGACTGCAAGATCCATTGGACCGTGTTCCTGTTTAAGTATATTAAGTGGGCTATAATCATCTTCGGATTCTGATTGGGCTGTTATGATGTATATAAGCGACGGTAGTATATGTTAAAACAATATAAGGGATAATAATAACAGAAATTAATGAGTAGTGTAATGGTTGGAGTGTTTGTATTTAAACGGGAGGTCGCGGGTTCAAGCCCGGGCAGTGGCATTTTATTTTTAAGAGCTCCTTTCTTCAAAGGTTGTACACTTTTAATTTATTATTATTATTATTATTATTATTATAATCATTATTATTATTGTTATTATTATTAATTATTATTATTAATATTATTATTATTATCATTATTAGAAAAATAAGTATTAACATTATCATTATTATTAATTAAATTTTTCATTTTGTTAAGTTTACTGTATTAGTAAAAATTAGCATATTTATCATTATTAATATTATTATCATAATTAGTATTATTATTAATCATTATTAATATTAGGTATTAATATCAACATTATTGGTTATTATAAAAATAAAATAACTTATTATTAATATTACCATTACCAAGAATTTTATATATTATTATCATTATTTTTACTATCAATACCAGTATATATTATTATTATTATTATCATTATTATTGTTATTAATATTAGTAAATCAATATTTTCAAAACCATCATACTAACAAATAAATATTTTGTACATTAAATATATGTATTATACATAAGTATACTAATATTATACATAAAATTATGTTTTAACTAATACAATATTATAACGTTAATTGAATTATATATCAAATAGGTATTATATCATATTATAAGTATTAATAAAATATATATAAGAATATGAATCTTAATACATAATAAAGTAAATTTAAAGTTGTTAAATTTCAACTATGTGTGTTAATATATATACACCTGATATAGGTTCGTGAATCCGCGGCCAACCCTGCATTGTGCAATGTCGTCATATGTATTTTTACTACAAAATACAGTATAGTGAGTTTCATTACCCCCTTTTTAAATGCTTTTGCAATATATATTTTTGGGCTGAGAGTACATGCACAATTTTTTTTAAATGTTTTAAGAAATAGACACAAGTAATTGAAACTACATTATATGGGTGAATGATCGAAGCCGAATATGCCCCTTTTTTCTTGGTAGCCTAAGAATTAGGGAACATCACTAATTTTGAGAATTAGTGCACGCCTAATTGACACGAATCCTAAAGATAGATCTATTGGGCCTAACGAACCCCATCCAAAGTACCGGATGCTTTAGTACTTCGATGTTGTTTTTATCATGTCCGAAGGATTTCCCGAAATGATAGGGGATATTCTTATATGCATTTTGTTAATGTCGGTTACCAGGTGTTCAATCCATATGAATAATTTTTGTCTCTATGCATGGGACGTATATTTTTGAGAAATGGAAATGAAATTCTTGTGGTCTATTAAAATGATGAAAATGATCGTTTATGATAAACTAATGAACTCACCAACCTTTTGGTTGACACTTTAAAGCATGTTTATTCTCAGGTATGAAAGAAATCTTCCGCCGTGTATTTGCTCATATTAGAGATATTACTTGGAGTCATTCATGACATATTTCAAAAGACGTTGCATTTGAGTCGTTGAGTTCATCAAGATTATTATTAAGTCAATTATAGTTGAACAAATTATGAAATGGTATGCATGCCGTCAACTTTCGATGTAATGAAAGTTTGTCTTTTAAAAACGAATGCAATGTTTGTAAAATGTATCATATAGAGGTCAAGTACCTCGCCTAACCCGCAACCATCGACCTTCTTCGATTATTATGTTTAACGAGAGTCATCACCTCACCACCCTCATTGTAACACCCTGTTTCTATTTCTGAAATTTCAGTAGTACGGGACGCCATCCAAGGGATGGGATGCCGTTGAGATGTGAAGCGTGGGACGCCGTCCAAGGGTCGGGACGCCATCCAACTTGTCTGTCGAGCCAGCTGTGTTTTTATTTTAAAAAGGGGTAAAATGGTCATTTCACTTGGGTGCCAGTTTGGAGCCTTCAAGGCTGGTTCCTTGGTTATTTTGGATCATATTTCACACACACAAACACACTCCTCAAACCCTAGTAAGAGAAACTCACTTTTAGTGTGAGAGAGCTTGATTTGGAAGGGAAGGAGTCGATTTCTCGCAAAAGCTCGGGTTCTAAAGTTGTTCATCTCGCTCCTAGCTACTTGTGGTGGTATTGGTAAGCTCAAACTCCGAATTTCATTTGTTAGATTTGATATTCAAGTTAGGGCTTTGAGCTAGATTGTTGTAAAACCTTTTTAGGTGATGAAATGGGTTTAAGGTGACTTGTTATTCTTGTCACTTGGCGGGTTTTGGGTCGGTTGATGTTTTGGCCTTGATTAGGGTTTGATAATGAGTTTAATCACTAGGCTTAGTGATTTTGGAAGTGTTGGAACACTTTTGGGTGTGTTTGGTTAACTAATTTTGAAATGGGTCAAAACTAGGGTTTTGGTGTCAAAATGGGTATGACACGTGTTTAACACTTGTGTTCGGGTTTAATTGGTGTGTTAGGACCATTTTCACTCGTGTTAGTGATTATTGGTTAGTTTTGGGCGCGGTTTGTACTTGGAAGTGCATTTGGGTCGAAATTGCACTAAGTGTCATATGGGTTGGTTTGTAAGTCAACCCTAATCGTGTTATTGTATTTGTGATAATGGAATAGGTACTTTCCATTGGCGCGTTGCGGATTATTCGGAAGCATTCATCAAGACGACGAGGTGAGTGTTAATATCCTATGTGCATATGTATGTGTAGGATGGGTGCGGGTCGGGGTGAAGTGTTTCTTGGTTATAGAGCTCACTTCACATATAGGTGGATTTGATGGACTTGTTTATAGGTCCAATTGGCACGGTTGTGCGTTTTGGTTGGCCACCTTTGGCGGGGTACACAATTTGTGTACATTATCACATGCGGTATGATGTGGATTATATAACCCCAATGGCGAAGGGTTAATATTGTGATGCGGACTTAGATATAACCCCAATGGCGAAGGGCAGTATTGTGAGTGGAATAATTATACGTATGTGTATATGGCGCATTTATTTGTGAATGTTATGGTATGAACCATCGAGCCGGTAGTGCCATAATGTGTGTGTGTGATAGGATGTGAACTACGAGCCGATAGCATTGAGTGTGAACCACGAGCCGGTAGCACTATAAAATAATTGATGTGAACCACGTGCCGGTAGCATCGAGTGTGAACCATGAGCCGGTAGCACTATAAAATAATTGATGTGAACCACGTGCCGGTAGCATTGAGTGTGAACCACGAGCCGGTAGCACTATAAAATAATTGATGTGAACCACGTGCCGGTAGCATCGAGTGTGAACAACGTATCGGTAGCACTATAAAATAATTGATGTGAACCACGTGCCGGTAGCATCGAGTGTGAACCACGTGCAGGTAGCACTATAAAATAATTGATGTGAACCACAAGCCGGTAGCATCGAGTGTGAACCATGAGCCGGTAGCACTATAAAAGAGTATGACTCAATTGCGTATGGTGCGAACCACGAGCCGGTAGCACCATAGCGTTATGGTTAACCTTGGGAGTTTTACGCGTTGTTATATATATATTGTATACGTATAATGTTGTATTGACGTGATGTAGCTAACCTTCTGGTTGTAGCTTATTGGTATTGTTCGCAACGTTGTTTGCGAACTTACTATATTGTTGGTGTTGTTAGTTTGTGCTTATTGAACGTATGGTATGCTAGGTTTAGCTTGCCTTATACTTGGATGCTTCGGTATGCGCTATTTGATTATTATTGTGGCGTGTCCATTTTATACATATATATGTATGTAGTATATTTTCACTCACTAAGCGTCAGCTTACCCTCTCGTTGTTTACATTTTTATAGATTGCATGGATGCGGTGGCTCGGGTAAGCGCGGGGACTAGTGGACTTGCGTAGTTGCTTTAGAAGACTTGCTTTTGGATTTGTTTAGGATTGGGTAGCGTGTCCCCAATACCATGCTCGGTCTATGTTTTGTATAAACTAATGGGTCGAAATAGTCACTTGTGGTATTTTGGGTCGATGTGGGCCCGGTGTCGTAAAACTCGGTTTTTATTATGAAAAACTCTTAGTTTAACCTATTGTAATATATTGTGAAAGTGTGTTGGTTTAAAAGTGTCGGGAAGCGGGTTTTTCACCTGTGTGTAAAATGTAAAACTGATCAGAATCTGGCAGCACATCTGGACGCCGTCCCAGATGGCTGGACGCCGTCCTAGTTTTTACAACTGGACGCCGTCCAGATTACTAGACACCGTCCAGATCAACTGGCTCTCAAAAAATTTTTTATGGCACTTTTACGGATGGTTAACGGGTTGGGTTGTTACAAGTGGTATCAGAGCATGGTCTAAGGGATTTAGGTGACTTGAGATAGGTGCCTAGACTTAGACTTTTGTGTGTACTTATTTGTTGCGAGACTTGTAGGATTACGGGTTGGAATGGGTTTAGTTAGTGCCTTGATTGTAGGTTGACTAACGTTTATATTAGTAATGCAGATATTATTAATATGCTATTGTGTTGCGATATTGATTCTTGCGTTGTGTTTTGTTTGTGGTTGTGTTTGTTTATATCATCGAGCGAGGCGGTCGTTGTACTAACGAGTCGATGCGGCGTGTGTGCGTAATAAGGACTTGCAAACCTTATTACAGGTGCAAATCGTGTCTAACGAGTGATGTACGATGAGTGTTTAGCAAGATGGGACGGTGTTGTGCGTGCGGTTTTATACGTTCGTGGACTAATCGTTTTGCATTCTTTAGAATGACGACACGAAACGAGATCGAGGCAAATGATACGGAGTTTAACGCTAGAGTTGCGGCCGCCGTTGTGGAGCAAATGAGTGCGTTTCGAGAAGAAATGGATAGGAAGTATTCCGAACTTCAAAGTAGTGGTGAAATGGAGCGTTGTCTTAAGAGCTTCATGAGGACTATGTATGACGGAAAACCAGATCCTTTGGTAAGCACAACTTGGATCTTGGATGTTGAAGGGTGTTTTCGTACTATTGATTGCCCTCCCGAGAAAAAGACGAGACTCGCTACGAGTTTGTTGCGGGGTAGGGCGAGGGATTGGTTGGATGGTAAGATTGATCTTGTCGGTGGCTAAACGTTTATGGCCTTATCGTGGGACGAGTTTAAGGAGGAATTCTTCGAGGAGTTCCGGACTTCGGCCGATTTGTGGGAATTTCATAATGAGTTGCGAAATTTGCGACAAGGGTCTATGGATTTGAATACTCTCAAGACGACCTTTATGGCGAAGGCTCGTTTTTGCCCGGAGTATTTGGGGAATGATCATTTGTTGATGCAAGATTTCTATCGAACCTTGAATGATGACTTGAAGAGTAATATTAGCAGAGTTCAGGCGAAATCATTTGCGGAGTTATTCGCTGCGGCTAGAGGTTTCGAGTCGTATTCATGATCGAAGAAGGGTGAACCTTCAAGGGAGAGAAGGGTTATTTCTTATGGTGCTCCGAGTAAGAGGACTAAGGGTCCGAATGTGAGCACGGGTGGTACGCGAATGGGTATACCGGATTCTAGTGCGGGTAGATGTTACAATTGTGGTGTGAGGGGTCACAAGTCTTGGGAATGTTCGGTACCAAAGGGTGATGGCATGGTGTGCTTTAATTGCCAAGAAGAAGGACATCGTAAGTCGGATTGTCCCAAGTTAGCAGGGACGGGTGCGGCAAGGAGACGTTAAGGTACGTTTCGTTTTAATAAATATGTCCTTTGATTATTTATTATAAGCCGTTGAGTTTGAGTTGATTAAATGCCTTGTGTTGTGCATATTGATGTTATGGGTGACGTTCCTAATGGAAGTACCCTATGGTGACGTTGGATTTTCGGGCGAAGGGCTTAAGACTTGGTGCAACCAAGCATTCCTTAGTATTTGGGAAATGTTCTACCAAGCCATGGAAATGGGTTTTGGTGTTCAGTTGTTAAGCGCGTGTTCGCTTTTGTGTTGAGATTGATGAACCGTGAGGTTCGTCGGGGGGTTGGAACCCTTGAGATAGAGTGTTTTGGATATCGATGTATGTTGGTAATGGAGCCTACATGACGCGACATTAGGTGCCTCTTTTATACCTACTAGCGTGGTGTTCGACTCCGATGGTATTGCGGTTACATTATGCTTAGGGTACCGGAGTGAAACCCTTAGGTACATGAGTGAGTAAGTGGAAGTTGACAAACTAAAGCAATTGGACGATTGCGAGGGTATTGGTTTGTGTAATTTGTGGTGCACTTTTCGTTCGAAAGATTTTAAGGATTGGTTAAAATCCTTCGTATGCTCAAGGTTGGAGCAAGATGTAGTGATCGGTCGTGTGAACTCAATTGTTGGTAAAGTCTACCTTTGGTAGCATTGTACGAGTTGTGGATATTGGAACGTAGTTCCAAGTGGGGGAGTTACACTCCCGCATGAGGAAGTTTTAGTGTGAGATTTCGGATGATGCTTTTGGTAGATCCGGAAATTTGGTCGAGACACAGTTTAGGTCGATTTGTGGTAGAGTACAATTTTGGTTAACTTGTACTTATGATATTGGATTTGTAAATTATCACTGAGGTGGTATGTTGGTGAATCTCGTTGAGAGATAATGGACGTTTTTGGCGAGCAAGGTAAAATCCCTCGGTTAAGGGATGTGTGTGAGTCGGGTTCTCTTTTGGAGAATTATTGTTTGGTACCTATGTTCGATATATGTGGTTCTTGCTCGATTGTGGATGGTTAGTGGTATCCGCTAGGGTTCACTATAGTGTAACAGAGCGCGATGTTGCACTACTCGTTGTTTGAGGCCGAAAGTGCGTATGTGATTGATGAAGCATGACCTTCGGGTCCGCTGACTTCATCGTGGTATTGATGAATGATGAAGCATGACTTTCGGAGTCCGCTGACTTCATCATGGGATTGTTGATTAATGAAGCATGACCTTCGGGGTCCGCTGACTTCATTATGGTGTGGTTGATTGGTGAAGCATGATCTTCGGGTCCGCTGACTTCATCATGGTTGTTGATTGGTGGAGCATGACCTTTAGGGTCCGCTGACTTCATCATGGGAGTATGCGATTGGTGAAGCATGATCTTCGGGTCCGCTGACTTCATCATGAGCGAGGTGATATATCGGTGAAGCATGACTTTCGGGTCCGCTGACTTCATCCGGTGTTGAGATTGGTGAAGCATGGCCTTGGGGCCCGCTGACTTCATCAGGAGAGTAGTGTTACGTCGACATGGCCTAACATTATCGGGAAATGCGAGTACTGGTGAGAAATGAGAGTACCATTCTTGAGTTGTGTTGTGGGAACTATCGGTTGTTTTATACGCCGATGGTGGGGTCGTGAGGACCGTGTGGTGTGATTTGTGATGCGATAGCCGTGTTTCGCTCACATGTTGTCACGGGTGTGACAATAGCCAATTTTGTACACCTTAGGACTAGCGTTTCCATAGTCGTTCTGGGCGCTTTTGGTTTAAACCGTTTGTTATGATGTTACGGTAGTTGTGTATTGGTCGTATTGCGCACTACAAGGGATGTTAGTGATTGGTGTTATCCGTAAGGATTCGTTTGGATCGGTCTTCATCGTTTCGGGTTGTTGACCTTAGGATTGCGACTTGGTTACCTTAGCATTGTACTTGATAATGGTACGCTAGGGGTTTGATATCTCGATCAGAGATTGGTTGAGTTTTCCCGATGTTAGGGAATGAGCATGGTCTTAGTGCTCGGAATTGTGGATTGATAAATCGCGGGTGACGATTTTAGTTGTTAGAAGCGATTCATTGGGAAGAATTGCTTAGGAAAGTCGGATTGGGACTTATGTTTGAGGACCGTGGAGTGTGGTCCGTGTGGGTTAGTGACGAGGATCACGAGGACGTGATCGATTCTAAGTGGGGGAGAGTTGTAACACCCTATTTCTATTTCTGAAATTTCAGTAGTACGGGACGCCGTCCAAGGGATGGGACGCCGTCCAGATGTGAAGCGTGGGACGCCGTCCAAGGGTCGGGACGCCGTCCAACTTGTCTGTCGAGCCAGCTGTGTTTTTATTTTAAAAAGGGGTAAAATGGTCATTTCACTTGGGTGCCGGTTTGGAGCCTTCAAGGCTGGTTCCATGGTCATTTTGGATCATATTTCACACACACAAACACACTCCTCAAACCTTAGTGAGAGAAACTCACTTTTAGTGAGAGAGAGCTTGATTTGGAAGGGAAGGAGTCGATTTCTCGCAAAAGCTCGGGTTCTAAAGTTGTTCATCTCGCTCCTAGCTACGTGTGGTGGTATTGGTAAGCTCAAACTCTGAATTTCATTTGTTAGATTTGATATTCAAGTTAGGGCTTTGAGCTAGATTGTTGTAAAACCTTTTTAGATGATGAAATGGGTTTAAGGTGACTTGTTATTCTTGTCACTTGGCGGGTTTTGGGTCGGTTGACGTTTTGGCCTTGATTAGGGTTTGATAATGAGTTTAATCACTAGGCTTAGTGATTTTGGAAGTGTTGGAACACTTTTGGGTGTGTTTGGTTAACTAATTTTGAAATGGGTCAAAACTAGGGTTTTGGTGTCAAAATGGGTATGACACGTGTTTAACACTTGTGTTCGGGTTTAATTGGTGTGTTAGAACCATTTTCACTAGTGTTAGTGATTATTGGTTAGTTTTGGGCACGGTTTGTACTTGGAAGTGCATTTGGGTCGAAATTACACTAAGTGTCATATGGGTTGGTTTGTAAGTCAACCCTAATCGTGTTATTGTATTTGTGATAATGGAATATGTACTTTCCATTGGCGCGTTGCGGATTATTCGGAAGCATTCATCAAGACGACGAGGTGAGTGTTAATATCCTATGTGCATATGTATGTGTAGGATGGGTGCGGGTCGGGGTGAAGTGTTTCTTGGTTATAGAGCTCACTTCACATATAGGTGGATTTGATGGACTTGTGTATAGGTCCAATTAGCACGGTTGTGCGTTTTGGTTGGCCACCTTTGGCGGGGTACATAATTTGTGTGTTGATAATGCTAAAAACGAACATATATTTCATAGCATTATCCCTCAAGAAATACAAGCTTTTAGTTGCAATTGTTCTATTTACAAGTGATATTCGTTTAAATAATAAAAGGTGAAGACAAAAGACAGATTCAACGAATTGAAGACGCAAACGACCAAAAAGCTCAAAAGTACAAAGTACAATCAAAGAGGTTCCAATTATTGATGAGAAACGTCTCAAAATTACAAGAGTACAAGACGCGAAACGCAAAGTACAAGATATTAAATTATACGCAAGGACGTTCGAAAATTCGAAACCGGGACCAGAGTCAACTCTCAACGCTCGACGCAACGGACTAAAAATTACAAGTCAACGGAGTACAAGAATATAATATAATATATATATAATTAAATTTAATTATATATATTATATTATATAATAAATAAATAAATAAGCAGCCCACGTTTTTAAAGACTTTTGAGCCTCCCCAGCTGGCCATGCGATTGCATGGCCTTGAAGAGCAAAGCTCATGCGATCGCATGAGGCCCTTTTCCAGCCCACATGCCTATAAAAGTCGCAGTTTGGTGCATCATATATCCATCCATCCAACTCTTTCAACGTATATATATATATAATTATATTATAATTTTAATTTTAATTTTAATTTCTAATAATAAGGGTATGTTAGCGAATGTTGTA
Source organism: Rutidosis leptorrhynchoides (assembly GCF_046630445.1). Taxonomy (NCBI): domain Eukaryota; kingdom Viridiplantae; phylum Streptophyta; class Magnoliopsida; order Asterales; family Asteraceae; genus Rutidosis; species Rutidosis leptorrhynchoides. Next base: position 227,448,703 of record NC_092335.1, read on the forward strand.
AGGGTGTAAGTCGAAATTCTGTCCGTGTAACGCTACGCTATTTTTAATCATTGTAAGTTATGTTCAACCTTTTTAATTTAATGTCTCGTAGCTAAATTATTATTATGCTTATTTAAAACGAAGTAATCATGATGTTGAGCTAAATACTAAAATTGGGTAATTGGGCTTTGTACCATAATTGGAGTTTGGACAAAAGAACGACACTTGTGGAAATTAGACTATGGGCTATTAATGGGCTCTATATTTGTTTAACTAAATGATAGTTTGTTAATTTTAATATAAAGATTTACAATTAGTCGTACTTATAAATAACCATATACACTCGATCGGACACGATGGGCGGGATATTTATATGTACGAGTAATCGTTCATTTAACTGAACACGAGAATGGATTAATAGTCACTAGAATTATTAAAACAGGGGTGAAATTATGTACAAGGACACTTGGCATAATTGATAACAAAGTATTAAAACCTTGTTACAGTTTAAGTCCCCAATTAGTTAGAATATTTGACTTCGGGTATAAGGATAATTTGACGAGGACACTTGCACTTTATATTTATGACTGATGGACTATTATGGACAAAAACCAGACGGACATATTAAATAATCCAGGACAAAGGACAATTAACCCATGGGAATAAAACTAAAATCAACACGTCAAACATCATGATTACGGAAGTTTAAATAAGCATAATTCCTTTATTTTCATATTTAATTGCACTTCTAATTATCGCATTTTTATTTATTGTTATTGTATTTAATTGCACTTTTAATTATCGTACTTTTTAATTATCGCAAGTTTATTTTATCGCACTTTTATTTATCACAATTTCATTATCGTTATTTACTTTACGTTTTAAATTAAGTTTTATTTATTTAATATTTTACATTAGGTTTTAACTGCGACTAAAGTTTTAAAAATCGACAAACCGGTCATTAAACGGTAAAAACCCCCCTTTTTATAATAATAATATTACTTATATATATTTGTATTTTTATAAATTAAAACTAATATAGCGTTAAGCTTTGTTTAAAAGATTTTCCCTGTGGAACGAACCGGACTAACTAAAAACTACACTACTGTACGATTAGGTACACTGCCTATAAGTGTTGTAGCAAGGTTTGGGTATATCCATTCTATAAATAAATAAATATCTTGTTTAAAATTGTATCATATTTAATAGTATTTCGTTGTAAAAATAAAGCTATTTCATATACACCTCTACGCACATCAAGTATTTTTTTGGCGCCGCTGCCGGGGAACAATTATGCTAAAACGCCGGAAGCGCAACGCTAATTTATAAAAAAAAAATTATTAATTTTTAAGTCTACTTTTATAAAAATTACGCTTTTGTAAAAATACGTTTTAAAAATTCGAAAATATAAAAAGAAAAACAAAAATATAAATATTTTTAAGAGTTTGTTAAACATATAAGTTTTATAAAGTTTCTTTAATTTTATTTTAGTTTGTAAAAAAAATATATAAGTTTTATTTACATATATATAAATATATAAAACAGAAAACAGAAAAAAAAATTAAAAACTCTCGGCCTGGTACTGTAGCAGCCCGTAACCTGGCCCAAAATCCAAGCTCATGCGATCGCATGAGCCCGAAGGCAATTACTCATGCGATCGCATGAGAGTGTCTGACACGCCACATGAAGCCCTAGTTCAGCATTAATTACGGGTTATTATTATTATTATTTAATTTAAAACCCTAATTAGGTTTTTAATATTTAATTAGTTAGTTTAGATTTTAATTAATTTGTATTTTTAGTTTATTTAGTTTAATTAAATTATAAAATTAATAGTTTTATAAAATAAATAATATAAAAATAATATTTTTATAAAAATTGTACTTTTTACAACTTTTAGTTTATTTTTATATTTTGTCTCTTTTTATTTGTTTTAGCGTAATTTTTGTATTTTTCGCTCGTATTTAGTTTTAATCCATAGTTTTTGCCATAGTTATTTTTATTTCTAGATTTTTAGGCTTTGCCGTAAAATCCCTTAAGTCTTTTTCTTTAGACTAAGATTTAGGTGCTTTAGAATTTTGCGACGCTGTTTTTAAGTTTTAGTACCTTTTTAAGTTATTGCCATTTGGGATATAGGTTTACTTGTAAGCTTTAATATTTTTAGACGCAACTTTTAATTCTTAGTTTTTAGTTCCTTTTTAAGTTTCAACGCGCTACTTTCTTATTTTTATTTTTCGACGCCTTTTACCTATGTATCAATTATCACTCCAATTAGTAATCTCAATTTGCAATTTTAATTTTAAATTAGTGATAATAATAAGATTGGGTTAGTTGAGTGTTTTAAAGTTTTATAAGTCACTCTTTTTCTTTCTTATTTCTCCAATTTTAATACCGACGCGCTCTTTTTCTTTCTTATTTCTCGCCATTCTAGTTTTTAGGACATAGAATTTTTCTACTTCTTCTCTAAATTTCTTTAAATTACGAAAATTTATTTTAAGTAGTTAAATTGATAGACATCAAAATTTTCTGGTTCGTAGTAATAGTTGAATTTGTATGTGGACCGGGTTATTGGAGCCAAACAGTACTCAATTATATTGAGACCAAACGAATCCTGCCCCTCTGCTGCATCTATTGGCTATTCGAAACGTGGGCAAAATCAGAAAAGTCTATTAATTAGATAACTTAAATAATTTTTCTTTCTTTTTAAAAACTAATAGGTTATTCAGTGAATGCACCGAGCAAAACATTCACCACCTTTTGTACGTTCACCACCAGTAACTCGATCAAGACATCTAGCAAATATTGTCGCCGTTGATTTTTCTTTAGAATCGTCATTCAGTCGACCAAGTACTCCAATTCAAATTTTCGATAATCTATTTTTTGAACCCGACCTCACAATTGAGAATCCGGAGAATATTCAGGGACGATTCATAGATCCTGAACCATTATTTTTTCCTCCGGAACCACCAATCATTCAAACAGAGATTGTTGAGGAACGAACCATTAAATCAGAATCCTCTAGTGATTCAGATTCAACAAATTCAATCATGGAGAATCTGGAACCTCTAAGTATGGAAGACCGAATGAGAGCTAAATGCACTGGCCAAGGTCACGCAATTACTCATCCTGACATTAATGTGCCAGATTATGAAATTAAAGGACAAATTCTACACATGGTGACTAATCAATGCCAATTTAGTGGTGCGCCGAAGGAAGATCCAAATGAACATCTTCGTACCTTTAATAGGATCTGCACTCTATTTAAAATAAGAGAAGTTGAGGATGAACAGATATATCTCATGTTATTTCCCTGGACTTTAAAGGGAGAAGCTAAAGATTGGTTAGAATCGTTACCTGAAGGGGCGATTGATACATGGGACGTTTTAGTTGAAAAATTTCTTAAACAATTCTTTCCGGCATCTAAAGCCGTAAGACTTCAAGGAGAAATTTTTACGTTCACACAAAAGCCAAATGAAATTCTATATGAGGCATGGACAAGATTTGGAAAGTTATTGAGAGGATGTCCGTAACATGGTTTAGACACTTGTCAAATAGTACAAATATTCTACCAAGAATGCGACATCACTACAAGGAAAGACATCGATATAGCAGCTGGTGGTTCTATTATAAAGAAAACAGAAACTGATGCTTACAAAATTATTGATAACACTGCTTCCCACTCACATGAGTGGCACCAAGAAAAAGATATCGTTAGATCATCTAAAGCAGCTAGAGCCGATTCTAGCCATGACTTAGATTCCATTTCTGCAAAGATAGATGCTGTCGCGAGACGAATGGAAAAGATGACTAAGGATATACACTCAATACGAATTAGTTGTGAGTAGTGTGGAGGACCACATTTGACAAAAGATTGTCTCAGTATTGAACTAACAATGGAACAAAGAGAGAATATTTCATACATAAACCAAAGGCCTGGAAATAATTATCAGAATAATTATCAACCGCCAAGACCAATTTATAATCAAAACCAGAATTATAACCGAAATGTTCCATACAACAACCAACAAGGTCCTAACAATCAACAAGTATCCAATAATACTTACAACCAGCAAAGACCTAATTTTCAAAACAAACCACCACAAACCGATGATAAAAAGCCGAATTTAGAAGATATGATGACAAAGCTAGTTGAATCTCAAACACAGTTTTTCACATCTCAGAAACAAATGAATGAACAAAATGCTCAAGCATTTAGAAATCAACAAGCTTCTATTCAAAATCTGGAACAAGAAGTAAGTAACCTAGCAAGGTTAATAGGTGAAAGAAAACCGGGAAGTCTACCTAGTGATACAAATGCTAACCCCCGAAATGAAACAGCTAAAGCTATTACCACAAGAAGTGGTATTACACTTAAACCACCTGAAATACCTGTAATTTCTAATGAAGATATTCCTACTCCACAAGAACCACAACCTGAACAAGATAAGGAAAAAGAACCGGTAGTTGAAAAGGTTAATGAAGATAACACAGTTAAAGCTAAACCTTATGTTAAACCATACCAACCACCACTTCCTTACCCGAGTAAAATGAAAAAAGAGATACTTGAAGACGAGCAATCCAAATTCTTGGATATGTTTAAACAGATAAATGTAAATCTTTCTTTCATTGATGTGATTTCAGGAATGCCTAGATATGCTAAATTTCTGAAAGATCTGATCACGAATAGAAAGAAAATGGAAGAACTCTCAGCTGTTACTATGAATGCTAATTGTTCTGCAGTGCTGTTGAATAAGATACCAGAAAAATTATCAGATCCAGGAAGTTTCACAATTCCATGTTTTCTGGGTAGTCTTAGTTCAATAGAAGCATTGGCTGACTTAGGTGCTAGTATAAATTTAATGCCATATTCACTATACGCTAAACTAGGCCTTGGAGAATTGAAACCCACACGAATAAGCATACAACTAGCCAATCGATCAATAAAATATACTAGAGGGATAATGGAAAACATGCTAGTTAAAGTTGGTACTTTAGTATTTCCAGTAGATTTTGTTGTTCTGGACATGGAAGAAGATTCTCAAGTTCCTCTCATATTAGGAAGACCATTTTTAAACACGGCTAAAGCAATGATAGACGTGTTCGGTAAGAAATTGACCCTAAGTATAGAGGAAGAGAGTGTTACCTTTGCAGTTGATAGAGCAATGCAACAACCGCAATTTGCAGATGATACATGTTACTATATTCAAACTATAGAATCACATGCAGAATTGTTAGAAGAATTTCTAGAATTACAAGGAACAGGAGAATGTTCTTTTGGAGAAGGTACTGAACCAATTGATGAAACTGAAATGTTAGCTACACTAATGGCTAATGGATATGAACCAACAACAGAAAAAAATTCAAATGCTAAAAGAAGAAGACAGATATCGATACAAATCATCGATAGAAGAACCACCGACATTAGAGTTAAAGCCACTTCCAAACCATTTGGAATATGCTTATTTACATGGTGAATCTGAATTACCTGTAATAATATCGTCTTCTCTTACTGAAAATGAAAAATCTCGACTCATTTCTGTGCTAAAAGCTCATAAAACAGCTATTGCATGGAAGATTCATGATATTAAAGGCATAAGTCCTTCATATTGCACACATAAAATCCTTATGGAAGAAGGTCATAAAATGTATGTGCAACGCCAACGAAGACTAAATCCGAATATGCAAGATGTTGTTAAGAAAGAAATTATTAAACTGCTAGATGCAGGTTTAATTTATCCAATCTCTGATAGTCCATGGGTAAGCCCAGTTCAATGCGTGCCAAAGAAGGGTGGCATGACTGTCATCACAAATGAGAAAAATGAGCTTATTCCTACTAGGACTGTAACAGGATGGCGTGTATGTATTGATTATAGAAAATTAAATGACGCCACCAGAAAAGATCACTTTCCCTTACCTTTTATTGATCAAATATTGGAAAGATTAGCCGGAAATAGTTACTATTGTTTTCTTGATGGTTTTTCCGGATATTTTCAAATTCCAATAGCACCCGAGGACCAAGAAAAAACCACATTCACGTGCCCTTATGGTACTTTTGCTTACAAACGCATGCCATTTGGACTTTGCAACGCCCCTGCAACCTTTCAAAGGTGCATGATGGCGATTTTTCACGACATGATAGAAGAATGCATGGAAGTTTTCATGGATGACTTTTCAGTCTTCGGTGATACTTTTGAATCATGTCTAGTTAATCTTAAACGAATGCTTATTAGATGCGAACAATCAAATCTAATACTTAATTGGGAGAAATGTTATTTTATGGTTAAAGAAGGCATCGTTCTTGGTCATAAAATTTCAAAGGAAGGAATAGAAGTGGATAGAGCTAAAGTAGATGTAATTGCTAAACTTCCACATCCCACCAATGTTAGAGGAGTTAGGAGTTTTCTAGGGCATGCCGGTTTTTACCGACGTTTCATAAAAGATTTTTCTAAAATTGCCACTCCTATGAATAAACTCCTAGAAAAGGATGCTCCATTCATCTTTTCAGATGAATGCATCAAATCTTTTAATATTCTTAAAGAAAAACTCACTAATGCGCCGATCATGATAACACCAAATTGGAATCTACCGTTTGAACTTATGTGCGATGCAAGTGATTTTGCAATGGGAGCCGTTTTAGGACAAAGGATTGAAAAACGATTTCAACCTATATATTATGCTAGTAAGACGTTACAAGGAGCACAAACAAATTACACAACTACTGAAAAAGAACTCCTTGCTATTGTCTTTGCTTTTGACAAATTTCGATCATATCTCGTTCTAGCTAAAACGGTGGTCTATGCCGACCATTCTGCTCTTAGATACCTATTTTCGAAACAAGATGCCAAACCAAGATTAATCCGTTGGATCTTACTCTTACAAGAGTTTGATATTGAAATCCGAGATAAAAAGGGAGCAGAAAATCTCGCTGCTGATCATCTTTCTCATCTTGAAAATCCCGAATTAGAAGTTCTAAATGAATCGGCCATACAAGACAACTTTCCTGATGAATATCTATTGAAGATAGATTATAATGAAATTTCATGGTTTGCAGACTATGCAAACTATTTAGTATGTGGATTCCTTGAAAAAGGATTGTCGTACCAAAAACGAAAGAAATTCTTTAGTGATATAAAACACTATTTCTGGGAAGATCCACATTTGTTTAAAAGTTGTCCAGATGGAATAATACGCCGATGTGTATTCGGAGATGAAGCTAGTAAAATTTTAAACCATTGTCACACAGGACCAACAGGAGGGCATTATGGGCCTCAACTAACAGCAAGAAAAGTTTACGATGCTGGATTCTATTGGCCTACAATTTTCAAAGACGCACACCTTCTTTGCAAATCCTGTGATGCTTGTCAAAGGGCTGGAAAAATAAGTCAACGTGATGAAATGCCACAAAATGTCATTCAAGTATGTGAAGTATTTGACATTTGGGGTATTGACTTTATGGGTCCATTTCCAAAATCTCATAATAATCTATACATTCTCGTTGCCATTGATTATGTATCTAAATGGGCGGAAGCACAAGCTCTCCCAACTAACGATGCACGAGTTGTAGTCAACTTTTTAAAATGTCTTTTTGCAAGGTTTGGAACACCGAAAGCTTTAATAAGTGATCGGGGTACTCATTTCTGTAATAATCAACTTGAGAAAGTTCTCAAAAGATATGGAGTAACTCATAAAATCTCCACTGCTTATCATCCATAGACAAGTGGACAAGTTGAAAATACCAACCGAGCTTTAAAACGTATTCTAGAGAAAACCGTAGGATCAAATCCGAAGGAATGGTCCATTAAATTGGAGGATGCACTCTGGGCTTTTAGAACAGCCTACAAAACTCCAATTGTAACCACAGCTTTTAGAATCGTTTACGGAAAAGCATGTCATCTTCCAGTAGAAATTGAACACAAAGCATTTTGGGCTTTGAAGACATGTAATCTTGATTTACATGAAGCCAGACGTCTACGGTTAAGTCAACTAAATGAATTAGAAGAATTAAGACATGAAGCATACGAAAATTCGTTAATCTATAAAGAAAGAACGAAGAAATGGCATGATAAAAGAATCAGAAGTTCAAAAGAATTTAAAGAAGGAGACAGAGTTCTTCTTTTCAATTCACGATTCAAGCTATTTCCTGGAAAATTGAAATCAAGATGGTCTGGACCATTCATAGTCAAAAGAGTTTTCCCATACGGAACATTAGAATTAATAAATTAAAATGAGATTGAATTTAAGGTTAATGGTCACAGAGTTAAACATTACATAGATAGTCCAATGGAAGTTGACAACGAAGTTAATCACAATTTCGACACCACAGCTAACTAAGTGTGGGGAGAATCAAGTCTTTTAAAGGATAATATGTATTTCTGTTAGAGTTAGATTTTCTATTTTCGTGTAGTTCTCGAAAATGGAACCCGAATGGTCTTTCCCTAGCAGACCCTAAAGAACTAGTCTTCTCCCCCATTCTGAATTTTTATTTTTTTTAGGTTTTTCGAAATGAAGACTTCCTGTTAATTAAACCATGGTCTAATGCTACATGCTTTGATCACTAAACGTAATAATGACACACTTCCAAGTGAATTGGTATCATTAATAAGAAGTAAATTAGACGGAGTAAGAAAAGAATCCAGATGCGAAGATAATAAGTTACAATTTGGTAAAGGAAAATCAAAATCCGCAGCGAAAAGAAGAGCACGACACCTTGAAAGATGTCACAAATGCGGAAAATGGTCACACGAAGGTAAATGTTCAAATAATCAAACCTATTCAAACACCGAATTTGTTACTTTATGCAGAGACGGACCGTTCATATGTTTAGAAGAAAAAACGTTAAATGCTCGAGGTTACGCCTATATAGCCATGGAAAATCAATTAGTCCGACTATCTTATGAGTAGGCTAGAGCATATCACTAAAAATACTATCTCACAGGTAAGTTTGTACAGTTTTTATTTTTATTTTTAACCTTTTGATAATAAACGTTAAATTGTTCGCTATAAAGTATTAAATTGGTATTCGATAAAATTAGGTCTTGCGAACGAAATTATTGATATCATACAAAAATTTATTACATCACTGCGAAATTTAACGTTTATTCTTAAGGTATAAATATCTTTAATCAATCAACCCAAAATATTTCAAAAATTCGTCATGAGTTAAATTAGGTTATTGAACCGAAATTACTTTACCGAAAAGAGGGGCGCATATTTTTGATAATATTTGATTGATTAAAGTGGGATAAAAGCCAAAAAGATTTTCAATTTTTTTACCATGTTTTTAAAATTAATATATAAATATTAAATTAATATTGTAAACTTCTTTAAAATTGTAAATATCTGAAAAATTAATATTTTTTATATAAGTTTGTATGTATAATTTAAGTTTGGTGTGAATTTTTAATATGAATTTTTAATTTTATGCATTTTTAAATTTAAGTTTGGTGTGAATTTAAAAACAAAAATTTACTTTATTTCGCTAAGTTAAAAATATGATTTTTAAAATTCGTCGTGAGTTGAAGACTAGGTCTTTGAACCGAAATTGCTTTACCCAAGGGAGGGACGAGAACTTTTATTATCATTTTTTTAATCTTATTGAATTAAAGTATGCCAAAAAAACATTAAAAAACCCAAAAATCTTTGCTTTTAAAACCGCGCTTTGAATTGACAAATTTTAAAATTTTGTCGAGGGACGGACTAGGACAACGATCCGAAACGCCCCCATCCTAAAAAGAAACAAATTTTTAAAATTTTATTAATTTTATGTTTTATAAAGTGTAAGGTTTTAATCAAAAAAAAAAAAGGACAAAACACTGTAGCCGGCACCCCATGCGATCGCATGGGGTTTACACTCCAACCTCATGCGATCGCATGAGGCTGGAAATCAGGCCAGACACAAAAGGGCAGTGAGCTGTTCTTCCTCACCACAACACACACACATACACGAAATTCTCTCAAAATCTCACCAAATTTCATATTTTTCCACCGTAATTCATCAAATTTCTTGCTCTAATCATGCCTAGATTCTCATTCTTCAGCAAAAAGGTAAAAATTACACCCCTAAACTCTATAAATTCCTAGTTTTTGTGATAATTATCAATATTTTACCTAATGCAATTTTATTGATTTCTAGTGTAATTAGTGTTAAATTGTAAGTATTTTATGCATGTATAACCTAGATTGATGCTATTTAACATGATTTGAAGCCAAAAACTTTAAAATTTTTAGAAATCTAGGTTGGTTTGTGTTCTCGAGCAATTTAGGGCTTTTTGATATAAACAGGTTATGGCCGATTTTTGTCATGAATTATTGCTAAATTGAGTAGTGTAACATGTTTAGGTAGTTAAATGATCCAAACATTGATCCTAAACATGATTTTTGAAGATTAAAGTGGACTTTTTAGGTACAAAATTCATGAACTTGATTAATTTGATATATTTGCCAATTGAGACTTGTTTAATTGTTAGTAATGACTATTTTGACATGTTATTTGAGTTAAATGCTTATGAACTTTGTTTACATTTTAATATGTGCTTATTTGAAAAAGTATAGAATTGTAAAAAAATGTGAAAATGTGTACAAGTTTAATTTTGATTTAACATGTTATTGTGATTGTTTTAAATTGTTATTTTGCTAACACTAATGCATATTTGGATGCACAAATTTCGTGTTTAATGTGTTTTGCAGAAAGCTGATACTGGAGGTTCAGGAGCATCATCATCTAGACAACCTGCTCCAGCACCAGAACCAGAACCAGAAATGCAACACGAGCCAGAACCCGAACAAGAACCACAACAGGAACCACAACAACAGCCTGATCAACACGTACCTTATTATGATCCGGTACAGTTTGTTAATGAATTCATAGTATTCCCGATGAGGCCGCCAGTAGAATACCCAACGATTCCTGAGCACACTTTGCATCCTAATCTGAGATTTGATAGAAGACGGAGGGATTACGAGGCATATCAAAGGAACAAATTCAGATTGGTAACTAAAAATGTAGAGGTGCCAAGGGTAATCGATTGGGATCCTTTGGAAAGTGTTCAGCTAGCTAATAGAGTCAGACTGCTACTGATTCAGAGGTACGGGAACTCTTCTTTTACAGATTGGGAACGTCTTTTCACCATTCGTAGACCTGTATATAAGGAATAGTGTGTTGAGCTCATGAGTACTGTATCACTTGATACAAATATAGTTAGAATAGATGATAGAAGATTTCTTAGGTTTATCCTTGGCGGTAGGATGTACAGAATGTCCATGCTGGACATGGCCAGGGCTTTACAGATATATACTCCTGGTGAGTTGCTACTACCCGATTGTACAAATTTGATTCATTATGGTGAAAGGGTAGATAGCAACTTTGACGCTGACGCCATTTAGAGGCGTATGTCACATTTTGATGTTTTTACACGAGCAGGAGGACACTCCTATACACATATTGACAGAGCCGAGCTTCGTATCATTCATAGATTTTTGGCTAACTCGATTACATAAAGAGGTAACAATAAAGAAAAAATAACCTTACATGATTTATTCTACCTAAAGTGTATTCGGGATCCTAGAAGCTTTGTCAATATCCCTTACTGTGTTGGTTTTTATTTATCTAAAATGGTAGAAGGAATGCAGGACGAGAGTATAATAGGAGGAGGTATTTTTGTTACTCTCATTGGAGAGTATTTAGGTGTTGATAGGAACCAAGGGGGTCCATTACAGCTTTGTAGAGAACATGTTGAGCCTTTAGGATTGAAAGTTTATATGGGTGCTAAGGTATTGAAAAGTAGACGCAACCAGGCAGTACCCTATGAGGGCCCTCATCCACAGGTAGAAAGGGGCTCAGACGAGGAAATGGAGGAGGCGGAAGACATTAGGGATGTCTTACGAGATGCTATTCTTGACGTCCACGTTCGTATAGATGAGGAAGCAATGACGAGCGTGGCCAGACATAGTATGTACGAGCAGTGGAACTCCGAGCGAGTATACGAGGATTATAGGCGACGCCAACACAATAGCTGGTTAGTTCATCAGCACCAAATCATGAGCCAGCTATCATATCAGGTACCAAATAATTACGTACCTACTCGATCTGCTCATTTTCCGCCACACATCCCCGACATCCGACCACCCTTTAACCGGTATGACTATAACCAAGCCTATCAGAACACCTATAACCAACAATGGAACCCACCTAACGAGATGAACTGGAACCCTTATCCAGACTGATTTAGTTCCATTGGTTATTTTTATGTTTTTATCTTTTTAATTATTCATGTTTAAACTTATGTTATTGGATATATTTATGTAATTTTTATCATTTTTATTATTATTGTGTACTAATATTTCACATTTAGGATTTGAAAGTGGGATTTTAAGTCCCATTTCAAATTGCCATGCATGTTTATATTTGTATTGTATGTATATTGTCGATTGTACAAAACAGGGTAAAACATCGCATTTTCAAAGACTGGCATTAAGTTCAGCAAAAGCTAGTAATTATTTTTCTACGCTAATCACCCTCAATAATTTAAATTGTTACTGATTTCTTGCAAATGAGGGCATTGCAAGATCTTAAGTGTGGGAAGGGGTTAAATTCTTTCAGAATTTTAAAATTTTTTTAACTTAAAACACTTGGTTACCATTAAAAATACTAGTAAAGCAGTAGTTGTATTAGAATCTAGTGCTCTATGATAATAAAGAACAGCCATAGTCTTATATACTGACTACCCAATTCTAGTAAAATTTTTCAAAATTTTCAATTAAATGAATTCAAAATCATATTTATACATATTTATGAACGATAAAACTAGGTGCTAACACCGAAATTATTGTTACCTCGGAAAGGACATAAATTGAGAAACAAACCAAAATGTTAGAATTCATTTAAAATGGAATAGAGGACAATAAAAAGGCAAATAAAAGAAAATAAAAGCTAAGTGTGGGAAAATTTACCAAGTTATTTTAAAACATATGTCACATATTTCTGTAACAAATAACTGAAGATACTTTTTCCTTGGACTAAACTAAACAGTTTTACCCGATTTACTGTAAAATATTTGAAAGAAAAATGGATCTACACGATGAATCAATTCCATCATTATAAGGAAGTAAAGTCTTCCGAAAAAGAAACGCGCTTCTTGATTTAGGTCATGAAGTTGTCGTCCAGACCAGCTGTAGGTTGACGAAAAATCTAGAAAAGTCATCACTAAAATCAGCAGGAAATCCACGGACCTCAGCATAAAACAGGGTCGCCAAGTGGTCAGACTTATCCTAACCATGAGAGGATCTGTCTTGTAAAATGGGGAGGACGCCGTGCAAATTAGTTGGATAAGACTAATGAATCAGATCCCTAGAAAGGATAATCTCCTTAAAAGATCAAAAATCAGCTTTTAAGACTAATATTACTCAATCCAAGAGATTGACCTTAAAGATTGAGAATTACAAACTCACGGAATTCAATGATATCTAAATTCGAGCTTGAACGAGAAAATATTTTGATCAAAAATTACAAACCGATTTGTTTTCTAAAAACCCATTTTCAATGCGTTCATTACCATTGAACGTAAAATCCTAGGAATTCACCTAGAATTCATTAGGTCACCTGAACCAAATCGGGTGTCAACCTTAAGAACGGTGGTTGCATAGCATGGTCAAAGACAGGACCTTGTGCCAGACCGAAAAATTATAAGGGTGAGCTTTACTATTGCTCCTACCAAGGATAGTAATTGCATCCGATACGTTATAGACCATAATTAAAAGCATGTCAGGGGACATTGCCTTAACAGTTGCTTGTTCAACGCTTTCCTTTACAACCTGACGGTAGTTTACCGAAAGGTAATATACGGAGCAAGTATACTGGACGTGTTGCTTTCCCAATACAAGGTTAGCAAGTGGGTGACACAAAACCACAAGTTTTGAGCTAAAAATTTCAAATATGAAACCCACCAAACCCACAAAAACAGTTTGCAAACAACGGTGAAGGGTTATTCCGGAAAACTTATCTAGGGTAAAAGCTAGATTTAATTTTCAAAAGATCAAATGTTTTCATAAAGATCCAATTTCCTTAAATGATCTAAATTTTTATAGTCAAGTGGGACTGTAAACCACATCGTTACTACCATTGTTTATACCGCTGTATAGAAATCACTGATGTACAAAGTGTGAAAAATAAAGAGGTGATTCTAGTATTTCAAGACTATATTGCTTGAGGACAAGCAACACTCAAGTGTGGGAATATTTGATAATGCTAAAAATGAACATATATTTCATAGCATTATCCCTCAAGAAAGACAAGCTTTTATTTGCAATTGTTCTATTTACAAGTGATATTCGTTTAAATAATAAAAGGTGAAGGCAAAAGACAGATTCGACGAATTGAAGACGCAAACGACCAAAAAGCTCAAAAGTACAAAGTACAATCAAAGAGGTTCCAATTATTGATGAGAAACGTCTCAAAATTACAAGAGTACAAGACGCGAAACGCAAAGTACAAGATATTAAATTATACGCAAGGACGTTCGAAAATCCAGAACCGGGACCAGAGTCAACTCTCAACGCTCGACGCAACGGACTAAAAATTACAAGTCAACGGAGTACAAGAATATAATATAATATGTATATAATTAAATTTAATTATATATATTATATTATATAATAAATAAATATGCAGCCCACGTTTTTAAAGACTTTTGAGCCTCCCCAGCTGGCCATGCGATCGCATGGCCTTGAAGAGCAAAGCTCATGCGATCGCATGAGGCCCTTTTCCAGCCCACATGCCTATAAAAGTCGCAGTTTGGTGCATCATATATCCATCCATCCAACTCTTTCAACGTATATATATATATATATATACATATATATATATATATATATATATATATATATATATATATATATATATATATATATATATATATATATATATATATATATATATATATATATATATATATATATAATTATATTATAATTTTAATTTTAATTTCTAATAATAAGGGTATGTTAGCGAATGTTGTAAGGGTGTAAGTCGAAATTTTGTCCGTGTAACGCTACGCTATTTTTAATCATTGTAAGTTATGTTCAACCTTTTTAATTTAATGTCTCGTAGCTAAATTATTATTATGCTTATTTAAAACGAAGTAATCATGATGTTGGGCTAAATACTAAAATTGGGTAATTGGGCTTTGTACCATAATTGGGGTTTAGACAAAAGAATGACACTTGTGGAAATTAGACTATGGGCTATTAATGGGATTTATATTTGTTTAACTAAATGATAGTTTGTTAATTTTAATATAAAGATATACAATTGGACGTACCTATAAATAACCATATACACTCGATCGGACACGATGGGCGGGATATTTATATGTACGAGTAATCGTTCATTTAACCGGACACGGGAATGGATTAATAGTCACTAGAATTATTCAAACAGGGGTGAAATTATGTACAAGGACACTTGGCATAATTGATAACAAAATATTAAAACCTTGTTACAGTTTAAGTCCCCAATTAGTTGGAATATTTGACTTCGGGTATAAGGATAATTTGACGAGGACACTCGCACTTTATATTTATGACTGATGGACTGTTATGGACAAAAACTAGACGGACATATTAAATAATCCAGGATAAAGGACAATTAACCCATGGGAATAAAACTAAAATCAACACGTCAAACATCATGATTACGGAAGTTTAAATAAGCATAATTCCTTTATTTTCATATTTAATTGCACTTCTAATTATCGCATTTTTATTTATTGTTATTGTATTTAATTGCACTTTTAATTATCGTACTTTTTAATTATCGCAAGTTTATTTTATCGCACTTTTATTTATCGCAATTTCATTATCGTTATTTACTTTACGCTTTAAATTAAGTTTTATTTATTTAATATTTTACATTAGGTTTTAACTGCGACTAAAGTTTTAAAAATCGACAAACCGGTCATTAAACGGTAAAAACCCCCATTTTTATAATAATAATATTACTTATATATATTTGTATTTTTATAAATTAAAACTAATATAGCGTTAAGCTTTGTTTAAAAGATTTTCCCTGTGGAACGAACCGGACTTACTAAAAATTACACTACTGTATGATTAGGTACACTGCCTATAAGTGTTGTAGCAAGGTTTAGGTATATCCATTCTATAAATAAATAAATATCTTGTGTAAAATTGTATCATATTTAATAGTATTTCGTTGTAAAAATAAAGCTATTTCATATACACCTTGCATAACATCATGTGTATATTATCACATGCGGTATGATGTGGATTATATAACCCCAATGGCGAAGGGTTAATATTGTGATGCGGACTTAGATATAACCCCAATGGCGAAGGGTAGTATTGCGAGTGGAATAATTATACGTATGTGTATATGACGTATTTATTTGTGAATGTTATGGTATGAACCGTCGAGCCGCTAGTGCCATAATGTGTGTGTGTGATAGGATGTGAACCACGAGCCGGTAGCATCGAGTGTGAACCACGAGCCAGTAGCACGATAAAATAATTGATGTGAACCACGTGCCGGTAGCATCGAGTGTGAACCACGAGCCGGTAGCACTATAAAATAATTGATGTGAACCACGTGCCGGTAGCATCGAGTGTGAACCACGAGCCGGTAGCACTATAAAATAATTGATGTGAACCACGTGCTGGTAGCATCGAGTGTGAACCACGTGCCGGTAGCACTATAAAATAATTGATGTGAACCACGTGCCAGTAGCATCGAGTGTGAACCACGTGCCGGTAGCACTATAAAATAATTGATGTGAACCACAAGCCGGTAGCATCGAGTGTGAACCACGAGCCAGTAGCACTATAAAAGAGTATGACTCAATTGCGTATGGTATGAACCACGAGCCGGTAGCACCATAGCGTTATGGTTAACCTTGGGAGTTTTACGCGTTGTTATATATATATTGTATACGTATAATATTGTATTGACGTGATGTAGCTAACCTTCTGGTTGTAGCTTATTGGCATTGTTCACAACGTTGTTTGTGAACTTACTATATTGTTGGTGTTGTTAGCTTGTGCTTAGTGAACGTACGGTATGCTAGGTTTAGCTTGCCTTATACTTGGATGCTTCGGTATGCGCTATTTGATTATTATTGTGGCGTGTCCATTTTATACATATATATGTATGTAGTATATTTTCACTCACTAAGCGTTAGCTTACCCTCTCGTTGTTTACATTTTTATAGATTGCATGGATGCGGTGGCTCGGGTAAGCGCGGGGACTAGTGGACTTGCGTAGTTGCTTTAGAAGACTTGCTTTTGGATTTGTTTAGGATTGGGTAGCGTGTCCCCAATCCCATGCTCGGTCTATGTTTTGTATAAACTAATGGGTTGAAATAGTCACTTGTGGTTTTTTTGGTCGATGTGGGTCCGGTGTCATAAAACTCGGTTTTTATTTTGAAAAACTCTTAGTTTAACCTATTGTAATATATTGTGAAAGTGTGTTGGTTTAAAAGTTTCGGGAAACGGGTTTTTCACCCGTGTGTAAAACGTAAAACTGATCAGAATCTGGCAGCACATCTGGATGTCGTCCTGGTTTTTACAACTGGACGCCGTCCAGATCAACTGGCTCTCAAAAAATTTTTTATGGCACTTTTACGGATGGTTAACGGGTTGGGTTGTTACACTCATCAACCTCACAACTATCACCATGTTACCACCTTCTTCTTCATCACTTTAACCACCTTAGCTACCACCTTCGTTCAACAAAACCATCACCACCAAACGCCACCCTCATCCCTTCACTGTTAGTATTATATTTTTCTTCTTTATCGAATATAACCAAACCAAACTCTCCTTGATGAGATGTTAAACGAAACCAGGCCGCTAGTATTCCCTTTCCTCTCTTTTCTATGGAAACTGATCGATAACACCCTTTGCAAACCATTACAACTTACTCTGTTACTTTCTGTTTTCATAATAATCAAACATCACCATTCTCATTCCATTTTGTCATCTTCATCCACCACATTTTTTTTTCCTTCTGTTTGAATTCGATAACCTCAAACCCACCTCATCATCATTAACTTGTACCTAGTACTACTACTATTGTGTTCAAAGCTCAACTTCCTTGCTAGTTCCTGCTTATGATCAAACCAAACACCAATACAAATCCATCAAAACTACTACAAAACGTTTAGTTGTTTCCTGTTTGTGTCACCATCACCAAACCGTCACCTTCACAACTGCTATCAACGAAACCCATTTATGTGATTGATATTTCTAATCAATCGTGACTGTTGGTGCTTTCATTCTGTTTCCTGGTTCAGTTTAATATGACCATCGAACACCTCAACATGTGGCTACTTTATCGTTGATACTAACCAACCTGTTATAT
Source organism: Rutidosis leptorrhynchoides (assembly GCF_046630445.1). NCBI lineage: Eukaryota > Viridiplantae > Streptophyta > Magnoliopsida > Asterales > Asteraceae > Rutidosis > Rutidosis leptorrhynchoides. The sequence goes on from NC_092335.1 coordinate 227,467,052, forward strand.
CGTAACAACCCAACACCCATGACTGCAACTATTGTATCTGTTTCAGTCATGGACAAGCTTTAAATCACCACTCCACAACCGCCACCAAGAAAAACCACCAACACTTTTTATTTTCCTGCTATAGCACCGTAAACCATCACTCAAAACCACCATCATCATCATTAACGCTGCTGATGTGACTCTTTATCTATTTCTAATTCGAACCAAACAATACACCATCGCTATATTAATTTTTCTGTTTGATGTTGATGATACATGTTAAACTTAATAATAATGATTATGAAGATGATGGAGTAGTCATTACTGGCGGCTACAACTTGATATCTGTTATATTTTGTTTATTAAATGAAACCCCACTCAACCCTACACATGTTTTCTATTTCCAGCAAAAAAAAGAAAAAAAAAAGAAAAAGAACCGAGTTTAGTTTAGGCGTTTCATTTCATTTGGGTCGAGATCCTCATGGTATTCATTTAAGCCTGCTATTGAATCACTTTGGGCCACAACTTCGGGCTAGCTATTTAGGTTTCCATTAGTGGGTCACTTAAACTTTATACAGTTTATTATTTGGGCTAGACTATATTGCTAGTTACAACATCCATAAATAATGAAAGTATCATAGTGATTATGATGATGATTATGGGTACACGATGATAAGATGATGAGTCACTAAGGTGATTATGATTATTATGATAGATAATGATGATTACGTAACGAATGATTGTTAGAAGTAGTGATGACGAATTAAATAAGATGATGAGGTAAACGAATGATGTGATGATGAAGAGGATACACGAATTTTTGGTTATGATTATAATTATAATTTTGATCATGCTGGTGATGACGACATATATGTTAATCGAATGACGTTGATGATTAGGATGGTATAATTTTCATCATCCCTATTATTATTATTATTATTATTATTATTATTATTATTATTATTATTATTATTATTATTATTATTATTATTATTATTATTATTATTATTATTATTATTATTATTATTATTATTATTATTATTATTATTATTATTATTATTATTATTATTATTATTATTATTATTACTATTAAGGTTATTAATATCATCATTACCAATATTAACATATAACTATTATTATTATTAAGTGATATTATTATTATTATTATTATTATTATTATTATTATTATTATTATTATTATTATTATTATTATTATTATTATTATTATTATTATTACAATAATTATTCTTTACATGATGTACATATATTTTCATTATCAAAATATTTATTATCATTATTTTTAGGAATAATAGTATTATTATTATTATTATTATTATTATTAACATTATTATCATTATTTTATCAATTTTTTTATTATCATTATTATTATTATTCTTATAAGCATCACTAGTATTATTATCATTATTTTAGTAGTATTATAATTATTTTTACAAATAAAAGATATATATATATATATATATATATATATATATATATATATATATATATATATATATATATATATCGTTATTACATATATCATAAGTACATCTAATTTACTATTGTAATAAAAAAAACAATATATATATAATTATATATAGCATTTGAAATAATAAATACATGACCATTTAAATAAGTAATATATTATATGATTAATAAATACAAACTGAGTTGAATACCATTATATATTCATTATACGTGTTAATATATATATACTTAATATAGGTTCGTGAATCCAAGGCCAACCCTGCATTGTTCAGTTCTGTCGTATGCATATTTTTACTACAAAATATCGTATTGTGAGTTTCATTTGCTCCCCTTTTAAATGCTTTTGCAATATATATTTTTGAGACTGAGAATACATGCGCTGCTTTTATAACTGTTTTACGAAATAGACACAAGTACTTGAAACTACATTCTATGGTTGGATTATTATACCGGATATCACCCTTTTAGCTTGGTAGCCTAAGAATTAGGGAACAGATCCCCTAATTGACGCGAATCCTGAAGATAGATCTATGGGCCTAACAAACCCCATCCAGGTTATGGATGCTTTAGTACTTTGATTTTATATACAGATGAGTGTACCTGTATATTTGGGGATATTCTAGATGCATTTGTTAATGTCGGTTACCAGGTGTTCACCATATCAATGAATTTTAATTCGCAGGTTATGCGTACTATTTTATTACACAGGTTATGTGTAATATAAAAATGAAATCTTGTGGTCTATTAAAATTATTGAAATGATTGTTATGATAAACTAATTAACTCACCAACCTTTTAGTTGACACTTGAAAGCATGTTTATTCTCAGTTATTAAAGAAATCTTTCGCTGTGCATTTGCTCATTTTAAGGATATTAAATGGAGTCGATCATCGCAATGGGACTAAATGTTGATGACTTCATCCAGGTGGATTAGGACGGGGTCGTTATAGGTGGTATCAGAGCGGTGGTCTTAGCGAACCAGGTCTGCATTAGTTTGTCTAACTGATAAGTCGTTAGGATGCATTAGTGAGTCTGGACTTCAACCGCGCCTGCATTTCAAAAGTTTTGCTTATCATTTTTGTTGGAAATTAACTGCTTATCATTCTTAGTCTAGACACATCTTATTGCATTGATTGCATGAATAGTGTATAGACAAAATTCATATCTTAGCGTATCTGCTAATTCATATTTTAGCGTATCTGTTACTGTAAACTTTGCCTGATATATTCCGTAAATTCCTCCGTAATCTACGAAATCTTTTGCTCTATATATATAGATATTCTATGTAATTAGAATACCACCCGATAGCCGGAAATTCATTTCTTATCGAAAATGGAACTCGCCACTAGTTCAAGTCCCTCGGATTCCGATATGGAGTTTCACTAGAGCTCCGAAAGCAGTGTGACCGAAATGGATCAACCAATCAGCCATCATCTATTCTGGATGAATTAGGGATGGGTTCATAGTCTACTTAATCATTGGAGATGCGAAGAAGGAGATCCCTTCCACCAACCGAATTCACCTCTAGGTGAAGAACCTGAAGCACTTACTGGCGAACCTATCAGGAATATCATTTTCAGTCTCATTTCCAGGGTAGCTCGACATGATATATTCTATCCACAATTCTAAACCTTATTCATCCGCTCGTTCCGACCGACAATCATCCTGGAGTAAGAGAAGAAGTTAACGAGCTTTGCACTCGAGTAATCAATTTGGAAAATATGGTGCAAAACCTACCAGCTTTAGCAACAGCACCGGTAACACCAGTACCACCAACAGCAACATCCGCATCCCATACCTCGACATCACAATCTGTACCTCGAGCATCAACGTCGTACGTACCATAGATACCAAAGCATACTAATAAGAATCAACGATGAAGTATTGATTCATAACTTCATTGGAGAACTATTAGGTGACGATTATGTAATCCCTAAAGTCTTAGAGATTATTTATTCTAGCTCAAACCGAAAAGCAAATGAAATTAATATCATATTAACTCATTAAATCCACATTACATCTGAAGAAAATATATGTATATATGTTTTCATAAAGATTGTAATTAAAAATTCTTTTGTACAAACTGTTAATAGTGAAAATATTTTAACGGGTAGGTAATACCCGAGGAAATATTTAACTTTCATATTAACATGTTATACTGTACATTCTTCGAATCTGATTTAACAGTCATTTACTATCCTACTTACATTCACAGATATACGAATCCGTTCACCATAGAATAACCATTTTCATTCAATTTTATATTTGGATTTTGACTTATCAGGATCCAATAAGTGGCATAATGAAGAAAACATTGGACAAAAATAAAATTTGTTAGAAATAAACAAATTAACTATGAGAAGTTTGTTAAGAATCCACACTAACAAAATCCTAGCTAACTGTTCCTAGCTAACTATTAATTCCTTATTACATTTTAATTATCACACTTTAATTATCGCAATTTAATTATCGTAATTTATTTATCGCAATTTTAATTCTCGCAATTTTATTTATCGTCATTTAATTTCTGTTATTTATTTTACGCACTTTAAATATCGAGACACGTATACAAGGTTTTGACATATCATATCGACGCATCTATATATATTATTTGGAATAACCATAGACACTCTATATGCAGTAATGCTTGAGTTAGATATACAGGGTTGAGGTTGATTCTAAAATAATATATATACTTTGAGTTGTGATCGAGTCTGAGACATGTATATAATGGGTCACGACACGTATTAATTAATTCGAATATTATATATTAAACTATATATATGAATTATTGAATTACTAACTGGGACTGTTAACCGTGGACTACCAACATTGGACAATTAAAATGAATTAAAATATTAATTATAACATATGAAACTAAACATTTCTTTAAGTTTGCCACTGAAAGGACCCGTTCATATACATTATAAATGATTCACAATAGTTGATTACATCACGAGGTATTTGACCTCTATATGATACATTTTACAAACATTGCATTCGTTTTTAAAAGACAAACTTTCTTTACATCGAAAAATTGATAGGCATGTATACCATTTCATAATATCCATTATCCAACGATAAATTGACTTAATAATAATCTTTGATGAACTGAAAGACTCGAATGCAACGTTCTTCAAAATATGCCATGAATGACTTCAAGTAATATCCTTAAAATGAACAAATGCACAGTGGAAGATTTCTTTTATACCTGAGAATAAACATGCTTTAAAGTGTCAACCAAAAAGTTGGTGAGTTCATTAGTTTATCATAATCATTCATTTCCATCATTTTAATAGACCACAAGAATTTCACTTCCATTTCTCATAAATATACGTCCCATGCATAGAGACAAAAATCATTCATATGGATTGAACACCTGGTAACCGACATTAACAAGATGCATATAAGAATATCCCCTATCATTCCGGGAAATTCTTCGGACATGATAAAAATGAATTCGAAGTACTAAAGCATCCGGTACTTTGGATGGGGTTCGTTAGGCCCAATAGATCTATCTTTAGGATTCGCGTCAATTAGGCGTGCACTAATTCTCAAAATTAGTGATGTTCCCTAATTCTTAGGCTACCAAGCAAAAAGGGGCATATTCGGCTTCGATCATTCAACCATATTGTAAAGACCCGTCCTAATCCATAAGAATGAATACAATAACATATGATTACATCGCGAGGTACTTGACCTCTATTTGATACATTTTACAAACATTGCATTCATTTTAAAAGACAAACTTTCATTACATCGACAGTTGACAGCATGCATACCATTTCATAATATCTATCTATAAATGATCTAATCTGTCATTTAATTAATCATAATCTTTACTGAACTCAACGACTTGAATGCAACGTCTTTTGAAATATGCCATGAATGATTCCAAGTAATATCTTTAAAATGAGCTAATGCACAGCGAAAGATTTCTTTAATACCTGAGAATAAACATGCTTTAAAGTGTCAAGCAAAAGGTTGGTGAGTTCATTAGTTTATCATAATCATTCATTTTCATCATTTTAATAGACCACAAGAATTTCATTTCCAGTTCTCATAAATATACGTCCCATGCATAGAGATAAAAATCATTCATATGGTGAACACCTGGTAACCGACATTAACAAGATGCATATAAGAATATCCCCTATCATTCTGAGAAATCCTTCAGACATGATAAAAAAATATCGAAGTACTAAAGCATCCGCAACCATGGATGGGGTTCGTTAGGCCCAATAGATCTATCTTTAGGATTCGCGTCAATTAGTAGACTGGTTTAATAATTCTTAGGTTACCAAGCAAAAGGGGCATATTCGGCTTCGATCATTCACCCATATAATGTAGTTTCAATTACTTTTGTCTATTTCGTAAAACATTTATAAAAATTGAGCATGTATTCTCAGCCCAAAAATATAAAGGGTAAAAAGGCAAATGAAACTCACAATACGATATTTTGTAGTAAAAATATGCATACGACAAAACTGAACAATGCAAAGTTGGCCTCGAATTCACGAACCTATATCAAATATATATATTAACACGTTGTAATATTAATCAACTAAGTTTATAATATATATATATATATATATATATATATATATATATATATATATATATATATATATATATATATATATATATATACATATATATATTAATATCCTTATATATAGTTATATTAATCTTTATGATTTGTTATAATACTTATATGTATATACTTTCATAAATGTTACATTAATAAAAATAATACTATATTAGTTAATATATTAGAAATTTAGTATATTTATGATATATGAAATAAATATATATTTTTATATAAATCTCATCTGTTTGTAAAAATAATAATAATAATAATGATAATAATAAAATAATGATAATAATATTAATAATAATAATAATTATAATAATAATAATAATAATAATAATAATAATAATAATAATAATAATAATAATAATAATAATAATAATAATAATAATAATAATAATAATGAGAGTAATAATAATGACTACCTCACTAGAAAAAGCTCCAAAAAGATTAACTGCCTATGCCCGGGCTCGAACCCGAGACCTCCCGTTCAACATACACACCAAACCATCTACTCCATCTTTTCTATCTATTATAATTCGCACCTTAATTCTATATACCCCGTGTATTTCTGTTCTCATCTTCATAACAAATACCCAGATATATCTTCATCATCAATATTTTTATCATTATATCACCATCATTAATCGTTATATAGAGTGGAAACAGGAACCCAGCGAATTAATAGTAATAGTATTATCAATATTTTCTTCATCACACTTCATTAAACGCATATCGTAATCATGATTATCACCTAATTACCGTAATCAATATCATTACTTATATTATTATTTATCTTATTATTTATATCATCATCATCTTATGATCATATCGTCTCTGTACTCATCATAACTCACGTATCCATCATCATTCTAAAATTGTCCCAACAGCAAAAGAATAACTGGACTTTTGGCCCAACAAGCTATGGAAGCCCAATCTTGCAAACTAAATTTATTCAATTACTTAGCCCATTAAAATCAATGGGGGTGTAAAGAGTTCGCTCGGCCCACAAGAACACTCCCGTATTCAAATCAAAAATGAAATTCCTACTTTATTCCTTTCCAGTCGACAAAGAAAACCAAATGCTCCGAAATCTGTGATGTTTAAATAAGTGTGGGTCTTTAATTGCCAACTTGCCCACTAACTCCTATAATTTAGGTTGTCATTTATATAATGCTTTTGCATTTATCATTATTTTATGTAACTTCATATAGTAGTATAAATAAATCAAGAGGTATGTAAAAGTTTGATTACTTAACCCCATTTCCACGATCATCATCAATCTCTGGTTTTAGCAGAAGTAGGAAACAAAGGCTGCCATAATTTCAGCGTAAAATAATTCTAATAGCAATAACTATAATGGTGGTGATGATGGTTGTTGCTTGTGAAGGTTTTAGACAGAGAACAAAAAGTAAAAGTATAATGAAGGTAGTCTATGGTTTTTTTTTTTTAGGAGGAAGAAGCAAGTGGTGAAGGTGTCAACCAAGAAGAATAAGAGAAGGGTGATTTGTTTGTTTGATCGTAAACAAAAACAAAAAAGAATCATGGCAGTAGCGGCAGGTAGTATTTCAACTATATACAACATCTAAATGGGTTATCGGTTGTAAACAGAAGAGAGAGAAAGAAATTAAGAGCGAGCGAGAGGTGAAGGTGGTGTGGTTGTTTTACGGCTAACCAGAAAACACAAAAATAGTAGTAGCAAATGACGGCGTATCGATGGCGAAGCTGTGGTGGCATGGTGTTAAGAAGTGGTGGGTTTCACTACTGAACAACCAGATAAAGTGGTGGTAGAAGGTGATGAAGTGATGGTTGAAAAGTGTAAGAACAGAGTACTATCTTTTATTTTCTGTTTAATTATTGAATTACAGTGATAATTGGGGTGTTGGCTTGGCTTCAGTTAACCGGAAACAGAAACAAGACAGAAGCGAATAATAGCAGCCTTCAATGGAGGTTTTTGGTGTTGATTGGTAGCGAAACAGATGCAATAGCAGTAGTAACAAACCGTGTTTTAAGGTGGGTTGTAAATGGTTGACGTTGTAGTGGTGGTGACGATTTGTTATGGTGTTATAGTTCATGGTGGAGATAACTGGTGAGGGTGGAGATTGAGGTTTGATAATGTGACTCTTAATTGATAATGTGAGATTGTATCGTATCAATTTCCACTGGCCTCGTTTGTTTTGTATCTCAATTTGGTCGACAGGATTTATTCATCAGGTACAAAAGAATTGATAAAAAATGCGAAAGGAGAAAGGGATTGATAACATATTTGGATATTGGTCTTGATTGGTATTATAAGAATCAATTACCTATAGTATTGAAAAAGATTGACAACTGAATACGTTCCTGTGTTTATATTTCTATATATCAGTTATGATTTTTAATTAAATACTCGTATAAACCTATAATTTTATAAGTATATAATTGTATTTATATATAGGTATATCTGTATTTGATTACCTTTTGCATTAAATAATATATACGTATTTTAATGTTTACTACTAGTAATATTTACATAAATAATAATAATAATAGAATTAATAATACCAATATCAATAATAATACTAATGATACAAGAATGATAGTTTTAATAACTTTAATAATCATAATATGAATTATAACAATAATATTATTAATAACACTATTTATATTAATATTAGATAGTTAATGATAATAATAATAATAATAACAATAATATAATAACTTATACATATAAAATTTCATTTTATATAATAATATTATTAATACATATATTAATATTATTCTTAATAATAATATAGAAAGTATTAATCATAATATTAATATAACATTTTTTACATTAACCTATAAATGCATATTATATACTAATCTTATATTTCACTAATTACATATTTGGATAATTATATGCATTACAATGCACATACAATATTAATTATACATAGTAATCATATATTTATTAAATTACACCTAATTATTTTGTATCTTATTTTACATTTTTAACTTAAGTGATTAAATTATATTTTATTAGTTCAAAATATTATATATATATATATATATATATATATATATATATATATATATATATATATATATATATATATATATATATATATATATATATATGTATATATATATATGTATATTTACATTTTTATTTATACATAATTGTTCGTGAATCGTCGGGAATGATCAAAGGTCAGATGATTTCATAAAATAGTTCAAGCGTTTTAGGACTCAACATTACAGACTTTGATTAACGTATCGAGATCAAATATAAAGATTAAGTTTAAATTTGGTCAGAAATTTCCGGGTCGTCACAGTACCTACCCGTTAAAGAAATTTCGTCCCGAAATTTGAGTGAGGTCATCATGGTTATCAATAAAAATGTTTTCATGACGAATATGAGTTGATATATAGAGGTTTATCATCATTGAGTAATATGGATAAAACAATACTATTACTCGAAGCGTACGAGTGAAGCTATCACAAAAGAATGAAATTGAGTAAATAAAGTTTCATCTTAACTTTTGACGTTGTCTTGTTTAAATTCCGAAATTCAAGGGATTTAAAGAAAATCTTCGAAATCTAAAAGATCTGATTCTTCGGGATTTAAGGGAATTAGGATCTCTTTAATTAAATGCGGTCATCTGTCTTGATTGTTACGTCTGATTTTTTTTCCTTTATAAATTAAACTCTTTTGTTCCATTATTTTCACCATTCCTATACTTTCTTTCTTAGTTCGTACATCCAAAAGATTGTGAAAATGCTTAATCTAGTTCTAATCCTTGATATTTTCCTAATTATCATTTATGTTATCCTTCTTTTTAATCTTCCACCAGAAGAATCTGTTTACTTCTACTATTACCTTGGGGTGATACTCTTCTTAATCCTACCGTGTCTTTATATTGCTATTCGTATTAATATCCACGGTTTGTAACCTCCGTGTTGTTATTGGGCTTTATATTTTCTCTTATATTTTGGAGCTCTTTTGCATTTTTTATTATCTTCTCGACCGGTAGTAACGCGAGTAACGGTCCAGAATTCATAAGTATGGAGTTTCGAATGAATTTAATGTCCTAAACAAGAAAGAACGTAATTGCACGATTTGATTTGTCAAATTACCTGAGTCACTGAGAATAGAACTATCAAGAACATACTTTCTTGATATGTTCAGAAGTTAAGCAGAATGAAAGAGTTATGTATCATGACACATGATGATGTTATGATCTGTGAATCATCACGTCCCGTTAGAAACTCAGCATGACTTACTGTAATATAATCACATTGATCAAGTGTCATTATATTATACTAATTCATGCATCAATTTCTTTACATTTCTCCAGAATTCATTCATAAATTAAACTTAAATTTTACAGAAGTTTCCAATATAATGAAACACAGGAAGCACGAAGAGGTATATAATTTCGGACGAGAATATTTATGAAAATATCCTCAGAAATATCGAAGATATTTATGATGATATTTTGAAATTTTCAAGTTCGAAGGTTGATGAAGAAAAATTTTTCCGCAAGATTTTAACATGACTTCGAAGCAAGATATTCTCTAAAGATTTCAACGGATCCAGAATTACCTGGATTCTTTGAATATAGGGTATGGTCCTTGTATTTGTCCTTGTTCTCCTTCGTGGTTAGCTCAATCCGTTTTCCAGTTCCAACTTTTCTGAGCTTTTTCAACATACTATTCTTTATCATCAAACTTCAGACGATTAAGGTCGTTTACGGTTGCCTACAGTTTCTGCTGCTTCATTCAGCTTTTTCAAAGTTCATTGTATTGATTCGTAGGCTGGGTGCTTTTCAAATTTTCAGAATTGAAGATCGTAATTCTAGGAGATAATTGTTATATGTATACATATAACTATTGATGTAGAAATGCTACGAGATTCAAAATACTGATTGCTAATTCTAGGTAATTGGTATGGTAATTCTCGTTACAAAATGCCGATGAGTTCATGATAAGACTTCAATAGATAAATATAGTGATTTGTCGAAGAGATTTAAGTCAAGGAGCAACGAGGTTGTTGGTACGTCTGCTGGTAATATGATGGAATATAAAAGGTTTCCCGATAACAATAATAGAGCACGCATATATATCAAGGTTATAATAAGGTTGTTTCGAACGAAAAGTCGAAGTTGACTTGCTGGAGCTGTGACAAAATTGGCTACTTTGAAGAGGGATTGTAAAGTTATTTTCGGTAATAACAACGCCAAAGGAGCTAGCAAAAATACGTGTTAAACGTTTACTCAGGTTCCGAGTGTTTTCAAGTGCATAAGTATATGCATCAATCTTTTCATCCGTAGATGAAATGCGGTTGGTTCATTCTCTCGATTGAGGTGTTTTCAAGAATTATGAAAGATTTGAACGCAGATTGTAATCATCAAGATACAAATGAGGTTTAAGATGAAATCAAGTGGCAAACTTGAAGAAATGTTTAGTTTCATATGTTATAATCAATATTTTAATTTATTTTAATTGTCCAATGTTATTAGTCCACAGTCGATAGTCCACAGTATACAGTCCAATAATTCATATATAGTTTAATTTATAATATTCGAATTAATTAATACGTATCGTGACTCGTGTACATGTCTCAGACTCGATCACAACTCAAAGTATATATATTATTGTAGAATCAACCTCAACCATGTATAGCTAACTCCAGCATTACTGCATATAGAGTGTCTATGGTTATTCCAAATAATATATATAGATGCATCGATATGATAGGTCAAAACCTTGTATACGTGTCCCGATATTTAAAATGCGTAAATTAAATAACAGAAATTAAATGGCAATAAATAAAATTGCGAGAATTAAAATTGCGATAAATAAATATAATAAGGAATTAACAGTTAGCTAGGAACAGTTAGCGTGGATTCTTATCAAAATTCTTCTCATAATTAATTTGCTTGTTTCTAACAAATTTTATTTTGTCCAATGTTTTCTTCATTATGCCACTTGTTAGATTCTGATAGGTCAAAATCCAAATATGAAATTGAATGAAAATGGTTATTCTGTGGTGAACGGATACGTATTTTGGTGGTTGTATGTAGGATAGTAAATGACTGTTGAATCAGCTTCGACGAATGTACAGTGTAACTTATTAAGGTGAAATCTAAATATTCCTCGGGTATTACCTACCCGTTAAAATATTTTCACCATTAACAGTTTGTACAAAAGAATTTTTTTTATTTACAATCTTTATGAAAACATATATACATATATATTTTCTTCAGATGTAATCATGGATTTAATGAGTTAATATGATATTAGTCTCATTTGATTTACTGTTAGAACTAGAATACATAATCTCTAAAACATTTGAGATTACATAATCGCCATGAAGAACGAAGATAATTGATGTAGAATGATACGTAGAGCGATGATTATACTCGTGGTACAGAATGAGATGTTGAGGCATGGATTGTTGATGATACTGGTGTTGTTATTGATGGTACTGTTGGTGCCGATGATGTTGCTGAAGCTGGTAAATTTTGCACCATATTTTCTAAATTGATTACTCGAGCGCGAAGTTCGTTGACTTATTCTATTATTCCGAGATGATTGTGGGTCGAAACAAGCGAATGAATAAGGTTTAGAATTGTGGATAGAATATAATCATTGTGGGGTGTTCTGACAATGAAGGTGAATATGGTGTTTCGGACAGGTTCGCCGGTAAGTGCTTCAGGTTCTTCACCAAGAGGTGAATGTGGTGGATGGAAGAGATCACCTTCTTCTCGTCTTCATTGATTAAGTCGACTACGAATTCATCAGATGAATTGGGGATGGCTGATTGGTTGATTCATTCTGGTGACGCTGCCTCTGGAGCTTATGTGAACATCCATGTCGGAATAGCTGTCGGATTCCGAAGAACTTGAACTAGTGGCGAGTTCCATTTCGTACGATTGAATAAAGGATTTTTCGATATGAAATGATTTTCCGGTTATCGGATGGTATTCTAATTACATAGAATATCTACATATATAGAACAAAAGATTTCGTGGATTACGGAGAAATTTACGGAATATGTCAGGTAAAGTTTACAGTAACAGATACGCTAAGATATGAATTAGCAGATACGATAAGATATGAATTTCGTCTATACACTATTCATGCAATCAATGCAGTAAGATGTGTCTAGACTAAGAATGATAAGCAGGTAGTTTTTGACACAAAATGATAAGCAAAACTTTTGACATGCAGACACGGTCGAAGTCTAGACCCACTAATGCATCTAAACAACTATCAGTTAGACACACTAATGCAAGACCTGGTTTGCTAAGACCACCGCTCTGATACCACATGTAAATACAGTGGGGACAACCACCGTCCCACCCTGTGCCTTCCCAGATAACCGCCTGGTGACCACTGAGTGTACCTCAGATACTGATTTTAGGGCCTGCCTCTCAGCTCTGCCAACCCTCGTAAGGGATCGCAAGGAGTAAGATCCAATGCTTCGTCACAGATAACACTGTGAGAACCTCCTTTACGACTAACCCGCCACACATGGACGGCGTTATACCAGCTCTGATACCACATGTAAAGACCCGTCCTAATCTATAAGAACGAATACAATAACATATGATTACATCGCGAGGTACTTGACCTCTATATGATACATTTTACAAACATTGCATTCGTTTTAAAAGACAAACTTTCATTACATCGAAAGTTGACAGGCATGCATACCATTTCATAATATCTATCTATAAATGATCTAATCTGTAATCATAATCTTTACTGAACTCAACGACTTGAATGCAATGTCTTTTGAAATATGTGATGAATGATTCCAAGTAATATCTTTAAAATGAGCTAATGCACAGCGGAAGATTTCTTTAATACCTGAGAATAAACATGCTTTAAAGTGTCAACCAAAAGGTTGGTGAGTTCATTAGTTTATCATAATCATTCATTTTCATCATTTTAATAGACCACAAGAATTTCATTTCCAGTTCTCATAAATATACGTCCCATGCATAGAGACAAAAATCATTCATATGGTGAACACCTGGTAACCGACATTAACAAGATGCATATAAGAATATCCCCTATCATTCCGAAAAATCCTTCGGACATGCTAAAACAACATTGAAGTACTAAAGCATCCGCAACCATGGATGGGATTCGTTAGGCCCAATAGATCTATCTTTAGGATTCGCGTCAATTAGTAGATCAATTTACTAATTCTTAGGTTACCAAGTAAAAAGGGCATATTCGGCTTCGATCATTCACCCATATAATGTAGTTTCAATTACTTGTATCTATTTCGTAAAACATTTATAAAAATTGCGCTAGTATTCTCAGCCCAAAAATATAAAGGGTAAAAAGGCAAATGAAACTCACAATACGATATTTTGTAGTAAAAATATGCATACGACGAAATTGAACAATGCAAGGTTGGCCTCGAATTCACGAACCTATATCAAATATATATATATTAACACATTGTAATATTAATCAACTAAGTTTATAATATATATATATATATATATATATATATATATATATATATATATATATATATATATTAATATCCTTATATAGTTATATTAATCTTTATGATTTGTTATAATACTTATATGTATATACTTTCATAAATGTTACGTTAATAAAAATAATACTATATTAGTTAATATATTAGAAATTTAGTATATTTATGATATATAGAATAAATATATATTTTTATATAAATCTCCTCTGTTTGTAAAAATAATAATAATAATAATAATAAAATAATGATAATAAAAATAATAATAATAATAATAATAATTAATAATAATAATAATAATAATAATAATAATAATAATAATAATAATAATAATAATAATAATAATAATAATAATAATAATAATAATAATAATAATAATGAGAGTAATAATAATGACTACCTCACTAGAAAAAGCTCTAAAAAGATTAACTGCCTATGCCCGGGCTCGAACCCGAGACCTCCCGTTCAACATATACACCAAACCATCTACTCCATCTTTTCTATCTATTATAATTCGCACCTTAATTCTATATACCCCATAAATTTCTGTTCTCATCTTCATAACACATACCCAGATATATCTTCCTCATCAATATTTTTATCATTATATCACCATCATTAATCGTTATATAGAGTGGAAACAGGAACCCATCGAAATTAATAGTAATAGTATTATCAATATTTTCTTCATCACACTTCATTAAATGCATATCGTAATCATGATTATCACCTAATTACCGTAATCAATATCATTACTTATATTATTATTTATCTTATTATTTATATCATCATCATCTTATGATCATATCGTCTCTGTACTCATCATAACTCACGTATCCATCATCATTCTAAAATTGTCCCAACAGCAAAAGAATAACTGGACTTTTGGCCCAACAAGCTATAGCAGCCCAATCTTGCAAACTAAATTTATTCAATTACTTGGCCCATTAAAATCAATGGAGGTGTGAAGAGTTCGATCGGCCCACAAGAACACTCCCGTATTCAAATCAAAAATGAAATTCCTACTTTAATCCTTTCCAGTCGACAAAGAAAAACAAATGCTCCGAAATCTGCGATGTTTAAATAAGTGTGGGTCTTTAATTGCCAACTTGCCCACTAACTCCTATAATTTAGGCTGTCATTTATATAATGCTTTTGCATTTATCATTATTTTATGTAACTTCATATAGTAGTATAAATAAATCAAGAGGTATGTAAAAGTTTATTACTTAACCCCATTTCCACGATCATCATCAATCTCTCATTTTAGCAGAAGTAGGAAACAAAGGCTGCCATAATTTCAGCGTAAAATATTTCTAGCAGCAATAACTATAATGGTGGTGATGATGGTTGTTGCTTGTGAAGGTTTTAGACAGAGAACAAAAACAAAAGTATAATGAAGGTGGTCTATGGTTTTTTTTTTAGGAGAAAGAAGCAAGTGGTGAAGGTGTCAACCAAGAAGAATAAGAGAAGGGTGGTTTGTTTGTTTGATCGTAAACAGAAACAGAAAAGAATCATGGCAGTAGCGGCAGGTGGTATTTCAACTATATACAACATCTATTTGGGTTTTCGATTGTATACAGAAAAGAGAGAAAGAAATTAAGAGCGAGCGAGAGGTGAAGGTGGTGTGGTTGTTTTACGGCTAACCAGAAAACACGAAAATAGTAGTAGCAAATGAAGGCGTATCGATGGCGAAACTGTGGTGGCATGGTGTTAAGAAGTGGTGGGTTTCACGGCTGCACAACAAGATAAAGTGGTGGTAGAAGGTGATGAAGTGATGGTTGAAAAGTGTAAGAACAGAGTACTATCTTTTATTTTCTGTTTAATTATTGAATTACAGTGATAATTGGGGTGTTGGTTTGGCTTCGGTTAACTGGAAACAGAAACAAGTCAGGAGCAAATAATAGCAGCCTTCAATGGAGGTTTTTGGTGTTGATTGGTGGCGAAACAGATGCAACATGAAACGACCCGACCCAATCTATAGGGACGAATACAATAACATATGATTACATCGCGAGGCATTTGATCTCTATATGATACGTTTTATAAACATTGCATTCTTTTGAAAAGATATACCATAAATGAATATTTAAAATTCAATGTTTTCGACATCTGATGATTTCTACATGTAGACAATCACCGTAAATAACAGTTTACAAGAATACTTCCGTTGACAATGCAGTCAAAATAAATACACGGTGATGATTTTGTGAATGCAATGCTTCCTCGAATAAAACATGTATGACTCCATGCACACGGTTTCTCTAACATATATTCAAACAGCGGAAGACTTCTAGGAACCTAAGAATAAACATGCTTTAAACGTCAACATAAAGTTGATGAGATATAGGTTTAATGCTAGCAGCGTTATAAATGTAGACCACAAGATTTCATATACATAAACGTTTTAATAAAAATATTCTAAGTGGTTGAGCACTTGATAACCATACTTAACATTTAATCAACGTCGCATATTCCCTTTATTATGAAATCTCACTACACTGTACCAAGTGTAGTCACCAAAACGAAGTACTGTGCAACCGTTGAATACTGGTCGTCCAGTCCGGTTGGGGTTGTCAGGCCCGATAGATCTATCAACAGGATTCGCGTTTACAATACCACATGTAAATAGTAGTTACCAAGCTACAGGGAAGTATGCCAGTGGTACAACTCAACGTAGAATATATTTTTTTATCACTTGTGTCCATAACGTAAATCATAAAATGCATGTATTCTCATCCCAAAATATTTAGAGTTTAAAAGTGGGACTATATACTCACTTTTGCCTTGAAGGTATTTAACTCGACTTGGTCTCCGATAGATATCACGAACCTAACCATATATATATAATATATCAACATATTTTCTTTTCAAGTAATCGTTACATATATATATATATATATATATATATATATATATATATATATATATATATATATATATATATATATATATATATATATATACTTATAATACTTTTAATATTTTCTTAGTCCGTAGTTAGCAGTCCGATGTTAGTGGTCCACAATTAGTTGCTCAATAAAATAAATAAAGACCCCATCGTATTCGTATTGATCAAAATTAATCTCGACCCATGGCACCATGTTGTCAAATGATGTGTTGCGTACATAAAGTACCGTGTTGTCAAATGACGTGTTGCGTACAATCATGAGGTCTTATGATTAATCTTCTCGTGTTGTTTACGGGTGGTCCTGAAATATATAAAATAAAATCATAAGTAATTATATATAAAATATCATATTAATTAGAAAATATATGATTAATTTACTTTATCTCCAAATATTTTCGTAGCTAAACTAGCTTCGGATACCCAATCTTGTTTTAGTCGTAGTTTCTTCATTACAACTCTGTTTTTGTTGGTTCAACTTGCCACTTCCTTGGATCGAGTCAAATTTTAAGAATATGAACTAAAAATACCTTAGTTTGTATTCTAAATCATAGGTTATAGGTCAAACTTTGGTAAAACTTATGAAAGTGATCATTTTCCATCATAAAAACAACATTTAATGATCATTTTTCTAAAAATACTTACACTTTGAGTTAAACCATGAAATTTTTATGTGTTAACATATTCATAAGAAATATCATTTTTCCAAAACATGAACTTCCAATTCAAAGTTCAAGATGGTTTTTAATTATCCAACCCAAAACAGCCCCCGGTTGCACTCCGACGATGTAGATTCAGTTTTTAAGGTGTTCTTTGTAAAACCAAGTTATATCTTGTTAAGTTAGCATATCATTATGATATATTACAGGTCTTGAAGTGTTTTAAAAGTTAAGTTAGAAGGATCTATTTAGTTTGCAAACAAGTTTGAAATCATTCAAACTATGTTCTTGTTGTTAAAATTTTACAACATAAAATAAGATAGCTATATAATTATGAATCGAACAAGATTATGAACAAGGTTACTACCTCAAGTTACTTGGACAAAGTTACTGTAAGAGATAAGAAAAAATCTTGGAATCAAAGAGTGGTGGAGTTAGATCAAAAGGTTGGAAGTATATTTCTTCAAATGGGTGATTATTTTGTTATGTTCTTGAAAGAGTTTTCTTATGGTGTTTAAGGCTTGTAATTGAAGCTAAATGATGGGGAAAATGCTTGGAGATGATCAAGTATGAAGTTAGGAGTATTTTGAGAGAGAAATGAGGGTGTAGGTACGAGAAAATGGAGTGAAGAAATGGTGTTCATTCATAAAAACGTTTTTAGTTTATAAAGAAAGAAAAGGATTCCTAATTTTGTTTTCTTACTAATAATTCATGCTACATGACAAATCCTAGTTACCTCATATCTAGGGCAGTAATAATGTTGATTAGGATGTTGATTTGATGTATATATACCAATAGTAAATACATATAGAAGCTGGGTATGATACGGGTACATATACCCTAGATATACGTATAGAAATCTTGAGGAAACGGAATGAGAATTTAAATATAGCTATCTTTTGTGAATATACTTATATTGTTTTATGTATTTAAGTCCTTAAAAAGTGATTAAATACATTATATATACGATACATGTATAAGCATTATAGGTTATAAGTATATATATCAAAGAATGTTACGTATAGTTATCTTTTTGAAAACTTAAGTTAGTAGTTTCAAAATATACTTATAATTCATTGTCATTAGTACACAATGAGATGTTAAAACATCCTTAGATCATGTTAAATATATATAAATACATATATATACACAAACATATAATTATCGTATGTTATATAGTTCGTGATATCATCGGTCAAATTGGACGGTCAAACATTGTGTAAAACTCTTTTTAAAAACACAAGTCTCAACAATTTGGATTGCTTATTATGTTGGTAAGGTTTAATTTATGTAAATATTAATCTCATAAGTATAAAACGATTGGAAAAATCCGGGTCGTTACAGTACCTACCCGTTAAATAAATTTCGTCCCGAAATTTGAATGGGATGGTCATGGCTGACAATAAGTATGTTTTCATGACGTATACGAGTTGGAAATTAGAGTTTTATTATCATCAAGTAATATTGATAAAGCAATTTGATTTTTGTAAGAGTACGAGTGAGGCTATCACCAAAGGGTGAAATGAGTAGGTATAGATTCGTCATAACTTTTGACGTAAATAGGATTGATTTCCAAGTTCAAGAGATTTGGAGCAAAATCTTCATAATGAGATTTAATTCTTCGATAATCAAGGAATTTAGAATCTGCTTTAAATGCGATCATCTATTTTGATTGCTCTGTCGGATCTTTTACTATAAATCCACCTCCCTTCATTTCCTTACAACTCATACCTTCTATTCTTCCTCCCTCAATTCATACTTTAAAACATTTATCAGTATGCTTCATCCAGTACTGATCCTGGATATACTCTTAACTTTCATCTCTGTCATTCTTATTTTTTATCTACCTCCGGAGGATTTTATATATTTCTACTATTACCTTAGGGTTATAGTATTGTTAATTCTCCCGTGCCTTTACGTTGCAATACGTATTGATATACACGGTTTGTAATTTATTTGTTGTTGTCGAGCTTTATGTTTTCTTTTATATTCAACAGTTCCATACTTCTGTTTCCTCTTCCCGACTTTGAGTCAAGTGAATAATGGTCTGGAATTCGTAAGTATGGATTTTGAAATAAACATAGTTAATGTTCTAAGAAGGAAATAGTAATTGCACGATCTTGATTTGGTAAGTTACCAGAATGTCCGAAAAGATAGAATTATCAAGGAGATATGTTCTTAATATGTTTGGAGATTGGGTAGAATGTAAGAGTTGTGTAACATGGCACATGATGACGTTATGATCTGTGAATCATTATGTTCCATTTAGAAACTCAGCATGAATTACTGTAATATAATCACGTTGATCAAGTGTCATTATATTATACTAATTCATGCTTCAGTTTCCAACACTACTTCAAAACATTCATATTTTAAACTCGAATTTTTCAGAATTTAGAAACTAACACAGTTTCTTTTATGTTGTAACGCAAATCTTGTGAAGAGATAAATGATTTTTGATGAGGATAGTTGGGAATATATCTTCAGGAATATCGGAGATATTTATAATGAAAAATACGATGATATCTTAGAATATCTAAGATCAGGGAATGACGCGGAAAATTTGTCTGTGAAGGTTTAGAATAAGGAGTAAGGTTCTTACTAACGGTTTCAGCAGACACTGAATCATTTGAATCCTTTAAAGGTAGATTTCGTCATTGTGATTTGTCCACGACCTCCTTTATACTTTGGTCAATCCGTTTTCCAGTACCAAATTTTTCGTTCGAGCTTTTCCAATCTATTATTCTTTATTGTCAAACTTCTGACCGTAATTGTTGTCTACTGTCTTTACCACTTTATCAGTCTTTTCCAAAACTTAATAGCACTAATTCATAGACTGGAGCATTTTTCAGAAACTTCACATTTGAAATATGTAATTCTTGGGGATAGACGTTGTATATATATATAACTGCCGAAATAGAAATGCTGCAAGATTTCAAAATACCAATTGTTGATTCCGCCAAAGGGGTAACGAGTTGCTGGTACATCTGCTGATAATTGCGTGGAATATAAAAGGTTCCCTGGTAACAAAAGGGTAATCGTATGTATTATAGGTTATAATAAGGCTACTTCGAATGGAAAGTCGAGGTTAACTTGCTGAAACTGTGACAAAATTTGCTATTTTGGGAAAGGAATCGCAAAGTTATTTTTGCTAATAAATGCTAAAAGATTTAACGCGGATACGTGTTAAATTATGTCCTTAGTTTCGAGAGCTTTTCAGATGCAAGACTGCGGGTAATGTGTGGTTGGATCATCATCTCGATTGTCCATTATTTGAAGTGTTTTCAGTAATTTCGAAGGGTTTGATCATAGATTGTAATTGTTAATATACATATGATGTTTTAGGACTTTGAATGATACAAATATTTTTTCTGGGTTCCAAGAATCGAATGATGTTCTAGCATAGTTTTGAAGTCAAAGTATAGTTTTGAAAGATGTAAGAGTCCTAAGAGTGATGTCTTCTGTTAAGTATTGACTTGGATTTCGTTTTGTCGTAATCAAATTTGGATGAGAATGGTTGT
This sequence comes from Rutidosis leptorrhynchoides, assembly GCF_046630445.1. NCBI lineage: Eukaryota > Viridiplantae > Streptophyta > Magnoliopsida > Asterales > Asteraceae > Rutidosis > Rutidosis leptorrhynchoides. Next base: position 227,488,683 of record NC_092335.1, read on the forward strand.
TTTGATTTCTATGAAAGAATGTATATTATTGTGAAGGTAGTGAGTATAGTTGATGATTGTTGAATCAGAGTCGAAGAATATAATCATATTAATTGTGAATTTATATATCTCTCGGGTATTACCTACCCGTTAAAAAAAATTTCACAAGTAATGTTTTGTACCAGAGAATTTTATTACAATATTTATGAAAATATATGTACATATATATCTTCTTCAGATGTAATCATGAATTTAATAAGTCAATATAATATTAGACTCATTTGATTTTCGGTTTGAGCTAGAATAAGTAATCTCTAAAACGATTAGGAACCACATATTTTTCACAGAATATTAATGAAGTTATGGATCAATACTTCATTATTTATTCTTATATATATTTCCTTAGTGAATCATGCTGATACTCATTGAACTCTTGCTAACTTCGCAAGATATGAATGTTGTTTCCCAGTAAGCTTCGAGTACATTGAAGATGAAAGTGTAAAATCAAACATATTATTGAATAATACACTTGGTTTATTATAAAACGAAATTCATTGAATTGAAACAGGGATTGTAGTTAACGATGATTAAGTTGCTGATGAAGGACGTACATCATTGCATATTTGTAGTATGAATTTAAACGAGTAGTATCTACCCTTTTTCAATTCATACTTAATAGCTTAGTACGAAAAGATTTATTTTGGTTTCCGAATTCATATATATATAATATTTATATAAATTCTTCAGAAGAATGAGTTAATACTTCATAACTCGTTGATGCAATATACGCGTTATTGATGATGTCCACGGTGATTCTTGAACTGGTGGAGCTTGTGATGTTAAAGCTGCTGACGATTCTAACGATGTTGACAGCACTGACTGTGTTGGTGAGGCTAAGGGTACTGCTGATGCTGTTGGTAAAACAAGTCTAGCTTGTACCTTACGCATCATTCTTGTCGGGGTTTATACTCTTCCTTTTATCATTTCTGTCCACTCATCTGATTTATGGTTAAGGCAGAAATAGGTAATCTCTATGTCTTTAGAGATTACATAATCACCATAGAATGTTTCTCCAATGAAGTTATGAATCAATACTTCATCATTTGTTGTTGTTGGTACTTCTTGGTATCTGTGGTGCGTGTGACGTTGATATCCGAGGTACGGATGGTGATATTGAGGCGTGTGATGCGGATGTGATTGTTGGTGGTGGTAATGATCCTGTTGATGTTGATGATGGTGATAACGTTGATGCTGGTGATGCTGCTGGTGCTTAGGGTATTGAGGCTTGCGATGTTGATGTTATTGACAGTACTGGTTATGCTGCTGATGCTACTAATGGTGTTTGTAACCTTCGTACCGTATTCTCCAAAGCCACTACCCGAGTGCGAAGCTCGTTGACTTCTTCTATTACACCGGGGTGATTGTCGGTTCGGACGAGCGGATAAATAAAATCTAGAATTTGATGTAGTATATAATCGTGACGAGATATTCTGGAAATGAGAGAGAAAATGGTTTCTCGAACAGGTTCGCCGGTAAGTGCTTCAGGTTCATCGTCAAGAGGGCAATTTGGTGGATGGAAGGGATCACCTTCTTCTTGTCTCCAATGATTGAGGAGGCTACGAACCCATCCCCAATCCATCCAAAATAGATGATGACTGATTGGTTGATCCATTCCGGTCACACTGCATTCGGAGCTTGAGTGGTATTCCATATCGGAATCCGAGGGACTTCAACTAGTGACGAGTTCCATTTCGTATGATTGAATAAAGGATTTTTCGATATGAAATGATTTTCCGGCTATCGGGTGGTATTCTAATTATATAGAATATCCACATATACAGAACAAAAGATCTCATAGATTAGGGAGGGATTTACGGAATATGTCAGACAAAGTTTACAGTAACAGATACGCGTAGATATGAATTAGCAAATACGCTAAGATATGAATTTTGTCTATACACCATTCATGCAATGAATGCAGTAAGACGCGTTTACACTTAAGATGATAAGCAGGTAATTTCCTACATATGATAAATAGATGATTTTCGACACAAAATGATAAGCAAAATTTTGACATGCAGACACGGTCGAAGTCCAGACTCACTAATGCAACCTAACGACTTATTAGTTAGACACACTAATGTAGACCTGGTTCGCTAAGACCACCGCTCTGATACCACATGAAACGACCCGACCCAATCTATAGGGACGAATACAATAACATATGATTACATCGCGAGGTATTTGATCTCTATATGATACGTTTTATAAACATTGCATTCTTTTGAAAAGATATACCATAAATGAATATTTAAAATTCAATGTTTTCGACATCTGATGATTTCTACATGTAGACAATCACCGTAAATAACAGTTTACAAGAATACTTCCGTTGACAATGCAGTCAAAATAAATACACGGTGATGATTTTGTGAATGCAATGCTTCCTCGAATAAAACATGTATGACTCCATGCACATGGTTTCTCTAACATATATTCAAACAGCGGAAGACTTCTAGGAACCTAAGAATAAACATGCTTTGAACGTCAACATAAAGTTGGTGAGATATAGGTTTAATGCTAGCAGCGTTATAAATGTAGACCACAAGATTTCATATACATAAACGTTTTAATAAAAATATTCTAAGTGGTTGAGCACTTGATAACCATACTTAACATTTAATCAACGTCGCATATTCCCTTTATTATGAAATCTCACTACACTGTACCAAGTGTAGTCACAAAAATGAAGTACTGTGCAACCGTTAAATACTGGTCGTCCAGTCCGGTTGGGGTTGTCAGGCCCGATAGATCTATCAACAGGATTCGCGTTTACAATACCACATGTAAATAGTAGTTACCAAGCTACAGGGAAGTATGCCAGTGGTACAACTCAACGTAGAATATATTTTTTATCACTTGTGTCCATAACGTAAATCATAAAATGCATGTATTCTCATCCCAAAATATTTAGAGTTTAAAAGTGGGACTATATACTCACTTTTGCCTTGAAGGTATTTAACTAGACTTGGTCTCCGATAGATATCACGAACCTAACCATATATATATAATATATCAACATATTTTCTTTTCAAGTAATCGTTACATATATATATATATATATATATATATATATATATATATATATATATATATATATATATATATATATATATACTTATAATACTTTTAATATTTTCTTAGTCCGTAGTTAGCAGTCCGATGTTAGTGGTCCACAATTAGTTGCTCAATAAAATAAATAAAGACCCCATCGTATTCGTATTGATCAAAATTAATCTCGACCCATGGTACCATGTTGTCAAATGACGTGTTGCGTACATAAAGTACCGTGTTGTCAAATGACGTGTTGCGTACAATCATGAGGTCTTATGATTAATCTTCTCGTGTTGTTTACGGGTGGTCCTGAAATATATAAAATCAAATCATAAGTAATTATATATAAAATATCATATTAATTAGAAAATATATGATTAATTTACTTTATCTCCAAATATTTTCGTAGCTAAACTAGCTTCGGATACCCAATCTTGTTTTAGTCGTAGTTTCTTCATTACAACTCTGTTTTTGTTGGTTCAACTTGCCACTTCCTTGGATCGAGTCAAATTTTAAGAATATGAACTGAAAATACCTTAGTTTGTATTCTAAATCATAGGTTATAGGTCAAACTTTGGTAAAACTTATGAAAGTGATCATTTTCCATCATAAAAACAACATTTAATGATCATTTTTCTAAAAATACTTACACTTTGAGTTAAACCATGAAATTTTTATGTGTTAACATATTCATAAGAAATATCATTTTTCCAAAACATGAACTTCCAATTCAAAGTTCAAGATGGTTTTTAATTATCCAACCCAAAACAGCCCCCGGTTGCACTCCGACGATGTAGATTCAGTTTTTAAGGTGTTCTTTGTAAAACCAAGTTATATCTTGTTAAGTTCGCATATCATTATGATATATTACAGGTCTTGAAGTGTTTTAAAAGTTAAGTTAGAAGGATCTATTTAGTTTGCAAACAAGTTTGAAATCATTCAAACTATGTTCTTGTTGTTAAAATTTTACAACATAAAATAAGATAGCTATATAATTATGAATCGAACAAGATTATGAACAAGGTTACTACCTCAAGTTACTTGGACAAAGTTACTGTAAGAGATAAGAAAAAATCTTGGAATCAAAGAGTGGTGGAGTTAGATCAAAAGGTTGGAAGTATACTTCTTCAAATGGGTGATTATTTTGATATGTTCTTGAAAGAGTTTTCTTATGGTGTTTAAGGCTTGTAATTGAAGCTAAATGATGGGGAAAATGCTTGGAGATGATCAAGTATGAAGTTAGGAGTATTTTGAGAGAGAAATGAGGGTGTAGGTATGAGAAAATGGAGTGAAGAAATGGTGTTCATTCATAAAAACGTTTTTAGTTTATAAAGAAAGAAAAGGATTCCTAATTTTGTTTCCTTACTAATAATTCATGCTACATGACAAATCCTAGTTACCTCATATCTAGGGCAGTAATAATGTTGATTAGGATATTGATTTGATGTATATATACCAATAGTAAATACATATAGAAGCTGGGTATGATACGGGTACATATACCCTAGATATACGTATAGAAATCTTGAGGAAACGGAATGAGAATTTAAATATAGCTATCTTTTGTGAATATACTTATATTGTTTTATGTATTTAAGTCCTTAAAAAGTGATTAAATACATTATATATACGATACATGTATAAGCATTATAGGTTATAAGTATATATATCAAAGAATGTTACGTATAGTTATCTTTTTGAAAACTTAAGTTAGTAGTTTCAAAATATACTTATAATTCATTGTCATTAGTACACAATGAGATGTTAAAACATCCTTAGATCATGTTAAATATATATAAATATATATATATACACAAACGTATAATTATCGTATGTTATATAGTTCGTGATATCATCGGTCAAATTGGACGGTCAAACATTGTGTAAAACTCTTTTTAAAAACACAAGTCTCAACAATTTGGATTGCTTATTATGTTGGTAAGGTTTAATTTATGTAAATATTAATCTCATAAGTATAAAACGATTGGAAAAATCCGGGTCGTTACAGTACCTACCCATTAAATAAATTTCATCCCGAAATTTGAATGGGATGGTCATGGCTGACAATAAGTATGTTTTCATGACGTATACGAGTTGGAAATTAGAGTTTTATTATCATCAAGTAATATTGATAAAGCAATTTGATTTTTGTAAGAGTACGAGTGAGGCTATCACCAAAGGGTGAAATGAGTAGGTATAGATTCGTCATAACTTTTGACGTAAATAGGATTGATTTCCAAGTTCAAGAGATTTGGAGCAAAATCTTCATAATGAGATTTGATTCTTCGATAATCAAGGAATTTAGAATCTGCTTTAAATGCGATCATCTATTTTGATTGCTCTATCGGATCTTTTACTATAAATCCACCTCCCTTCATTTCCTTACAACTCATACCTTCCATTCTTCCTCCCTCAATTCATACTTTAAAACAATTATCAGTATGCTTCATCCAGTACTGATCCTGGATATACTCTTAACTTTCATCTCTGTCATTCTTCTTTTTCATCTACCTCCGGAGGATTTTATATATTTCTACTATTACCTTAGGGTTATAGTATTGTTAATTCTCCCGTGCCTTTACGTTGCAATACGTATTGATATACACGGTTTGTAATTTATTTGTTGTCGAGCTTTATGTTTTCTTTTATATTCAACAGTTCCATACTTCTGTTTCCTCTTCCCGACTTTGAGTCAAGTGAATAATGGTCTGGAATTCGTAGGTATGGATTTTGAAATAAACATAGTTAATGTTCTAAGAAGGAAATAGTAATTGCACGATCTTGATTTGGTAAGTTACCAGAATGGTGTTATAGTTCATGGTGGAGATAACCGGTGAGGGTGGAGATTGAGGTTTGATAATGTGACTCATAATTGATAATGTGAGATTGTATCGTATCAATTTCCACTGGCATTGTTTGTTTTGTATCTCAATTTGGTCGACAGGATTTATTCATCATGTACAAAAGAATTGATAAAAAAAAAATGAGAAATGAGAAAGGGATTGATAACATATTGGGATTGTTCTTCTGATATTGGTCGTGATTGGTACTATAAGAATCAATTATCTATAGTATTGAAAAAGATTGACAACTGAATACGTTCCTGTGTTTATATTTCTATATATCAGTTATGATTTTAATTAAATACGTGTATAAACCTATAATTTTATAAGTATATAATTGTATTTATATATAGGTATATCTGTATTTGATTACCATTTGCATTAAATAATATATACGTATTTTAATGTTTACTACTAGTAATATTTACATAAATAATAATAATAGAATTAATAATACTAATATCAATAATAATACTAATGATACAAGAATGATAGTTTTAATAACTTTAATAATCATAATAAGAATGATAACAATAATAATATTATTAATAACACTACTTATATTAATATTAGATGGTTAATGATAATAATAATAATAACAATAATATAATAACTTATACATATAAAATTTCATTTTATATAATAATATTATTAATACTAATATTAATATTATCCTTAATAATAATACAGAAAGTATTAATCATAATATTAATATAACATTTTTTTACATTAACCTATAAATGCATATTATATACTAATCTTATATTTCACTAATTACATATTTGGATAATTATATGCATTACAATGCACATACAATATTAATTATACATAGTAATCATATATTTATTAAATTACACCTAATTATTTTGTATCTTATTTTACATTTTTAACTCAAGTGATTAAATTATATTTTATTAGTTCAAAATATTATATATACACTTTTATTTATATATATATATATATATATTTACATTTTTATTTACACATAATTATTCGTGAATCATCGGGAATGGTCAGAGGTCAGATGATTTCATAAAATAGTTCAAGCGTTTTAAGACTCAACATTACAGACTTTGCTTATCGTGTCGAGATCAAATATAAAGATTAAGTTTAAATTTGGTCAGAAATTTCCGGGTCGTCACACATATAATATAGTTTCGATTACTTGTGTCTATTTTGTAAAACATTTATAAAAATTGCGCATTTATTCTCAGCCCAAAAATATAAAGGGTAAAAAAGGAAAATGAAACTCACCATACTGTATTTCATAGTAAAAAATACATATAACGTCATTGAACAAGTGCAAGGTTGGCCTCAGATTTACGAACCTAAATTAATTATATATATATATATATATGTGTGTGTGTGTGTGTGTGTGTGTGTGTTGGTCAATATTTGTCTAGCAAATTAGGTCAAGTCATAGTGTATTTCAATCCTAATGCTCGAGACTAATATGCAAAGGTCAACAAAAGTCAATTTGACTCAAAATGATTTCCAAAATCTATACATGATTAATATATAGTTTAAATATCGTCGTTTTATATTTTTAAATATTTTTAAAAGATTTATTATAGTAAATAATATAATTCATTTATTAATAAATAAAATTTTTATATTAAAATTTATATAATAAAATATACTTTTATATATATTAAGTAATAAAATTTATAGAGTTCATTTAATATCATAAAGATAATATGATAGGTATTATTAAAGTAATTTTATTATACGTAGTAAAATATGTTTGTATCACATATTTATTTGATAAAATAATATCTATAATAATAGTAAGTAAAAGTTGTATTATTTTGTAAAAATAATTATTATTATAAAAATATCAATATTTATAATTACTAAAAATGATATTATGATAAAATGATAATTCTAATTATGATAACTTTAATATTTACGATACTTTTTAATATTATCTTTAAAATAATAATTCTATTTAAAATGATAATAATAATGATATTTTATAATAAAAATGACATTTCTATTAAAATGATAATTTTTGTTAAAAATGATAATTTTAATACTAACGATACGTTTAATAATAATAGTAATGATAAAAATAATAAGAACGATAATTTTATCTAAATCAATATCTTATAATATTTTAATTTCATCATAATACTCATACTCATTATTTCCTAATCTTTTTATTTAATAGCTTTTAATCGACTTTTATATCGTGTTCATAATAATGATAATAATAGTAATCAAAATAATTAGGTGTTACTAATATTAGTTTTAATTACAATAATACTAATAATGATAATTACTATGACATTATTAACAATAATACTAATAATTATTTTAATGTTAATATAATAATAATAACAATAATAATAACCATTTTTAAATAATGATAATGATAATAATAATAATGATAATAATAATAATAATAATAATAATAATAATAATAATAATAATAATAATAATAATTAGATAATAATAATAATAATACTAATTATATCCTTAACGATAATAACGATAGTAATAATAATAAAAATAACAAATTTTAAATGATAATTCCTTTTATTGATAAAGATAATAATAATAATAAGATAAAACTAGAACGACGATAATAACGACGATAATAATAATCATTTTTAATAATAATACAAAATTTCGATTGACTATAACTTCAAATCCGTTCATCGAAACCATTCGATATCTAAATGAAAAGTTCTTAATTTTTCGCTAGCTTTCCAACGACATGCATATCTTATACCTTATCACAACCGCATACGTAACTAATTTAGGATTCAACATATCCTATCTAATAGCAATATCAAAAGTACAAGCATGCATAATCCTATATTCTCGAGCACTAGTCAGGAATACACTATTAGTATGTAAAAATTAAATTATGAGTACTCACGTATAAATATTGAGATTCAATATTGCAGGAAAGGAACATACACGCAACGGAGATGATAAACACTAGATTGACTTCACGAGCATACCCATGAACCATACCCATCACCTCCATAGATATATCCCATAATTTCCTTAGCCCTATCCTACTCGAAAACCAGTTTTGAAATAACTCGCTCATGAACTCGTCGTAGTATTTTATGTATAATAATAATAATACTACTATTTAATAATAAAAAAAATTAATAATATTATTTATTTTAATAATAATAATAATAATTAAAATAAAATAAATAATATTATGGAGTACACTAGATAGAGGGATAGAACGATGGATTCAACAAACAGAAACGATCGAGTTTTATAGCCTCAGACTGGACCCCCTTAGCTCTGCGATCGTGGAGCTTTTCAAGCATACACCTCCGCGAGTACGGAGGTTCTTATTTCTACCTCATTCTCAATGAACTTCTTGTGCCGACGGTTATATATATATATATATATATATATATATATATATATATATATATATATATTATTTATATAATTAATTATATATTATATTATATTTATACGCATAGTTAACTTGAAAATTCAATTTTAATGACTTATACGTTGTCACTCGACTTATGTCCTGGTTCCGGTTTTTCAAACGAAGTCTCGTACCCTTAGAAAACTAGCATTTTATGTTTAGTGACTCGTACCTTTATATATGACAAGACTCAAATCAATGAAAAATAATCCAACTCAATGTGTAACTTATTCATTTGAGTGTTTTGGTCGTTTGCTTCTTTAAATCAAAGTCCCGTTGTTTACTAAAATACGTTTAATACTATCGAAACGTTTTATATTTAATTTATACATTAACGCGTTTGTAAAATATATATATATATATATATATATATATATATATATATATATATATATATATATATATATATATATATATATATATATATATATATATATATATATATATATTCTTACTTAGGAATATAATTTTGTATATCTTATATATAATTGACATATTTATCTAATTATATTTCAAAGTTCAAAACATTTAAGTAATAGAAAATATTATGTCGTATCACGTTTTACGTTTTTGAAACAATATATATATATATATATATATATATATATATATATATATATATATATATATATATATATATATATATATATATATATATATATATATTTATATATAAAATTTATGATATAAAGCTTTAATTGAGTTTCTTAAAACTTATGAACAATTTATCTTATAAAACGTTTCACTAATAAAGTTCTTTAAAAATTGTTTTTGTACGTTTGAAACAATATTAAATAAATATGAAAACTTTATTTTCCAAAGCAAAGTATTTTTAAGAATCATTCTACTAAAAAGTTATATTAGTAGAGGTTGTTATATCGTAAAACATTTTAGAGAAATAAAATTAATTATACTTTTCATAGGTTTCAAGTTCTTAACATTTATTGGTGCAACGTGGTATAAAGTCTAAAGGTTAGATAAACGTACAAAATCACCTTAATGTAAAATGTCGACACACAATGTCTAAGTTATTTACATTCCACATTCCAACTTTAAAATGATAATCATAATAGTTATCGAGGAAAATGTTGTAAAATATGAATTTAGAATCAAATAAGAATCTTCACTAACTCTTGTCTAGTTCTCGTTAGTTGACACTTTGTTCTTATTTATAAAATCACTTTACCAAGGTTAAAAAGGAAAGGTTTCCTAAATCAAAGTGGACCTCCTAATAGGGACTTGTAGCCATAATTCAATGTATCTGATAATTCAATCATTTGATATTATCTTTTAATTCCGACGATAATTATTTTAAATATATTTTAAAACAAATACGTTTATGTAAAGTATTATACGTCTAATACTTTGTTAACGTTTTCAAGTTAAAATATATATATATACATATACATATATAATCATATCCGTTCATATAATGGTTCGTGAATCATTGGAATATGGGCGAGGTTAAATGAATGTATGAACACAGTTTAAAATTCTTGATATTCAATTTAACAAACTTTGCTTATCGTGTCGGAAACATATAAAGATTAAAGTTTAAATTTGGTCAAAAATTTCCGGGTCATCACAGTACCTACCCGTTAAAGAAATTTCGTCCCGAAATTTGATTGAGATGGTCATGGCTGACAATAAGTATGTTTTTATGATGCATATAAGCTGAAGATTAAGGTTTTATCATCATTGATTAATATGGACAAAACCATTTGATTTTGTGAAGAGTACGAGTGATGCTATCACCAAAGGGTGAAATGAGAAAGGTAAAGTTTCATCATATCCTTTGACGTAGACAGGTTGATTTCCGAAGTTCAAGAGATATGGAGAAGATCTTAGTAATAAGATTTGATAGGGAAATTTAGGATCCGCTTTAAATGTGATCATCCATTTTGATTGCTTTGTCGGATATTTTACTATAAATCCACTCCCTTCGTTTCCTTACAACTCACACCTCCTCTTCTTTCTCCCTCATCTCATACTATAAAGTATTTGTCAATATGCTCCATCCAGTTCTGATTCTTGATATACTCCTTACCTTCATATCTGTCATTCTTCTTTTTCATTTGCCGCCGGAAGAATCTATTTACTTCTACTATATTCTTAGGTTTATAGTATTTATAGTTCTCCCGTGTCTTTATATTGCTATATGCATCGACATATACAGTTTATAATTTCTGGGTGGTTGCTGGGTTTTATATCTTCCCTTATATTTCGATGTCCCTGCTTCTGTCTTCTATAATCATTGTCATCTCCTAATTAATGCTCTCTTTTATTTGCTGCGATTTATATCCCAATTTCTGTTTCGGAGCTTTGTCCTTTCGTTTCTTCTTCTTTCAAGTAAGTACCACTTATAATGGTCCTTAATTCGCAGATAAAAAATTCGGAATAAACATTGTTAAGGTTCTAAGAAGGAAATCGTAATAGCACAATCTTGACTTGTCAAATTACCAGAATACCTCGGAAAAAGCCGAATCATCAAGAAATATTTTCTTGATATTCTAGAGGTTAAATAGAATACAAGAGTCGTATAACATGGCACATGATGATGTTATGATCTATGAATCATCACGTTCTATTTAGAAACTCAGCATGACTTACTGTAATATAATCACGTTGATCAAGTGTCATTATATTATACTAACTCAAGCTTCAGCTCCCAACACTACTTCAAAAATATTTCTATTTTAAACTCGAATGTTCCAGAATTTAGAAACTAAAATAGTTTCTTTTATGATGTAATACAGATAGCGCGAAGAGGTAAATGATTTCAGATAAGAATAATTATAAAATATCTTCAGAAATATGGAGGACATTTATAATGAAAGATACGATGATATCTTAGAATTTCTAATATCAAAGGATGATGAAGAATATTGTCCGTATGGGTTTAGAGTCAGGAGCATGGTATTCATTAATAACTTCAGTAGGTACTAAATCATTTGGATTCTTTGAAGTCGGGTTCAGTCTTTGTGATTTGTCCACAGCCTCCTTCATACTTTGCGCAATCCATTTTCCAGTTCCAATACTTCTCTTTTTCTGCGCTTTGCCAGTACATTATTCATTATCATCAAACTTTTTACTGTTAAGGTCGTTTATAGTTTTTGCTGCTTCATCAGCATTTCAAGAACTAGTTCGCAGTTCAGGGTGTTTTTCAGAAACTTCACATTCAAAGTATATAAGTCCAGGAGATAGATGTTGTATGTATACATATAACAGTTGGCATAGACATGCTGCGAGATTTTCAAAATACTGATTGTTGATTCCCAATAATTGGCATGAAAATTCTTGTTACAAGATGCGGATGAGTAAATGATAGGGTTTCGATAAATATAATGATTTTTTAGAAAGTTAAAGATCAGTAAAGTTGTCGGTAAGTTTATTGCTAATGTGGTGAAATATGAAAGGTTCCCCAGTAATGATGGCGAAAAGGGCAACGTATCTATCGAGGTTATAATAAGACTAGTTCGACTGAAAAGTCGAAGTTGACTTGTTGGAGCTGTGACAAAACTGGCTACATTGAAAAGGAATTGAAAAGTCATTTTAGCTAATAAATGCCAAGGGTTTGACACGGATACGTGTTAAACTATGACTTTGGTTTCAAGAGTTTTTCAGGTACATAACTGTGGGTAACATGTGGTTGGATCATCATCTCGATTGCTCATTATTTGAAGTGTCTTCAGGAATTTCGGAGGGTTTGAACGCAGATTGTAATTGTTAATATACATATGATATTCTAACATAGTTTTGAAGTCAAAGTATAGCTTTGAAAGATTTAGGAATCTAAAAGTGATGGTACCGGTTATATTTCGAATTGAATTCTGAGGTTTCAAAATCAGAATATGTAATTGGGTTTGAATGAGTATGATTGTTTTGATTTCTATAAAAGAATGTATATTATTGTGAAAGTAGGAAGTATAGTTGATAATTTGCTTAATCAGATTCGAAGAATGTAACATATTAATTGTGAATATATATATATATATATATATATATCGGGTATTACCTACTCGTTAAAAAAATTTTTACAATTAATATTTTGTACAAAAGAATTTTATTACAGTCTTTATGAAAATATATATGTATATATTCTCTTCAGATGTAACATAGATTTTAATGAGTTAATACTAGATTAAACTCATTCGATTTATGGTTGGAACTAGAATTGAATAATCCCTTGAAGGCTTTAGAGATTACATAAGTATTTCTTCAATAATATTGAAATTATGAATCAATACTTCGTTATTTGTTGAGGTGTGATGTTGGTTTTCGTTAAATTCTTGTGTACTTCATAAAGTACGAATGATGTTATCTGAAAAGTTTCGGTTACATCGATAATGAAAGTGTAAAATCAAATATATACTTGATTTATTAGGAATTGGAATTTGTTGAACTGAGACAGAGATTGTAGTTAACGATGGTTAAGTTGCGGGTGAAGGACGTACATTATTGCATATTTGTAATATGAATTAACCGAGTAGTTAAGATTCACACACAATAGCTTAGCATGGAAAAATTTATTTTTATTTCAAAATATATATATATATCAAATATACATATAATTTCTTCAGAGGGAATGAGTTAATTCTTCTTAACTCATTGATACAATATACGCGTTATTGATTCGTAGTTATGTCCACAGTGATTCTTGAACTGACAGAGTTTGTGATGTTATAGGTGTTGTTGATTATGATGTTGACTGTACTGACGATGCTGGTGACGCTGACGATACTGTTGATGCTGTTGGTAAAACAAGTTTAGCTTGTTAATCACACACCATTTTTGTCAGGATTTCTACTCTTCCTTCTATTATTTTGGTTCGCTTAACTGATTTATGGTTAGGGCTAGATTAGATAATCACTAAGACTTTAGAGATTACATAATCGCCGCGGAATGTTTCTCCAATGAAGTTATGAATTAATACTTCGTCAGTTATTGTTGTTGGTACTCCTTGGTATCTATGGTGCGTATGACGTTGATGCTCGTGGGACAGATTGTGAAGTTGAGGTTTACAATGCGGTTGTGGTTGGAGGTGGTAATGGTACTGTTGGCGTTGATGATGGTGGTACTGGTTATGCTGCTAGTGCTGCTGCTGGTGTTTGTAATCTCTGCACCATATTCTCCAAAGCCACTACCCGAGCGCGAAGCTCGTTGACTTCTTCTATTACACCGGGGTGATTGTCGGTTCGGACGAGCGGATAAATAAAATCTAGAATTTGATGTAATATATAATCGTGATGAGATACTCTGGAAATGAGAGAGAAAATGGTGTTTCTGATAGGTTCGCCGGTAAGTGCTTCAGGTTCTTCGTCAAGAGGGCAATGTGGTGGATGGAAAGGATCGCCTTCTTCTTGTCTCCAATGATTGAGGAGGCTACGAACCCATCCCCAATTCATCCAGAATAGGTGATGACTGATTGGTTGATCCATTCCGGTCACACTGCTTTCGGAGCTTGAGTAAGATTCCATTTCAGAATCCGAAGAACTTGAACTAATGGCGAATTCCATTTCGTACGATTGAATAAAGAATTTTTCGATATGAAATGATCTTCCAGCTATCAGATGGTATTCTAATTACATAGAATATCTATATATATAGAGCAAAAGATTTTGTAAATTACAGAGGAATTTACGGAATATATCAGGGAAAGTTTGAAGTAACAGATACGATAAGATATGATTTAGCAGATACGCTAAGATATGAATTTTGTCTATACACTACTCATGCAATTAATTTATCAAGACGTGTCTAGACTAATAATGATAAGCAGGTAATTTCCTAAGGATGATAAGCAGATGATTTCCGACTAGAAATGATAAGCAAAACGTTTGACACGCAGACACGGTCGAAGTCCAGACTCACTAATGCATCCTAACGACTTATCAGTTAGACACACTAATGCAGACCTGGTTCGGTAAAAACCACCGCTCTGATACCAACTGAAAGGACCCGTTCATATACATTATAAACGATTCACAATAGTTGATTACATAGCTAGGTATTTGACCTCTATATGATACATTTTACAAACATTGCATTCGTTTTTAAAAGACAAACTTTCTTTTCATCGAAAAATTGACAGGCATGTATACCATTTCATAATATCCATTATCTAAAGATAAATTGACCTAATAATAATCTTTGATGAACCCAAAGACTCGAATGCAACGTTCTTCGAAATATGCCATGAATGACTTCAAGTAATATCCTTAAAATGAACAAATGCACAGCGGAAGATTTCTTTCATACATGAGAATAAACATGCTTTAAAGTGTCAACCAAAAGATTAGTGAGTTCATTAGTTTATCATAATCATTCATTTCCATCATTTTAATAGACCACAAGAATTTCATTTCCATTTCTCATAAATATACGTCCCATGCATAGAGACAAAAATCATTCATATGGATTGAACACCTGGTAACCGACATTAACAAGATGCATATAAGAATATCCCCTATCATTCCGGGAAATCCTTCGGACATGATAAAAACGAATTCGAAGTACTAAAGCATCCGGTACTTTGGATGGGGTTCTTTAGGTCCAATAGATCTATCTTTAGGATTCGCGTCAATTAGGCGTGTACTAATTCTCAAAATTAGTGATGTTCCCTAATTCTTAGGCTACCAAGCAAAAAGGGGCATATTCGGCTTCGATCATTCAACCATATAATGTAGTTTCGATTACTTGTGTCTATTTCGTAGCAATTTATAAAAATTGCGCATGTATTCTCAACCCAAAAATATAAAGGGTAAAAAAGGCAAATGAAACTCACCATACTGTATTTCGTAGTAAAAATACAAATAACGTCATTGAACAAGTGCAAGGTTGGCCTCGGATTCACGAACCTAAATTATATATATATATATATATATATATATATATATATATATATATGTTGGTCAATATTTGTCTAACAAATTAGGTCAAGTCATAGTGTATCTCAATCCTAATGCTCGAGACTAATATGCAAAGGTCAAAAAAGTCAATTTGACTCAAAATGATTTCCAAAATCTATACATGATTAATATATAGTTTAAATATCGTCGTTTTATATTTTTAAATATTTTTAAAAGATTTATTAGAGTAAATAATATAATTCATTTATTAATAAATAAATTTTTTTTATTAAAATTCATATAATAAAATATACTTTTATATATATTAAGTAATAAAATTTATAGAGTTCATTTAATATCATAAAGATAATATGATAGGTATTATTAAAGTAATTTTATTATACGTAGTAAAATATGTTTGTATCACATATTTATTTGATAAAATAATATCTATAATAATAGTAAGTAAAAGTTGTATTATTTTGTAATAATAATTATTATTATAAAAATATCAATATTTATAATTACTAAAAATGACATTATGATAAAATGATAATTCTAATTATGATAACATTAATATTTACGATACTTTTTAATATTATCTTTAAAATAATAATTCTATTTAAAATGATAATAATAATGATATTTTATAATAAAAATGACATTTCTATTAAAATGATAATTTTTGTTAAAAATGATAATTTTAATACTAACGATACCTTTAATAATAATAGTAATAATAAAAATAATAAGAACGATAATTTTATCTAAATCAATATCTTACAATATTTTAATTTCATCATAATACTCATACTCATTATTTCCTAATCTTTTCGTTTAATAGCTTTTAATCGACTTTTATATCGTGTTCATAATAATGATAATAATAGTAATCAAAATTATTAGGTGTTACTAATATTAGTTTTAATTACAATAATACTAATAATGATAATTACTATAACATTATTAACAATAATACTAATAATTATTTTAATGTTAATATAATAATAATAATAATAACAATAATAATAACCATTTTTATTTAATGATAATGATAATAATAATAATAATAATAATAATAATAATAATAATAATAATAATAATAATAATAATAATAATAATTATAACCTTAAAGATTGATGAAACATGACTAGGAACTTCGAGATCAACAGGTTTAATTCACACAAAGGCGGAATTAGTGAATCAAACCAATCAAAGTGAATATGGGTAGCTTTTTGGGATTAAATTAGTCAAACCACAACAAAGATTGTGATTAGATTAATGCCTAGAGCTATTATTCACTACCAGGAGTGATTTGGGTTGAGAGAGAATCGGATCAGGTGAACCAGATCTGAGTGATTGTGTGTGAGAGAAGCTTAACCTAAAATGAAGAACATAAGACTTTATATACCCCTGCTGTTGACTCACCCGTACGAGTCATCCATCACACGTACGAGTTGGCTTCATCAGCCGTACGGGTGATCACTCACTCGTGTCTTCTCATTCAGGTTATAATTATGACTTAGCTCAGCATCAACCGTGCGTATGAACCTGTCGACTTACGTGTGATGCTTCACTCGTACATCTGACTAAGTTTAACATAGTCAAACATCTATATCGTGTTCCTGCAGTACCTGTAACCAGATACAAACACATATAGGATAATAACGAGCGATCATGGTATCCCATAAACTGAAGTACTAATCACAAACCTAGGCAAGATGTCTAGGGACTTACAGAACATGCATCAACAACTCCCCCTAGGATCTAGAACATCGATTACAATAAAGTAAAAGTTCGTGAAATACATATAAGTCAAAAAGTAGCATCAATCTAATATCAATTACATATCCAGATTCTCTCTTTCTCCAAAATACATCATCATCAAAAACAAAAACAAACAAAATTACTAACTAGCATTACAGTATTCGACACACATCAGCTGGCTTAAACTTAGTTTGAGCTTTGAGCATCAATTTCTTTGTTGAGGTATGCATAGAGGACATCGATCACACGTTGATGTCTCATAGCTTCCTCCTTTTGATCGTCTCTGAATGTAATGTGATGGCGGTGAAGAGTCTCCACATCAAATCTCGACAAGTTCCTCAGCCACATAGGATCTAGAATCTTCACATTTTCGAACTGTATGCTTCCATCATTCTTCTCAATCGCAGTCAAGATTACTGTTTCCTCTGACAATTCATCATAGAACCACCATCTGAAGTTCTTACAAATATCCTTGGTAAGGGCATCAAAGGAGATTGCTTCATGTACTTAGCTGGACGGATCTTAACAACACGTACAGGTCCTCCCTTAGAATTCTTCTTTGTTGGATGAATGGAGAATCTGGCGGCTGTTGACTTAAAGAAATCCCATTTCCCTATCTTGTACTCATATCTGAGTTTTCTTTAAAACCACTTGGAAAGGTCACTATCTTCAGCGTTCAACATCTTTAGCTTAGAAAGTTGCATAATCTCGAAGTAAGGTAGAGTTTCGAAGTGGCTAGGACGTGCCATATAATCACCTCCTCCTTCCCTCTTGATAGCAAAGCAATTAATCTCCTTAAAGTAATCCCATCTTAGTATTTTACCCTTGGAATACTTCTTGGTTCTCTTTCCTTTCTCATAGAAACTAAAAAACTTCGGCTCGAGCTCTGGCTTATCTACTTGATCAGGGTTAACAACGTTCTGTCTCCACCAACTCTGGCGATCTTCGTCTTCCTTAACGTTTCTGTTTACCTTAACCCTATCACGTACGAACCATTCTTGAATTTCATTCCATCCATTGGCCTTGGCTTGTTCGGCTCAGAGTCTCTTCTTTTTCAACTCAGTTTCTTTTCTTCTTTTCTCTACGAGCAGTTTCTCATGATGGATCTTTTTGTTTCTTTCAATTAAAACATCATCTTTCACTTGTTCTTTGTATACCTTCCTCACTTTTTCCAAATCTTCTAAGTTCTTTCTTTTCACATCACTACTCAAATTGAAGAAGTCACTTAAAGTATTGAGTGACGGATTTGAGTATGGTGCAAGCGAAGGCATAACAATCTCAACTTCTTCTTCTTGGTCTTCTTCATCACCAGATTCTGTTACAAATTCATCCTCGGATTCAATAATCACATCCTCTTTAACACTTTCCTTACCAACAGAATCCTCACTCTTCTCATCAGCAAACAAATTATCGAAATTGTTTAAGTTGATATTTTGGATTGATTCGGGAGGGATTTTATCAGCTGGCTCTTCTTGTGGAGCCTTGCATTCAACTTCAACTGACTCTGCATTTTCTGTATTGTTTTCACTGTCATATGCCAGAGCAGCAAGCTGTTCCAATGGAAAATCACTTGGTGGAATGTCCCCCTTTCTGCATCATTAAAAACATTTGAATAATTCATATAATATTCAGCAGTAAAGACCTCACCGTATTCATTAAAACTTCGAATAGGTATCACTAACGGTATCTCAAAAGAGGGTCCTCCAGTTCCAACATCTTCTTCTTCATCTCTTTCATCACCTTCTCCCAAATCAGAAGAATAATCTTCTCCTTTCTCCGTTATCAACTTGGTTTTACCCGTGGTAAGCTTTTCGATTCTTTCATTCAACTTCTTCATCTTCTCCGTGTTCTCACTCTTAATCACCGAAAACTTCTTCTTCAATTTATCTGTTCTTTCCTTCTGACGGTCCAGTCTATCAGATAATCTCTTGTTCTCTTCCACCAACGAATCAATCTTAGCATTACTGATCTTCTTCTCCTCAGTAGCTTGATTCTCCAGATTGGTTATTTTTGTGATCAATGACATCAACAAATTTTGCTGTGTCTTGTATTCATCAGACGTGACCTGAGGTGTTGTGGTGGCAGGTTTTGGTGAGGTAACAGCAGCCCTTGCATCCTTCATGAAACCGGATGGATTTCTCTGAGCTTGTTGTTTCGAGCCTCCTTGTGATGATCTCTGAGGTGAATCATAGGAATACTTTGTTCTTTTCTCCTTCTTCTTGAGTTGTTCTGAGGTCATAGGATCCTTTCCTTTCATCTTTCTCTGAATCAAGCTGGCATCTTCCTCTGTTGCTTCATCATCACCCTCGATAACCTCGTCATCAACCTTATCTCCTCCTTGAACATTACTAGTAGCTTTCCGATTATCACCTTGTCCTTCCTCATCTGTAACTTCATATTCAGAATCTGAATCCTCATTCCTCCAAGCATTACCTGCTGGGCATCGATAGTTCTCCTTGATAAGATGACAAATGAGCTTTCTATTAAAGTCAGGCTTTAAATCCGCATTCCTTGTCTCTTCCATTCTGCGGAAAGTAATCAGATTCATTGGCTTAAGGTGGATAATATCCTCTTCACGCTTGGGTAAATCAGGTGCAGCATCATTAATGATCAATTGTCGAAAATGGGCGTATATCAGATACTTCTGGGAAGAACTGAAGTAGTTTAAAACAAAACCCGAAAAATCGTATGGAGCCTTAAGAACAAGTGCCACAAACATACTCCGCACTTTCTCGTTCAGCTTATCAAAACCTGATTTGCATCCACTCAAGCAATGCATGATCACATGAGTAAGATATCTAAACTGTGGTGGCAGACATGTCTTCACTAGCTCAGATTTGCCGCCAATGTAACCAGAATAAGCACATCTTATGAAACAACCATGGATTCATTCTCTACTAATAGTCATATGGGAGCAGTTCTCGTCATTGAAACCCAAAATCCTTCTAATCACATCCTTAGAAACAGTAATATCATGACCTTGAATCTTACTAACAAGCTTATCTTCATCAACATCCAACACAACATTTCTCCAGAACTCTCTCTGATGACTGTAGTATGCAGTGCATTCAGTAGAAATAGCAGTGTGTATCCTTGATCTCTTAAGAAACTCTACAATCTCCTTAAAGTGAGAACCTCTTTCAAGAGTAGTATCATAAAGAGTGACTTGATTATTCAGTTTACCCATTTCTAACGGAATCTCTTGTTGAGCAGGTGGATTGATAGGATTAGCTTGAGGATTAGCTTGTAGATTAACTTGTTGCTCCCCCTGTCCTTCAATGTTAACAACCGGAACATTTACTTGTTGTTCTGCCATTTGATGATATCTAAACAGAAACTGAAATGTTAACAGAGATGTTAGATATATAAATCAATCAACATAAAGCATTAAAGCATTTGCATCAACGTGTCATAAATATGTTAAACAGGATGAAACGTGCGAGTGACAGTGTCACATGCTGAGAGATCAACCGTGCGAGTGATATAGTCACTCGTGTCACTGTTGACATGTTTGAGCAGTAATATGGTTTCAGACAAGGTACACGGCTGATGCATTAAAACATAAGCGAGTAAATCAACCGTGTGGTGACTCGTGCGTGTAATCACTCGTGTCAGCTCTTGTAAACGAGTGATCAATAAATTCAAGACAAACGAGTGAGCTCAAAGGTCCACACGGTTGATGATCAACCGTGCACTGACTCGTGCGAGTCATGTCTCACGCGTGCGCGTGACGACACTCGTGCATGTCTGATGAAACCCGTATTAAATGCCTTTTTCAAATCATCAAGATCACATAATTGTGCATTTTATGGACCGGTTTACATCATGATAGCATCATAAGGTTCCGTTAAACACAAAACAATTACAGATACACATCAAAACAACCTTCAATTTCACCAAATTCGAGTTATATACCCTTAGGGTTTCGACTCATTAAAACAACAAATTAAGGTATCTAAACTCGATGAAATCATACCTAATAGGTGGCACCGGATTCGTCTAAAGATGCTTAACGTTCGTTGCAAAGGAATGCTTGATCGGTGATGATCGAATTTAGAGAGAGAAAAAGAGTTGGGTGCACAAGTGTGAGCTGCTGAGCTCATTACCCCTATTTATACTCTCGTGATCAACCGTGCGGTTGATCACACGATCCACCATCAAACATGCTTCTCACCTAAATCACACGTGCGTGTGACCCAATTGTCTTAGGACAAGTTTGATCAGGGTCATCCGTACGGTTAACCTCAAACGTGTGGTCAATCGTACAATTCACACATTAAGCGTGCGTGTGAGCACTTAGGCAATTTAAAAACTTCAAAAGTTTACAACCTTAGGATTTTGACTCGTTCAGCAATCTTAGATCTAACAAGCACTTTCAACTTGAGTCGAAAATCACTAAACCTTCAAGAAATGACCATTAACACTTAGGCAGACAAAATCCTAACCTAAACAAGGTTATTACTCTAATCAATCTGTGTTCCAAGAGTAAATCCTACGGTGTAATGTCAACTTAAGTTCATTAGCAATCTAAATCATTAATGTCCTTCAAACAGTCACAAGCTCTACAAACTTCTATCTCATGGATTTGGTGGCCCAATATCTTGATCTCAACAAAGTTCTTTCAGATGTCATTATGCACTCAGAGGATAATCAGAAAAACAAGGAAATGATAGAATCTTTATGAATTGTCTGATATAAAAAGTCATGCAACTAAAATTATGCAAATGAAAGACATTCTATCATGAAATTCAATAACATGCAAACCAAAATCTTTTTGTTGTTTTATAGTTTTCAATGCAAACAAATTAACAGTACAGATATATATGACATACAAAACCACATTCTTTTTGTGAGCAAGATGATTAACCATTTTAAAAATAGATCAGAATTGACATATTGAATCAATTTCTGTTGTTCATTCCTAATTATCCAGTCTATGTCTATTATCATGTAATTACTGATATCAATCCTCATTAAATATGAACATATTCATTCCGGACATATCAACAATCATGTTGGCGTTAATTACTTGAAAACTATAAAGCAATGATTTTTGAGATCATGCTAAGTTCATTAATCCTTGATTCTTCCATCACTTATGATTGTGCATTTTTATTAGGTTGTCAATACATTACACGTAACTTTCCGTTATCTCTTTCCATGTACTTCATTCAAATTGAACATGAAGGTTCTCACGGCATTTTGAATAACCTTGTCAGTCTTTGGCTTCTACCAACGTGTTGACAATCTTCAATGTAGTTGGCTCGGTTGATCTCAGAGTATATTGGATTATCCGAATAGGCGCAATATTTACCGCGAGGATTGGTCTACAGTTAAAGCAGACTTGCCTGATGACTAGCCTTCACACGAAATAAATCTCGAGGCCCTTAACTTCTTTATGTTCAAGTTGTAATGGAAAACGGAATCGAAAGTTAAACTTCCATAAATAAGTATTAGAGTATATCTTGGTAAGTATCTTTCCAACTTACAGTCTTAATGGATATAACTCTAAATTGCAGACGACAAGAATCTTGATAGTTCGGTGTGAACGTCGTGATTAAACAATTCAAGCTGCGTGAGGGCGTCACACTAAGAATGATCTGAGTTCTTTATGAGCACATCATGAATCAGCATTCTTCATATGCCAATTTTATTGACATTGATTTTCTTTTGATATTTTATTTTTCAGCATATCACTGTCTTTTGATATATTGATTTTGAATGCAATCATGAATGGATTTTCCATTTTTATGCATGAACTCATGTTTCTTTGTTGCGTGCTCAAATCACTCGAAGGTGTTCTCCCTTAAATGCTTGAACGGTCTGTAATAGAGAATTATACTTTTCAACCTTAAGCGAGAAGGGACCCTTACTTTCGACATAAACTAATTTTCTCTGTATTTTCAGGGTTTAGTTTCGATTATTAAGTCTCAGGCCCGTGACAACGTGGTATGCACCAGCCAAATAGATAATCCTCAACCCCTTTAATGATCTATTGAATGTCCCATTCATAGCTGTGAAGCTGAATTGGTAGAGCAACGTTGAATATTGCTTGGGGACATCCAACACCAACTTTATCTAACGATTATCAATTATGATAGGGGATACCCTCAACCGACTGTTGAGTTCCTCAACAACTATCATTTCATACAGTTTCAGAGATAATTAGGTGATTACCTTCAAACGCTACAGATCATCCATGACTTCTGAATCTTAGATGATCATTATTCTTATTATGATTGTCTAATGCCAGGAATTCATAAGTCACATCTATCAGTACATCACACAACAGATAAACATAAACATTCAAATCGGTCCTTACTAATCAAATATATCAATTCTCAGTACAGTAATTTCTTCATCTCCAATATATTAATCAAAACAAGCTAATTTTCGGATTTTTCAATTTTTTAAGATTTTCTGGTGAGGCATTTTTCACTTTTTAGGTATTTTTTTGCTGATAACATATACTCCCCCTAAAATGCTGAAATATAAATTTTTTTTTTTGTGTTTTAGCATTTCAACCAAACAGAAAATATCTACAGACTAGCATGCAATCATGAAAGAAATTATGTAAAGAAATGCAGACAGGAAGCAAAAATATGCAATACAGATAATTAACAACCAAAAATCTACATGTCATGCATCCTACATGCAAAGTCTAAAAGCTTGACTAACCTCACACACAACATCCGTAATTACTTTGTCTCGATCAACAATGCCATTCATCTCTAGTAGTAGTAAGAACCTAGGTTTATCAAAAGCCTTAGTGAATAGGTCAGCCCTTTGGTCCTGTGTACCTATTCTCTTAACCTCAATAATGTTTTTCTCATGGCAATCCCTAAGAAAATGATATTTAACACCTATGTGTTTAGTCTTAGAATGTTGCACAGGATTCTTAGTAATTGCTATAGCAGCAGTATTATCAATATAAAGAGGAGAGAAAGAGATTATTAGCCCGTAATCTCGAAGTTGTTGTTGGATCCAAACAACTTTCGAACAACAACTAGCAGCAGCTATATATTTAGCTTCACACGTGGAAAGAGCAACTGCAGTTTGTTTCTTGCATTGCCAGGTCACCAGCCTTTCACCTAGAAATTGACATCCTCCTGATGTAGACTTGTTGTTGATTTTGCAACCAACATAATATGAATCGCTATAAGCTACAAGATCAAACTTCTCATCGTTCGAATACCAGATGCCGAGATTTGGCGAATGTAACAGATAACGTAGAATTCTTTTGGCAGCTGTAAGATGAACTGTATTCGGATTAACTTGATAACGAGCACACAGACATGTTGCGAACATAATATCCAGCCTAGACGCAGTAAGATACATGAGCGATCCGATGATTGCTCGATAGTATGTAGGATCAACAGGCTCTCCTTCGCACTCATACCGAAACATTCGAGTATATCATTTACATACTTTGCTTGATGAAGAAAAATACCATTACTAGTCTGTTCGACTTGTAAACCAAGAAAGTAGTGTAAGAGACCCAATTTACTCATTTCGAACTCGTCCTTCATCACCTGTTCGAACTCATCAATGAGTTCCTGCTTAGTAGCACCGAAGATAATATCGTCAACATAAATCTGGACTAAAATAATGTCGTCATCTTGAACTTTTGTGAATAGAGTACAGTATACCGCGCCCATTTGATATCCTTTTTCAATCAGATAACTTGATAACCGTCCGTACCAAGCTCTAGGAGCTTGATGTAAACCATAAAGGGCTTGACGTAATCGGTAAACTTTGTCAGGATGAAGATGATATTCAAAACCCGGAGGTTGACTGACATATACTCTTTCATTTAGCTTGCCATAAAGAAATGCACTCTTAACATCCATTTGATAAACATTAAACTTCATAAAAGACGCGAAAGTCAAGAAAATGCGAATCGCTTCCAATCTGGAAACAGGAGCGAAAACTTCATCGTAATCAAATTCAGGATCTTGCTGATAACCTTTAGCAACTAATCTTGCTTTGTTACGGGTAACATTGCCATCTTCGTCGAATTTGCACTTCCAAACCCATTTGAGATCGATTACTTTCGCACCACGCTGCTTAGTAACTAACTTCCAAATATCTAGACGATGGAACTGCTGAATCTCTTATTGCATAGCCATCACCCAATCAACATGCTTCAAAGCTTCTTTTGTTGTCTTTGGCTCTATTCTAGAAATATGACATGAGTACTCGTAATATGCAGCAGCGGCTGTCATATGAGAGTCAACTTGACCATCAAACTGAACTTTTCTTCTTGTCCTAACACATGCATTCGGATCTCCAATAATGTTCTCTCTAGGATAAGCAGCTGTAGTTCTGGGAACTGGGTGTGCGGGAACAGGTATTTCTTGATGTAGATTCGTGGTATCTCCATCTTCAGGATTATCAGAATTTTCACTCGAAATATCAGATCCGCAGGTATCGTACACTGGATCAACATCTTGATCTGAATCTTGTGCTGGTTTAACGACAGTAGGTAATGGAGTTGAAGTAGGGGCAGGCACTTCTGGTTCATTTTGCAAATCAAACAGCATTTGTAACTCAACTTCATTCTCCGTCTGATCTGGAGCAAGATTGAATGAGTCAATCAGCTTGTCATAGTTATAAATCCAAGGATGACTCTTCGGAACACTTTTCATATGATTCCTCTGGACATCAACTTCAGACCATTCTTCAACACATCTCATCTCATTATTGAAAACTCACTTGTTAGGAGAACTGTAACCGAGAAATACTCCAGTAATCACTTTTGAATAAACTTACTTCCTAGTTTTCTTTTCAAAATGGTACACGGCGCACAAAATGGTTCTAGATGCTTCAATGATGGTTTTCTCCCATGTAATAACTCATAGCAAGTCTTACCCAGTTGTTTAACAGTTAATACCCGATTCATAGTGTAACAAGCATTTGCAACAGCTTCACCCCAAAAATGAACAGGTAAAGATGAATCAGCTAGCATAGTTCTAGCAGTCTCAATCAGAACCCTATTCTTTCTTTCAGCAACACCATTCATCTGTGGAGCGTATGCAGAACTGAACTGCATATTGATACCTTTTTCAATACAAAAACCTTCAAGAAACTGATTCTTGAATTCTGTACCATTGTCGCAACGAATCTTTCTGACTTTCAAATTAAAACCTGTCTCTAATCGATTGATTAGCACTTTCAAGTTCTCAAACGTATCGAACTTCTCTTTCAAGAACATTACCTAAGAGAATCTTGAATAATCATCAGTTACCACCAGACAATACTTATTTCCTTCAATGCTTTAAAAACGGATTGGACCGAAAAGATCCATATGTAACAATTTAAGTGGAGCAGAGACAGGATTGTACTTCACCAACTTATGAACTTTCTTGCTCTGCTTACCCTTCTTACACGGAACACATGTTCCTGGAATATGAAAAGATCGAAGATCAACACCTTCTACAAGATTGTTGTGAACTAGATGGTTCATCTTCCGAAAACTTAAATGACCCATGCGTTTGTGCCATGTAATAGAATCTTGTTCAGTCACTTTAGAAACAAAAGCTTGATGATGTTCAGCAGTTGAAGTAGCAACATTCATATCTAGCATGTATAAATCAGCTTGTCAAGGAGCCTTCTCAAAATCATTTCTGGAGAAATCACAAACTCTGGTTTCAAAATGTAGCTGAATTCGTCATCAAATGCTACTTTGAAGGATTTTTCACAGATTTGTGAAACCGACAACAAATTATTTGCAAGCTCTTGATAGTAGTTTACTTTGTTGAAACTAACTTTATCATTCTTCAATAAACCTTGAGCTAAAATGTGACCTCCTTTATCTCCAGCAAATGCAACATAACCTCCCTTAATTGGGTGTACATCCGAGAGAAGAGATAGCTATTCAGTCATATGTCTCGAAGCGCCGCTATCCACTATCCAGGTGTTGTTTGCAAGTAGCCTGGTTCCCTGCATATCACATTAAAAGAATTAATTGATAAGGGGAACCCACGCCCGGACGGCAGTAGGTTGTCCATTAACACCCATAGCTTGAACTTCCATCCATTTCCCATTTGAGTCAGGTGGAACCTCATCGTCGAAAACCATAAACTTAGACAGTTTAGAAGAAGCAACATTGCTCTTCTAGTTTTTCACATTTTGCTCATCTTCAGAGCGATTCACTCGTGGTCTGGTACGGGAAAAGTATTTCCTGCGACTAGCTTTTTGCGAAGGGTTTGAACACAGATTGTAATCGTTAACATGTGGTTGGATCATCATCTCGATTGCTCATCATTCGAAGTGTCTTCAGAAATTTTCAAAGGGTTTGAACACAGATTGTAATCGTTAACATACATTTGATGTTCTAATACAGTTTTGAAGTCAAAATATAGCTTGTGAAAGATGTAAGGATCTAAGAGTGATGATTTTGGTCATATCTCGAGTTGAATTTGAGATTTCAAAATCAGAATATGTAATTAAATTTTGAATAAGTATGGTTGTTTTGATTTCTATAAAAGAATGTATATTGTTGTGAAAGTAGGGAGTATAATGGATGATTTGTTGAATCAGATTCGAAGAATGTAACATATTATTTGTGAATTTATATATCTCTCGGGTATTACCTACCCGTTAAAAAAAAATTCACAATTAATATTTTGTACAAAAGAATTTTATTACAGTCTTTATGAAAATATATATATGTATATTTTCTTCAGATGTAACATAGATTTAATGAGTTAATTTTAAATTAAACTCATTTGATTTACGGTTGAAACTAGAATTGAATAATCCCTAAAGGCTTTAAAAAGTACATAACTTTTACGCAGTATTTCTTTAATGACATTGAAATTATGAATCAATACTTCGTTATTTGTTGACGTATGATGTTCGGTTCGTGTAATTCTTGTGAATTTCGCAAAGTACGAATGATGTTATCTGAAAAGTTTCGGGTACATCGATGATGAAAGTGTAAAATCAAATATATACTTGATTTATTATGAATTGGAATTTGTTGAATTGCGACAGAGATTGTAGTTAACGCTGGTCAAGTTGCGGCCGAAGGACGTACATTATTGTATATTTGTAATATGAATTAACCGAGTAGTTAAGATTCACACACAATAGCTTAGCACGGAAAGATTTATTTCAAATATATATATATATATATATATATATATATATATATATATATATATATATATATATATATATATATATATAATATATACATATAATTTCTTCAGAGGGAATGAGTTAATTTTTCATAACTCGTTGATACAATATACACGTTATTGATTCGTAATGATGTCCACAGTGATTCTTGAACTGACGGAGTTTGTAATGTTATCGGTGTTGTTGATTCGGATGTTGACTGTACTGACGATGCTGGTAACGCTAACGGTACTGTTGATACTGTTGGTAAAGCAAGTTTATCTTGTTAATCACACACCATTTTTGTCAGGGTTTTTACTCTTCCTTCTATCATTTTGGTTCGCTTAAATGATTTATGGTTAGGGCTAGATTAGATAATCTCTAAGACTTTAGAGATTACATAATCGCCGCGGAATGTTTCTCCAATGAAGTTATGAATTAATACTTCATCAGTTATTGTTGTTGGTACTCCTTGGTATCTATGGTGCGTATGACGTTGATGCTCGTGGGACAGATTGTGAAGTTGAGGTTTACGACGCCGTTGTGGTTGGAGGTGGTAATGGTACTGTTGGCGTTGATGATGGTGGTACTGGTTATGCTGCTGATGCTGCTGCTGGTATTTGTAATCTCTGCACCTTATTCTCCAAAGCCACTACCCGAGCGCGAAGCTCGTTGACTTCTTCTATTACACCGGGGTGATTGTCGGTTCGGACGAGCGGATAAATAAAATATAAAATTTGATGTAATATATAATCGTGACGAGATACTCTGGAAATGAGCGAGAACATGGTATTTCATACAGGTTCTCCGGTAAGTGCTTTAGGTTCTTCATTAAGAGGGCAATGTGGTGGATGGAAGGGATCACCTTCTTCTTGTCTCTAATGATTGAGGAGGCTACGAACCCATCCCCAATTCATCCAGAATAGGTGATGACTGATTGGTTGATCTATTCCGGTCAAACTGCTTTCGGAGCTTGAATGGGATTCCATTTCAGAATCTGAGTGACTTGAACTGATGACGAATTCC
Source organism: Rutidosis leptorrhynchoides (assembly GCF_046630445.1). Lineage (NCBI taxonomy): Eukaryota > Viridiplantae > Streptophyta > Magnoliopsida > Asterales > Asteraceae > Rutidosis > Rutidosis leptorrhynchoides. The sequence continues at coordinate 227,518,793 of NC_092335.1, forward strand.
ATTTCGTACGATTAGATAAAGGATTTTTTTTTCGATATGAAATGATTTTGGCTAACGGATGGTATTCTAATTACATAGAATATATATATATATATATATCAAAAGATTTCGTAGATTACGGAGGACTTTGCGGGATATGTCAGGCAAAGTTTAAAGTAACAGATACGATAAGATATGATTTAGCAGATATGCTAAGATATGAATTTTTGTCTATACACTATTCATGCAATCAATGCAGCAAGACGTGTCTTAGACTAAAAATGATAAGCAGGTAATTTCCTGAGGATGATAAGTAGTTAATTTTCGACACAAAATGATAAGCAAAACTTTTGACATGCAGACACGGTCGAAGTCCAGACTCACTAATGCATCCTATCGACTTATCAGTTAGACACACTAATGCAGACCTGGTTCGCTAAGACCACCGCTCTGATACCAACTGAAAGGACCCGTTCATATACATTATAAACGATTCACAATAGTTGATTACATCGCGAGGTATTAGACCTCTATATGATACATATTACAAACATTGCATTCGTTTTTAAAACACAAACTTTCTTTACATCAAAAATTGACAGGCATGCATACCATTTCATAATATCCACTATCCAATTATAAATTAACTTAATAGTAATCTTTGATGAACTCAATGACTCGAATGCAACGTTCTTCGAAATATGCCATGAAATACTCCAAGTAATATCTTTAAAACAAGTAAATGCACAGCGGAAGATTTCTTTTATACCTGAGAATAAACATGCTTTAAAGTGTCAACCAAAAGGTTGGTGAGTTCATTAGTTTATCATAATCGTTCATTTCCATCATTTTAATAGACCACAAGAATTTCATTTCCAGTTCTCAGAAATATACGTCCCATGCATAGAGACAAAAATAATCATTCATATGGATTGAACACCTGGTAACCGACATTAACAATATGCATATAAGAATATCCCCATCATTCCGGGATCCTCCTTCGGACATGATATAAATTTCGAAGTACTAAAGCATCCGGTACTTTGGATGGGGTTTGTTAGGCCCAATAGATCTATCTTTAGAGTTCGCGTCAATTAGGGTGTCTGTCCCCTAATTCTTAGATTACCAGACTTAATAAAAAGGGGCATATTCGGTTTAATAATCCAACCATAGAATGTAGTTTCGATTACTTGTGTCTATTTCGTAAAACAGTTATAAAAGCAGCGCATGTATTCTCAGTCCCAAAAATATATATTGCAAAAGCATTTAAAAAGGGAGCAAATGAAACTCACGCATATAAATATTGTAAAACAGTTAATAAAGCATTTGCATGTATTCTCAGCTCAAAAATGTAATGAGTAAAAAGGGAATCAAATGAAACTCACGTAAATAAATATTATAAAACAGTTAATAAAGCATTTGCATGTATTCTCAGCCCAAAACATAAAGAGTAAAAGGGGACAAATGAAACTCACACATATAAATATTGTAAAACATTTAATAAAGCATTTGCATGTATTCTCAGCCCAAAAACGTAAAGAGTAAAAAGGGCAAATGAAACTCACGCATATAATTATTGTAAAACAGTTACTAAAGCATTTGCATGTATTCTCAGCCCCAAAAATGTAAAGAGTAAAAGGGCAAATGAAACTCACGCATATAATTATTGTAAAACAGTTACTAAAGCATTTGCATGTATTCTCAGCCCCAAAAATGTAAAGAGTAAAAGGGCAAATGAAACTCACCATACTGTATTTCGTAGTAAAAATACATATAACGTCATTGAACAAGTGCAAGGTTGGCCTCGGATTCACGAACCTAAATTAATTATATATATTTATGTGTTGGTCAATATTTGTCTAACAAATTAGGTCAAGTCATAGTGTACCACAATCCTAATGCTCGAGACTAATATGCAAAAGTCAACAAAAGTAAATTTGACTCAAAATAATTTCTAAAAATCTATACATGATTAATATATAGTTTAAATATCGTCGTTTTATATTTTTAAATATTTTTAAAAGATTTATTAGAGTAAATAATATAATTTATTTATTAATAAATAAAATATTATATTAAATTTATATAATAAAATATACTTTTATATATATTAAGTAATAAAATTTATAGGGTTCATTTAATATTATAAAGATAATATGATAGGTATTATTAAAGTAAGTTATTACACGTAGTAAAATATGTTTGTATCACATATTTATTTGATAAAATAATATCTATAATGATAGTAAGTAAAAGTAGTATTATTTTGTAATAATAATTATTATTATAAAAATATCAATATTTATAATTACTAAGATGACATTATGATAAAACGATAATTCTAATTATGATAACTTTAATATTTACGATAATTTTTAATATTATCTTTAAAATAATAATTCTATTTAAAATAATAATAATAATGATATTTTATAGTAACAATGACATTTCTATTAAAATGATAATTTTTGTTAAAATGATAGTTTTAATACTAACGATACTTTTAATAATAATAGTAATGATAAAAAAATAATAAGAACGATAATTTTATCTAAATCAATACGTTATAATATTTTAATTTCATCATGATACTCTTACCCATTATTTTCTAATCGTTTCGTTTAATAGCTTTTAATCGTCTTTTATATCGTGTTCATAATAATGATAATAATAGTAATCAAAATAATTAGGTGTTACAAATATTTGTTTTAATTACACTAATATTAATAATGATAGTTACTATAACATTATTAACGATAATACTAATAATTATCTTAATGATAATATAGTAATAATAATAATAATAATAATAACAATAACCATTTTTAAATAATGATATATATATTAATAATGATAATAATAATAATAATAATAAAAATAATAATTGGATAATAATAATAATACTAATTATAACTTTAATGATAATAACGATAGTAATAATAAAAAAAAATAACAATTTTTAATGATAAATCCCTTTTATTGATAAAGATAATAATAATGATAATAATAAGATAAAACTAGAACGACGATAAAAACGACGATAATAATAATCATTTTTAATAAAAATATCGAAAATTTAATTGATTATAACTTCTAATCCGTTCATCGAAACCATTCGATATCTAAAGGAAAAGTTCTTAATTTTTCGCTAGCTTTCCAAGGACATGCATATTTTATACCTTATCTTAACCGCAAGTGTAACTAATTCAAGATCCAACCTAACCTGTCTAAGGGTAATATCGAAAGTACAGGCATGCATAATCCTAAATACTCGAGCACTAGTCAGGGATACACTATTAGTATGTAAAAGTTAAATTATGAGTACTCACGTATCAATATTGAGATTCAATATTGCAGGAAAGGTACGTAGATGCAACAGAAATGATAAACACTATATTGACCTCACGAGCATACCCATGAACCATACTCAATCACCTCCATAGCTATAACCCATAATTTCCTTAATCCTATCCCACTCGAAAAACAATTTCGAAATCACTCGAACAGCACTCCGTCGTAATATTTTATGTATACTAACAATATCTTGAAATAATACGGAGTAAATATATATATGTAAATCGATTGAGAGAGTTTAGAGAAAAATATTTTCAAGTTTCTATGAAATAATGAAACCTATTGAATTCTATTTATAATAGATTTTTGAATTATTAAAGTAAATTATTAAAGTATGAATTATTAAAGTGAATTATTAAAGTATGAATTATTAAAGTGAATTATTAAAGTTAAAGTGAATTATTAAAGTATGAATTATTAAAGTGAATTATTAAAGTATGAATTATTAAAGTAAATTATTAAAGTTAAAGTAAAGTAAAAATAAAGTAAAGGTAAAGTTTAAGTATAGTAAAAGTATAAAACTATGTACGTATAATACGCGTATAAATATATATAATATTAATTTAAATCGTTATATATATTTAATAAAATAAAATATAAATATCGTTATCTTTATCATACTAGTTAAGTACTGAGTTGTCAAAAGTGGTTCTAGATATTTATAAAAGTTATATACGTTTTAATAATAAAGTTCTTTTTATACTGAAAACGTTTTTGTACGTTTGAAACTAAATAGATCAATCGAGTCTTTATGAGATTGAATCTTCCACTATCCTTTGTCTAGTTCTCAATGATTGACAATTTGTTCTTAATTATAAATCACTTTACCATTTTCCGAATATTGTTAAAATGGAAAGATTTCTCAAATCAACGTGCGCCTTTCAACAGAGACTTGTAATCATAATTCAATATATCTGATAATTCAATCATTTGATCTTATCTTCTAATTCCATTGATAAACATTTTGAAACAGATACAATCATATAAAGTATTTAATCTAATATTTTGTTTACGTTTCAAGTTATAATATATATACATATATACATATATAATCATATTCGTTTAATGGTTTGTGAATCGTTGGAACTTGGTCGAGGTTGAATTAATGTATGAACATAGTTTAAAATTCTTGAAATTTAACTTAACAAATATTGCTTATCGTGTCGGAAACATATAAAGATTAAAGTTTAAATTTGGTTGGAAATTTCCGGGTTGTCACAGTACCTACCCGTTAAAGAAATTTCGTCCCGAAATTTGAGTGGAAAGGTCGTGAATGATAATAAGTATGTTTTCATGATGCATACGGGCTGAAAATTAGAGTTTTATCATCAGCGAATAATTTGGATAAACAATCCATTTATATGAAGAGTACGAATGAAGCAAATATAGAAAAGTGAAATGAGTAAGTGTAAATTCATCTTATCATTTGACGTAGATATGATTGATTCCCAGATTTCAAGGGATTTGAAGAAAATCTTCTTAATAAGATTTGACTCTCCGGTAATCAAGGGAATTAGGATCCGCTTTAAATGCGATAGTCCATTTTAATTGTTCTATCGGAGATTTTCTTATAAATTCACCTCCTTCGTTTCCTTACAACGCACACCTTCTGTTGATGCATTTTATGCAAGTCCCTAGACATCTACCCACGTCCATTGCAGGTACAACAGTTTACAGGCCACCATGATTGCTCGTTATTATCCTATCCGTATTTGTATGTGGTTACAGGAACTGCAGGAATGAGATTTAGATGTTTGACTATGTTAGACTTAGTCAGACGTACGAGTGAAGCCTCACTAGTACGGCTGACAGGCTCATACGCACGGTTGATGCTGAGCTAAGTCACAATTACAACCTAAATGAGAAGACACGAGTGAGTGATCACCCGTACGGCTGATGAAGCCAACTCGTACGTGTGATGAATGAATCTTATGGGTGAGTCAACAGCAAGGGTATATAAAGTCTTATGTTCTTCATTTTAGGTTAAGCCTCTCATTTATTACACACACTCAGATCTAGTGAGCTCCTCCGATTCTCTCTCAGTCCAAATCACCCAGGTGGTGAATAATAGCTCTAGGTGTTGATCTAATCACACTTGATTTAGTTGTGGTTTGACTAAATTAATCAAAAAAAAGAAGAAAAAACTTAACCTATTCACTAGAGGGTTTGATTCACTTATTTCGCCATTGTGTGAGTTAAATCTGTTGATTTCTATGTTCCTAGTCATGTTTCTTCACCTTCTATTCTTTCCCCCTCAACTCATATTTTAAAGTATTCATCAATATGCTCCATCCAGTTTTGATTCTCGATATACTTCTAACTTTCATATCGGTCATTCTTCTTTTTCATCTACCGCCGGAAGAATCTATTTACTTCTACTATACTCTTGGGTTTATAGTGTTTCTAGTTCTCCCGTGTCTTTATATTGCTATATGCATCGATATATATGGTTTATAATTTCTGGTTTATTGTTGGGCTTTATATGTTCCCTTATATTTCAAAGTCTCTGCTTCTGTCTTCTATAATCATTATCATTCACAGTTAATGCTCTCTTTTATTTGCTACAATTTATACCTCAATTTCTATTTCGGAGTTTTGTCCTTTCGTTTCTTCTTCTTGCGATTAAGCACCGCTTGTAATGGTCCAGAATTCACATATATGAATTTCGGAATGAACATTATTAATGTTCTAGGAAAGAAATTGTGATGGCACGATCTTGACTTGTCAAATTACTAGAACACCTTGGAAAAGGCTGAATCATCAAGAAATATTTTCTTGATATTTTAGAGGTTAAATAGAATACAAGAGTCGTATAACATGGCACATGATAATGTTATGATCTGTGAATCATCACGTTCCATTTAGAAACTCAGCATGACTTACTGTAATATAATCACGTTGATCAAGTGTCATTATATTATACTAATTCATGCTTCAGTTCCCAACACTACTTCAAAATATTCCTATTTTAAACTTGAATGTTTCAGAATTTAGAAACTAAAATAGTTTCTTTTATGATGTAATACAGATAGCGCGAAGAGGTAAATGATTTCAAATAAGAAAAATTAAGAAAATAACTTCAGAAATATGGAGGATATTTATAATGAAAGATATGATGATATTTTAGAATTTCTAATATCAGAGGATGATGAAGAATATTGTCCGCAGGGGTTTAGAGTCAGGAGCAAGGTATTCGTTAATGACTTCAGCAGGTACTGAATCATTTGGATCCTTTGAAGTCAGGTTCAGTCTTTGTAATTTGTCCACAGCCTCCTTCCTACTTTGCTCAATCCTTTTTCTAGTTCCAAAACTTCTCTTTTTCTGCGCTTTGCCAGCACACTTCATCATTATCATTCAGCTTTTACCGTTTAAAGTCGTTTATAGTTTTTGCTGCTTCATCAGTATTTTTTCCATTTTCGGAGAACCAATTCGTAGTTCGGAGTGTTTTTCAGAAACTTCACATTCAAATTAAGTCCAGAAGATAGACGTTATATATACATATAACTGTTGGCGTAGACATGCTGCGAGATTTCAAAATACTGATTGCTAATTCTCAATGATTCGTATGGTAATTCTCATTACAAGATGCAAATGAGTAAATGATGGGGTTTCAATAAATAATTATAATGACTTTTTGGAGAGGCTAAATTCAAAGGGTAATGAAGTTGTTGGTACATCTGCTAATAATGTGGTGGAATATAAAAGGTTCCCTGGTAACGATGGTGTATATCTCAAGGTTATAATAAGGTTAGTTAGACTGAAAAGTCGAAGTTGACTTGCTGGAGCTGTGACAAAACTGGCTACTTTGAATAGGAGTCGCAAAGTTATTTTTGCTAATAAATGCCAAAGAATCTGACGCGGATACGTTGTTTAAACTTTTACTTTGGTTTCAAGAGTTTTTCAGGTACATAACTATGGGTAACATGTGGTTGGATCATCATCTCGATTGCTCATCATTCGAAGTGTCTTCAGAAATTTTCAAAGGGTTTGAACACAGATTGTAATCGTTAACATACATTTGATGTTCTAATACAGTTTTGAAGTCAAAATATAGCTTGTGAAAGATGTAAGGATCTAAGAGTGATGATTTTGGTCATATCTCGAGTTGAATTTGAGATTTCAAAATCAGAATATGTAATTAAATTTTGAATAAGTATGGTTGTTTTGATTTCTATAAAAGAATGTATATTGTTGTGAAAGTAGGGAGTATAATGGATGATTTGTTGAATCAGATTCGAAGAATGTAACATATTATTTGTGAATTTATATATCTCTCGGGTATTACCTACCCGTTAAAAAAAAATTCACAATTAATATTTTGTACAAAAGAATTTTATTACAGTCTTTATGAAAATATATATATGTATATTTTCTTCAGATGTAACATAGATTTAATGAGTTAATTTTAAATTAAACTCATTTGATTTACGGTTGAAACTAGAATTGAATAATCCCTAAAGGCTTTAAAAAGTACATAACTTTTACGCAGTATTTCTTTAATGACATTGAAATTATGAATCAATACTTCGTTATTTGTTGACGTATGATGTTCGGTTCGTGTAATTCTTGTGAATTTCGCAAAGTACGAATGATGTTATCTGAAAAGTTTCGGGTACATCGATGATGAAAGTGTAAAATCAAATATATACTTGATTTATTATGAATTGGAATTTGTTGAATTGCGACAGAGATTGTAGTTAACGCTGGTCAAGTTGCGGCCGAAGGACGTACATTATTGCATATTTGTAATATGAATTAACCGAGTAGTTAAGATTCACACACAATAGCTTAGCACGGAAAGATTTATTTCAAAATATATATATATATATATATATATATATATATATATATATATATATATATATATATATATATATATAATATATACATATAATTTCTTCAGAGGGAATGAGTTAATTCTTCATAACTCGTTGATACAATATACACGTTATTGATTCGTAATGATGTCCACAGTGATTCTTGAACTGACGGAGTTTGTAATGTTATCGGTGTTGTTGATTCGGATGTTGACTGTACTGACGATGCTGGTAACGCTAACGGTACTGTTGATACTGTTGGTAAAGCAAGTTTATCTTGTTAATCACACACCATTTTTGTCAGGGTTTTTACTCTTCCTTCTATCATTTTGGTTCGCTTAAATGATTTATGGTTAGGGCTAGATTAGATAATCTCTAAGACTTTAGAGATTACATAATCGCCGTGGAATGTTTCTCCAATGAAGTTATGAATTAATACTTCATCAGTTATTGTTGTTGGTACTCCTTGGTATCTATGGTGCGTATGACGTTGATGCTCGTGGGACAGATTGTGAAGTTGAGGTTTACGACGCCGTTGTGGTTGGAGGTGGTAATGGTACTGTTGGCGTTGATGATGGTGGTACTGGTTATGCTGCTGATGCTGCTGCTGGTATTTGTAATCTCTGCACCTTATTCTCCAAAGCCACTACCCGAGCGCGAAGCTCGTTGACTTCTTCTATTACACCGGGGTGATTGTCGGTTCGGACGAGCGGATAAATAAAATATAAAATTTGATGTAATATATAATCGTGACGAGATACTCTGGAAATGAGCGAGAACATGGTATTTCAGACAGGTTCTCCGGTAAGTGCTTTAGGTTCTTCATTAAGAGGGCAATGTGGTGGATGGAAGGGATCACCTTCTTCTTGTCTCTAATGATTGAGGAGGCTACGAACCCATCCCCAATTCATCCAGAATAGGTGATGACTGATTGGTTGATCTATTCCGGTCAAACTGCTTTCGGAGCTTGAATGGGATTCCATTTCAGAATCTGAGTGACTTGAACTGATGACGAATTCCATTTCGTACGATTAGATAAAGGATTTTTTTTCGATATGAAATGATTTTGGCTAACGGATGGTATTCTAATTACATAGAATATATATATATATATATCAAAAGATTTCGTAGATTACGGAGGACTTTGCGGGATATGTCAGGCAAAGTTTAAAGTAACAGATACGATAAGATATGATTTAGCAGATATGCTAAGATATGAATTTTTGTCTATACACTATTCATGCAATCAATGCAGCAAGACGTGTCTTAGACTAAAAATGATAAGCAGGTAATTTCCTGAGGATGATAAGTAGTTATTTTTCGACACAAAATGATAAGCAAAACTTTTGACATGCAGACACGGTCGAAGTCCAGACTCACTAATGCATCCTATCGACTTATCAGTTAGACACACTAATGCAGACCTGGTTCGCTAAGACCACCGCTCTGATACCAACTGAAAGGACCCGTTCATATACATTATAAATGATTCACAATAGTTGATTACATCGCGAGGTATTAGACCTCTATATGATACATATTACAAACATTGCATTCGTTTTTAAAACACAAACTTTCTTTACATCAAAAATTGACAGGCATGCATACCATTTCATAATATCCACTATCCAATTATAAATTAACTTAATAGTAATCTTTGATGAACTCAATGACTCGAATGCAACGTTCTTCGAAATATGCCATGAAATACTCCAAGTAATATCTTTAAAACAAGTAAATGCACAGCGGAAGATTTCTTTTATACCTGAGAATAAACATGCTTTAAAGTGTCAACCAAAAGGTTGGTGAGTTCATTAGTTTATCATAATCGTTCATTTCCATCATTTTAATAGACCACAAGAATTTCATTTCCAGTTCTCATAAATATACGTCCCATGCATAGAGACAAAAATAATCATTCATATGGATTGAACACCTGGTAACCGACATTAACAATATGCATATAAGAATATCCCCATCATTCCGGGATCCTCCTTCGGACATGATATAAATTTCGAAGTACTAAAGCATCCGGTACTTTGGATGGGGTTTGTTAGGCCCAATAGATCTATCTTTAGAGTTCGCGTCAATTAGGGTGTCTGTTCCCTAATTCTTAGATTACCAGACTTAATAAAAAGTGGCATATTCGGTTTAATAATCCAACCATAGAATGTAGTTTCGATTACTTGTGTCTATTTCGTAAAACAGTTATAAAAGCAGCGCATGTATTCTCAGTCCCAAAAATATATATTGCAAAAGCATTTAAAAAGGCAGCAAATGAAACTCACGCATATAAATATTGTAAAACAGTTAATAAAGCATTTGCATGTATTCTCAGCTCAAAAATGTAATGAGTAAAAAGGGAATCAAATGAAACTCACGTAAATAAATATTATAAAACAGTTAATAAAGCATTTGCATGTATTCTCAGCCCAAAACATAAAGAGTAAAAGGGGACAAATGAAACTCACACATATAAATATTGTAAAACATTTAATAAAGCATTTGCATGTATTCTCAGCCCAAAAACGTAAAGAGTAAAAAGGGCAAATGAAACTCACGCATATAATTATTGTAAAACAGTTACTAAAGCATTTGCATGTATTCTCAGCCCCAAAAATGTAAAGAGTAAAAGGGCAAATGAAACTCACGCATATAATTATTGTAAAACAGTTACTAAAGCATTTGCATGTATTCTCAGCCCCAAAAATGTAAAGAGTAAAAGGGCAAATGAAACTCACCATACTGTATTTCGTAGTAAAAATACATATAACGTCATTGAACAAGTGCAAGGTTGGCCTCGGATTCACGAACCTAAATTAATTATATATATTTATGTGTTGGTCAATATTTGTCTAACAAATTAGGTCAAGTCATAGTGTACCACAATCCTAATGCTCGAGACTAATATGCAAAAGTCAACAAAAGTAAATTTGACTCAAAATAATTTCTAAAAATCTATACATGATTAATATATAGTTTAAATATCGTCGTTTTATATTTTTAAATATTTTTAAAAGATTTATTAGAGTAAATAATATAATTTATTTATTAATAAATAAAATTTTATATTAAATTTATATAATAAAATATACTTTTATATATATTAAGTAATAAAATTTATAGGGTTCATTTAATATTATAAAGATAATATGATAGGTATTATTAAAGTAAGTTATTACACGTAGTAAAATATGTTTGTATCACATATTTATTTGATAAAATAATATCTATAATGATAGTAAGTAAAAGTAGTATTATTTTGTAATAATAATTATTATTATAAAAATATCAATATTTATAATTACTAAGATGACATTATGATAAAACGATAATTCTAATTATGATAACTTTAATATTTACGATAATTTTTAATATTATCTTTAAAATAATAATTCTATTTAAAATAATAATAATAATGATATTTTATAGTAACAATGACATTTCTATTAAAATGATAATTTTTGTTAAAATGATAGTTTTAATACTAACGATACTTTTAATAATAATAGTAATGATAAAAAAATAATAAGAACGATAATTTTATCTAAATCAATACGTTATAATATTTTAATTTCATCATGATACTCTTACCCATTATTTTCTAATCGTTTCGTTTAATAGCTTTTAATCGTCTTTTATATCGTGTTCATAATAATGATAATAATAGTAATCAAAATAATTAGGTGTTACAAATATTTGTTTTAATTACACTAATATTAATAATGATAGTTACTATAACATTATTAACGATAATACTAATAATTATCTTAATGATAATATAGTAATAATAATAATAATAACAATAACCATTTTTAAATAATGATATATATATTAATAATGATAATAATAATAATAATAAAAATAATAATTGGATAATAATAATAATACTAATTATAACTTTAATGATAATAACGATAGTAATAATAAAAAAAAATAACAATTTTAATGATAAATCCCTTTTATTGATAAAGATAATAATAATGATAATAATAAGATAAAACTAGAACGACGATAAAAACGACGATAATAATAATCATTTTTAATAAAAATATCGAAAATTTAATTGATTATAACTTCTAATCCGTTCATCGAAACCATTCGATATCTAAAGGAAAAGTTCTTAATTTTTCGCTAGCTTTCCAAGGACATGCATATTTTATACCTTATCTTAACCGCAAGTGTAACTAATTCAAGATCCAACCTAACCTGTCTAAGGGTAATATCGAAAGTACAAGCATGCATAATCCTAAATACTCGAGCACTAGTCAGGGATACACTATTAGTATGTAAAAGTTAAATTATGAGTACTCACGTATCAATATTGAGATTCAATATTGCAGGAAAGGTACGTAGATGCAACAGAAATGATAAACACTATATTGACCTCACGAGCATACCCATGAACCATACTCAATCACCTCCATAGCTATAACCCATAATTTCCTTAATCCTATCCCACTCGAAAAACAATTTCGAAATCACTCGAACAGCACTCCGTCGTAATATTTTATGTATACTAACAATATCTTGAAATAATACGGAGTAAATATATATATGTAAATCGATTGAGAGAGTTTAGAGAAAAATATTTTCAAGTTTCTATGAAATAATGAAACCTATTGAATTCTATTTATAATAGATTTTTGAATTATTAAAGTAAATTATTAAAGTATGAATTATTAAAGTGAATTATTAAAGTATGAATTATTAAAGTGAATTATTAAAGTTAAAGTGAATTATTAAAGTATGAATTATTAAAGTAAATTATTAAAGTATGAATTATTAAAGTAAATTATTAAAGTTAAAGTAAAGTAAAAATAAAGTAAAGGTAAAGTTTAAGTATAGTAAAAGTATAAAACTATGTACGTATAATACGCGTATAAATATATATAATATTAATTTAAATCGTTATATATATTTAATAAAATAAAATATAAATATCGTTATCTTTATCATACTAGTTAAGTACTGAGTTGTCAAAAGTGGTTCTAGATATTTATAAAAGTTATATACGTTTTAATAATAAAGTTCTTTTTATACTGAAAACGTTTTTGTACGTTTGAAACTAAATAGATCAATCGAGTCTTTATGAGATTGAATCTTCCACTATCCTTTGTCTAGTTCTCAATGATTGACAATTTGTTCTTAATTATAAATCACTTTACCATTTTCCGAATATTGTTAAAATGGAAAGATTTCTCAAATCAACGTGCGCCTTTCAACAGAGACTTGTAATCATAATTCAATATATCTGATAATTCAATCATTTGATCTTATCTTCTAATTCCATTGATAAACATTTTGAAACAGATACAATCATATAAAGTATTTAATCTAATATTTTGTTTACGTTTCAAGTTATAATATATATACATATATACATATATAATCATATTCGTTTAATGGTTTGTGAATCGTTGGAACTTGGTCGAGGTTGAATTAATGTATGAACATAGTTTAAAATTCTTGAAATTTAACTTAACAAATATTGCTTATCGTGTCGGAAACATATAAAGATTAAAGTTTAAATTTGGTTGGAAATTTCCGGGTTGTCACACGAGGAACCAAATCACGTGCCTTTTTGAATTTGCTCTCAACTTGCTTCTGAACCTTCTCTCTTCGAATGGTTCTTGACAATTCTTCAGCTCTTTCAGCACGAGCAGTCAGATTCTCAATTATGTTTTGACTAGTGACACAGTCTTCTTCTACTTCGGTGATCTTTGCCATGTTGGCTTTAGGTTGTTGGTCAGCCACATTTAACTTCATAGACCAATCATCATCGTCTCCATGAATAACAACCAAAGCTTTGTTCGGACTGTAACACCCCGTTTTCCCTGTACGTATCGAAAGGTACATACTTAATCATTTATACGTTTAAAACTCGCTAGTTTATGTGTAATTGTATAGATATATGTGTGTGTATATATATATATATATATATATATATATATATATATATATATATATATATATATATATATATATATATATATATATATATATACTTGATAATGTATGCGCATACAAGTTTATGCATGGGCCTTGATAGCGTTAAGTCTTATGAGACTATTATTGAAGGTTAGGCGAATGTAGGAGGCGGGATTTAAGTGTACGAATTAAATAAAATCAAATTTTGTTTAAGGTTGTCGAAGTGTCCAGGTGACGGCCAATGCCACGCCGCGACAAACTGGGCTGCGCCGCGGCATATAAAGCAAATCCAGATCAGAATGTAGGTTAAGAGAGGTTGTTTTTCCTTCGTAATATCGCGTCGCGACATATAGCGCCACGCCGCGGCATCTCTGCTTTTATGACTCCAATGTTTACTCTATTTAAAAGGGTTTTAGGGGTAATTTGGTCTTTTCACGTATAGATCAGATTTGAGCATTAATCACAACCACTTGTTCATTTAATGTAATTTCTTTTCTCTTTTCTTCCCAATTTCTCTCCCAAAACTTAAAACCCATTTGGATTAAAAGTGAGATTTGGAGTTGGAGAATTGTGAATCAAACCTTGGAGCAAGATTTAAAGTTGTTCCTTGTATCTCTAGCTACGCGTTGATAGTCTCGGTAAGTTCTAACTCTAAGTTTTGAGTTTTAATTGATTAATGACTAGGGTTTGGTTACTAGAGACTTGTATGACCCATTTGGGGGTAAAATGGGTGAAATTTGGGTTATGTTGTTGTTATGGAACCCTAATAACCATAATCTAGGGTTTGGTTTAATGAAATGGAGTTTGTAGGTGTTAATGGTATTGTCAAGCATTAAACACTTGTTAAAATGTTGTTGAAATGGTAAATAGGTCATGTTTGACAAGTTTGGTAGTGAAAGTGTTAAATGGATCCAAAATGGGCTAGTTGACCTAGTTTGGGCGAAATGGGTATAAATTACCCTAAGTTTGTGTTAATTGAGGTTAGTAGACTTTAATGCACTAGCTTTAGTGGTTAAAGTCGGGTTTTGGCCATTTAAGGGCGGTCTTCTTGTTGTTGAGTCATTTAATGCGAATTGGGTCATTAAATGCTCAAGTAAGTGTAATGTGGTTAATTCCACTAGTTGGTGTATTGAATGTGCACTTAATGAATTAGGTGCATTGCCTTGAAGTTCGGACGTGCATAATTATCATCCTTGTGTCAAGGTGAGTGGAATAAGTATACATGTACGTATATGATGTGTTTACTTGTAGAAATGGATATGTGTTGTCCAAGTTAGTGATATATGCGTTGTACGCTAACGGTTTTAAGAACGGATATATGTTGTCCAATTTAGTGTTATATGTTTTGTACACTAATGATTTATGAATGGATATGTGTTATCCGATTTAGTGTTATATGTGTTGTACACTAACGATTTTATAAACGGATATGTGTTGTCCAAGGGTTAGTGATATATGTGTTGTGCACTAACGGTTGTTATGAACACCAATGGGAAATTAGAGTACCATTCCTTTTACGATTGGTTAACCATGGTTATATGAATTGTGCATTAGCATACTTAAATATGAACTATATGCTTTTGTTATTGCTAGCTCAATGTGGATTGCGGTTATTGGTATATGCATAATGTTTTGCATGGTTGTCGAATTGCTAGCTTGTGTACGGTATTGTGTAAGTGTTTGCAAGTAGATATATTATATATGTGTATGTATAATTATTGCATTCACTAAGTATTAGCTTACCCCTCTCGTTGTTTATCTTTTTAGATGCAGGTGTGGACAAGGGCAAGGGGGTTATTAGGCACTAGGTGTCCTTGTTGATGTTATGACGAAGCTTTTGGAAGTTTACCTACGTTTTGGGTAGTTTAGTCCCAAACCGTGCTCAAGGGGTCGTTTGGATTATAAACTATCATCTGTAGTTGGTCAAACTTGTATAATATTCGTTAATGGCCTTTGTGCCTTTTTGTAAACATTAAACTCGTAGTATATTTTTAATGAAGCGTGTGGAATGGTTTACATATTTAATTGGCGCGTAAATGTGTATCATTTAAAAAAAAAACTTATCGTACGGAGTACGGGTTGAGTTATTTCAAGTGGTATCAGAGCATGGTCTAAGGGATTTAGGCGACTTGAGATAGGTGCCTAGACTTAGACTTTATTGTGCATGCGCTTTTATGCGGGACTTGTAGGACTTTGGGTCAAATCGGGAATTGTTAGTACTTTGGTTTATGTGAACTAACGTCGTGCTAATTGAATTGTGTTGTGTTTAGCAATCATCAAGCGAGATGGACATTGTACTAGCGAGTTAATGCGACGTGTTCGCGTAAAAATGATTAGCTACCATTGTTACGGGTGCAAATCGTGTCAAACAAGTAATGTATGACGATTGTTGAGTAAGATGGAGTAGTGTGGGGTATACGTATATGCATACGTGTTATGTCCTTTTACTCGTTCGTTGTTTAATCTTTTCTGTTTTATAGAATGAAGATGAGAAATGCATACGACACCGAAAATGGGGGTACGAGTGAGGACGTTGAGTTCACGGCCAAAGTTGAGGCCATCTTTAAATGTCAAAAGGCGGAGTTCCTCGAGGATGTTAAGAAAATGTTTCTAGATACGATTGACGAGCAATTAGTCAATGTAGTCAAGGAGCAAGTGAAGGCCGTTCATCAAGAGGATAATGTGGGGCGACAGAACTTCTTTTATTAGAATTTTAGGATTCTCAACCTCCCACCTTTGAAGGTGAACGAGACCCTCTCAAGAGTGCCCGATGGATCTCCGATATGGAGGGGGCTTTCCGTGCTTGTGAATGTCCTCTTGATAAGAAGACAAGGTATGGTTGTAGCATGTTAAGGGGTGATGCTAAGCCATGGTGGGATGCGAAAATCCAAGTTTATGGTGAAGAACAATGCATGGATTTTACTTGGAATGAATTCAAGGTAGAGTTTTTCGATGAGTACCGAACTTCGGCCGATCTAACTAGGCTTAAGGACGAGTTACATTCCTTGAGGCAATGGTCGATGGATTTGAACACTCTCAAATCCGTGTTTTTGTCCAAAACCCAATTTTGCCCGAAGTATGTCGGGAATGATAAGATGTTGAAGGAAGATTTTTATAGGATCTTGAATGATAATTATCAAGAGAAAATTAGTGTGAACGTGGTGAAGAGCTTTGATGAATTGTTCAATATGGCGAAGGGTTTTGAAGCGCTTGTGTTGAGAAAGAATAGTTTTACTTTTGGAAAGAGGAAGTTCGAGAATTCGAGTCAATCGAGCTTTTCCAACAAAAGGAACAAGAAGGGCTTCGAAAATGTTAACAGTGTGAAGAAAGGTGGCTCCGGTGGTCATGTACCCACTTGCTATACTTGTGGGCAAAAAGGTCACATCTCTCGTGATTGCCCCAACTCACCTTCCACACCCAAATTTACTTGTTTCAATTGTGGTAAAGAAGGGTACAAGAGGCACGAGTGTCCCGAGTTGCGCAATGATAATGTTAAGCGGTTAGAAAAGGCGGCGGGTACGGCTAGAGGTCGAAATTATTTGATGACCAATGATGAAGCCAAACAATCGAACGAAGTTGTCTCAGGTACTTTCATGGTTAACTCTAATCCGGCAAGGATTCTATTTGATAGTGGTGCAAATTTGTCTTTTGTGTCACCTCGATTTGTACCTAAACTTAATAAGCTACTAGCTAAATTAAGTCGTCCGGTAGAAGTCGAAATAGCGGACGGCAAGACGGTGCTAGTGGTAGATGTGTGTAAAAATTGTGATGTTGTGTTTGGTGCCGAAAACTTTAAAATTGATCTCATCCCTATGACTTTAGGTGATTTTGATATCGTTGGGATTGGCTCGATTGAAATAGAGCCGATATCGCATGGAACGAAAAATTTATTCGAGTGAAGACCCCAAGTGGGGAAGAGTTAATTATTCACGGTGATAAGCGTAGGAGACTTGTGCCGATATGCACTTTTGCAAGGGCACGTCGTTCTCTTGTTAGTGGTGGCATGGCTTTCCTTGCCCATGTTGTTGATACTCGTGACGAGCCACCACCTATACGTGAAATTCCGATGGTTAGTGAGTTCGAAGATGTTTTTCCGGATGAGTTACCGGGT
The DNA here is from genome assembly GCF_046630445.1 of Rutidosis leptorrhynchoides. NCBI lineage: Eukaryota > Viridiplantae > Streptophyta > Magnoliopsida > Asterales > Asteraceae > Rutidosis > Rutidosis leptorrhynchoides. Next base: position 227,536,985 of record NC_092335.1, read on the forward strand.
GTTCCGGCGAAAAGACAAGTAGAATTTCGCATTGAGTTAGTTCCGGGAGCTACTCCCATTGCTAAAACTCCTTATCGTTTAGCGCCGACGGAAATGCAAGAGTTGTTAAATCAAACCCAAGAGTTTCTTGAGAAGGGTTTCATTCGACCGAGCTCCTCACCATGGAGTGCTCCGGTTTTGTTTGTGAAAAAGAAAGATGGAAGTATGCGGATGTGCATCGATTATAGGGAGTTGAATAAAGTGACGATCAAGAATCGTTATCCATTACCTCAGATTGACGATTTGTTTGACCAACTCCAAGGTGCTACGTATTTTTCTAAGATTGACTTACGGTCCGGCTATCATCAAGTGCGGGTCCGTGAGGAAGATATAGAGAAAACGGCTTTTCGAACGCGTTACGGGCATTTTGAATTTGTAGTTATGCCTTTTGGTCTTACGAATGCACCGGCGGCATTCATGGATCTTATGAACCGAGTGTGCCAACCTATGTTGGATAAGTCGGTAATTGTGTTCATCGACGACATACTTGTTTATTCTAAGAGTATTAAGGAACATGAGCACCATTTGCGTGAAGTGTTGAAGACATTGCGGAAGGAGAAGTTGTATGCAAAATTCTCCAAATGTGAATTTTGGCTAAGGGAATTCAATTCCTTGGCCATATTGTGAATTAAGAAGGAATTCAAGTAGACCCGGGGAAGATAGAAACGGTGAAGAGTTGGGGACAACTGACTACGCCTACGGAAATCCGAAGATTTCTTGGATTGGCCGGTTATTACCGCCGGTTCATCCAAGACTTTTCTAAGATTGCTTCTCCTTTGACTAAATTGACAAGGAAGAACGTAAGATTCATTTGGGAGAACGAGCAAGAAATCGCTTTTCAACTGTTAAAAGAGAAATTGTGTTAAGCCCCGGTGTTAGTGTTGTCGGAAAGGGTAGAAGACATGACGGTTTATTGTGATGCTTTTTTAAATGGGCTCGGGTGTGTTCTAATGCAGAGAGGTAAAGTCATTGCTTACGCCTCTCGATAATTAATGGAACACGAAACGAGATATCTGACTCATAATCTTGAATTAGCGGCGGTGGTTCATGCGTTGAAAATTTGGCGCCACTACTTGTATGGTGTCAAGTGTACGATTTATTCGGACCATAAGAGTTTGAAACATCTCTTTACTCAACGAGATTTGAATTATCGTCAACGTAGGTGGATGGATGTGGTAAAGGATTATGATTGTGAGATACTTTACCATCCGGGAAAGGCGAACGTGGTCACGGATGCGTTGAGTTGAAAGAGTCAACATCCGGCGACACGAGTAGGATCGTTACGCATGATTATTACTAACGATTTCCTTGTAAAGCTTGGTGAGATTCAAATAGAAGCGTATGTTCACAACAAGCATGAAGAGCGGATTGTGGGGCAGACGGAGTTCATTACTATGGGCTCGCGTGGTTTGTTGTCGTTTCAAGGAAGAGTGTGGGTACCTAAGATGGGTGGTAACCGACAAGTGCTACTTGATGAAGCACATAAGTCAAGGTACTCCATTCATCCGGGTGCAACAAAGATGTACTATAATTTGAAGAAAGATTATTGGTGGCCCGGTATGAAGCGTGATGTGGTTAAGTATGTTGAACAATGAGTCACGTGTTTTCAAGTTAAAGCCGAACACCAAAAGCCGTATGGTAAGTTACAACCCTTGGAAGTCCCGAAATGGAAATGGGAGCACATTACCATGGACTTCATTACTAAGTTACTGAAGACGGCGAGAACCCAATGTGATACGATTTGGGTGATAGTTGATCGATTGACAAAAAGTGCTTTGTTTCTTCCCATTCGGGAAATGATATCATCAGAGACTTTATCCAAGTTGTTTATCAAGGAGGTGATATCGAGACATGGGGTTCCTATATCTATTATTTCGGATTGAGATACTCGTTTTACGTCCCGGTTTTGGAACAAGTTTCATGAAGATATGGGTACTCAATTGAAAATGAGCACGGCGTATCATCCTAAAACGGACGGTCAAACCGAACGTACGAATCAAACTTTGGAAGATATGTTACGAGCGTGCATTATTGATTTCGGTGGTAGTTGGGATGAGCATTTTCCTTTGGTGGAATTCTCGTACAATAATAGTTATCATACTAGTATCGGGATGCCGCCATATGAGATGCTTTATGGGCGTAGGTGTCGAACCCCGATTTGTTGGGGTGAAGTGGGACAAAAGGAAATCGGGAGTTCCGATTTGGTTTTGGAGATGAATAGTCAAATTGAGATGATTCGGGCTCGACTTAAAGCGGCGCAAGATCGACAAAAGTCTTATGCCGATAAAGGTAGGAGAACGATTGAGTTTCAAGAAGGTGACATGGTAATGCTAAAGGTTTCTCCATGGAAAGGTGTTATTCGGTTTCGAAAGTGAGGAAAGTTAGCTCCTCGGTTTATTGGTCCTTTCAAGGTTTTGGCACGTGTTGGTGAGGTTGCTTATTGACTAGAGTTACCCGAAGAACTTGCGGGAATCCATAACACGTTTCATGTTTCCCATCTTCGTAAGTGTCTTGCGGATGACTCGACTTGGGTGCCTTTAGATGAAATTACGTTGAATAACAAGCTAGAGTATGCGGAAGAACCGGTTGCAATCCTTGATGAGAAGGTTATGATGTTGCGGAACAGGGAAATTAGAACTTTCAAGGTGCAATGGCGACATCGAAAGGGTTCCGAGTTTACGTGGGAATCCGAGTTTTCTTCCTTCTTGTCATGCGGCTTGGATCGCGAGGACGTGCTCCGATTCAAGTGGGAGAGAGTTGTAACACCCCGTTTTTCCTGTACGTATCGAAAGGTACATACTTAATCATTTATACGTTTGAAACTCGCTAGTTTATGCGTAATTGTATAGATATATGTGTATATATATATATATATACTTGATAATGTGTGTGCATACAAGTTTATGCATGGGCCTTGATAGCGTTAAGTCTTATGAGACTATTATTGAAGGTTAGGCGAATGTAGGAGGTGGGATTTATGTGTACAAATTAAATAAAATCAAATTTTGTTTAAGGTTGTCGAAGTGTCCAGGTGACGGCCAATGCCACGCCGCGACAAACTGGGCCGCGCCGCGGCATATAAAGCAAATCCATATCAGAATGTGGGTTAAGAGAGGTTGTTTTTCCTTCGTAATGTCGCACCGCGACATATAGCGCCGCGCCACGACATCTCTGCTTTTCTGACTCCGATGTTTACTCTATTTAAAAGGGTTTTAGGGGTAATTTGGTCTTTTTGCGTGTAGATCAGATTTGAGCATTTAATCACAACCACTTGTTCATTTAATGTAATTTCTTTTCTCTTTTCTTCCCGATTTCTCTCCCAAAACTTAAAACCCATTTGGATTAAAAGTGAGATTTGGAGTTAGAGAATTGTGAATCAAACCTTGGAGCAAGATTTAAAGTTGTTCCTTGTATCTCTAGCTACGCGTTGATAGTCTCGGTAAGTTCTAACTCTAAGTTTTGAGTTTTAATTGATTAATGACTAGGGTTTGGTTACTAGAGACTTGTATGACCCATTTGGGGGTAAAATGGGTGAAATTTGGGTTATATTGTTGTTATGGAACCCTAATAACCATAATCTTGGGTTTGGTTTAATGAAATGGAGTTTGTAGGTGTTAATGGTATTGTCAAGCATTAAACACTTGTTAAAATGTTGTTGAAATGGTAAATATGTCATGTTTGATAAGTTTGGTAGTGAAAGTGTTAAATGGATTCAAAATGGGCTAGTTGACCTAGTTTGGGCGAAATGGGTATAAATTACCCTAAGTTTGTGTTAATTGAGGTTAGTAGACTTTAATGCACTAGCTTTAGTGGTTAAAGTCGGGTCTTGGCTATTTAAGGGCGGTATTGGTGTGGTTGAGTCATTTAATGCGAATTGGGTCATTAAATGCTCAAGTAAGTGTAATGTGGTTAATTCCACTAGTTGGTGTATTGAATGTGCACTTAATGAATTAGGTACATTGCCTTGAAGTTCGGACGTGCATAATTATCATTCTTGTGTCAAGGTGAGTGGAATAAGTATACATGTACGTATATGATGTGTTTACTTGTAGAAATGGATATGTGTTGTCCAAGTTAATGATATATGTGTTGTACGCTAACGGTTTTAAGAACGGATATATGTTGTCCAATTTAGTGTTATATGTGTTGTACACTAATGATTTATGAATGGATATGTGTTGTCCGATTTAGTGTTATATGTGTTGTACACTAACGATTTTATAAACGGATATGTGTTGTCCAAGGGTTAGTGATATATGTGTTGTGCACTAACGGTTGTTATGAACACCAATTGGAAATTAGAGTACCATTCCTTTTACGATTAGTTAACCATGGTTGTATGAATTGTGCATTAGCATACTTAAATATGAACTATATGCTTTTGTTATTGCTAGCTCAATATGGATTGCGGTTATTGGTATATGCATAATGTTTTGCATGGTTGTCGAATTGCTAGCTTGTGTACGGTATTGTGTAAGTGTTTGCAAGAAGATATATTATATATGTGTATGTATAATTATTGCATTCACTAAGCATTGGCTTACCCCTCTCGTTGTTTATCTTTTTAGATGCAGGTGTGGACAAGGTCAAGGGGGTTATTGGGCACTAGGTGTCCTTGTTGATGTTATGACGAAGCTTTTGGAAGTTGACCTAAGTTTTGGGTAGTTTAGTCCCAAACCATGCTCAAGGGGTCGTTTGGATTATAAACTATCATCTGTAGTTGGTCAAACTTGTATAATATTCGTTAATGGCCTTTGTGCCATTTTGTAAACATTAAACTCGTAGTATGTTTTTAATGAAGCGTGTGGAATGGTTTACATATTTAATTGGCGCGTAAATGTGTATCATTTAAAAAAAAAAAAAACTTATCGTACGGAGTACTGGTTGGGTTGTTTCACGGACTTGCAGCTGCATCAGCTTCATTTACTTTATCAGTAATGTAGATCTCACATTTAGTTGAATGACTCTGAGAAGTATAATTCTGATTCTTGAACGGATTACGATTACCCTGCTTCTTTTGTTTTGTACACTGCCTTGAAAAATGACCTAATTCTCCACAGTTGAAGCAAGTAACAGTATTCATATCAAAACCTAATTTTGTATCTTTGGTCAGACTGATCGGTTTCCTAGTTCGCTCTCCATAATCTCTAGCACGTCTCACAAGATTTGCCATACCCCACATAATATCCATCTTCTCGGCTTCGTTCTTATCAAGTTGATGATAATATTCAGTTGTTAGATGAATATTACCTATATAACCATCAAGATAACTATCATAAGAATTAACAAGGCTTGACAGCAAAGCTATATCTTCACTAATCTTTTCTTTCCCAGCTTTCCTCATGTTTTCGATCTTAAGTGCAGAAAGGACATCTCATGCAGTCGGTGTAGATGACTCAGTAGTATTCGAAGTAGGCTGTGATTGATTGTTAAGTGAACATGGTGAAACTTGTGGTGAATACGAAGTTTGTTGAATAGATGCACTGCTAACATTCAAACCATACATATTCTGATTGTTCGTAGCAAAAGCTGTTTGAAATGGTGCATGAGCCGACTTAGGCAGTGTGTAACCATTTGGACAGTACATTTTGGTGTCTTGAACTTGTTTAGACCTCTTGACTTTGTTTAACAACTCTAGTTCTTCTTCCTGAAGTCTTGCGATAAACGAGTTCACTGTAGCAGTAGCTAATTCTCCACTAGTTTTCATAGTTAATACAAAACCATTCCATTCTAACGGTAATGCTCCAGCTAGACATGTCACTTTGTCTTTCTCTTCAATAGTTGCATCATGCTTATGTATTTTAGCTAGCAAATGATGAAATCTTTCAACCAATTCTGTAATAGACTCTCCAACTTGCCAGTGAAAACGATCAAACTCAACTTTCAACTCTAAACCTTTTCTAGTTCTGTAAGATGAATTTCCTTCATTGAAAGTACGAAGTGCTTCCCATATCTTAAATGAATTATCATGACACATAAATTGATGGAAGATCGGACCATCAAGAGCACTCGTCAAATTATAGTACATCTTTTTCTCCAAGTTATACTCCTCACGTTCTTCAGAAGGCATGTTGTGTAATGTATACAACTCATTAGTAACTGGTGAACGTGGCCATTGAAATTCAGTTTCAATGTACTTCCAAAGCTTCGTGTCTTAACCATCAGACCAAATCTTAAACCTTGACTTCCAAGTAGAATAATTATCGATATTCAGTAACCTCGGACATTTCGTACCACTTCCTGATTCACTCTCGGCAAGGAGTAATTGTTGAGTCATATTCGTAATGCTCTGAACTAACGGTGCGGCCAACGCGTAATCATTTGAATTAAACATCTTGAAAACTTTACCAAAGGGTAAACCGTGCTGTTCAGGTTATCAATCGTATGTGTGATAGTATCAACCGTACGTGTCACAGACTCAAGCGTACGTGTTACTACTTAACCAACAAAACCGAAGACTAAGTAACAACCTTGCGTGTGACAATCACCCGTGTGATTACTCGTACGTGTCACAATCAACCGTTTGATCACTCGTGTGATCAGACAGTAGTCACTTAACCTCAAAAGGTTATGCTAACCCGTGCGTATGAGTTCACGAGTGACGATCAACCATGTGGTCAACCGTGCGTGTGATCAAAAATTTTGACCCACTCGTGTGAGCCGCTGTTCAGCTCAAATCACCCAAAAACCCTAAAAAATTGATGTTAAACCTCAATTTCTTCTTCCAAAAGCTGGATTAGCACTAAACAAACATAAACACACTCTCTAATTACAATTACACACGTAAAAATGATTCATTTTTTTAATTAAAATCACTTTTATCTCAAAAACCCAAATAATAAACCCTATTAATCACCAAAAATCACTTGATGATGTTGAAATCACAACCAACGCTCTGATACCAATGATGAAACATGACTAGGAACTTTGAGATCAATAGGTTTAATTCACACAAAGGCGGAATTAGTGAATCAAACCAATCAAAGTGAATATGGGTAGATTTTTGGGATTAAATTAGTCAAACCACAACAAGGATTGTGATTAGATTAATGCCTAGAGCTATTATTCACTACCTGGAGTGATATGGGTAGCTATTATTCACTATTATTCAGGTGAACCAGATCTGAGTGATTGTGTGTGAGAGAGGCTTAACCTAAAAATGAAGAACATAAGACTTTATATACCCCTGCTGTTGACTCACCCGTACGAGTCATCCATCACACGTACGAGTTGGCTTCATCAGCCGTACGGGTGATCACTCACTCGTGTCTTCTCATTTAGGTTATAATTATGACTTAGTTCAGCATCAACCGTGTGTATGAGCTAGTCAACGAGTGATGCTTCACTCGTACGTCTGACTAAGTCTAACATAGTCAAACATCTGTATCGCGTTCCTGCAGTACCTGTAACCACATACAAATATAGATAGGATAATAATGAGCGATCATGGTATCCCATAAACTGAAGTACTAATCACAAACGTAGGCAAGATGTCTAGAGACTTACAGAACATGCATCAACAACTCCCCCTAGGACCTAGAACATCGATTACAATAAAGTAAACGTTCGTGAAATACACATAAGTCCAAAAGTAGCATCAGTCTAATATCAATTACATATCCAGATTCTCTCTTTCTCCAAAATACATCATCATCAGAAACAAAAAACAAACAAAATTACTAACTAGCATCACAGTATTCGACACACATCAGCTGGCTTGAACTTGGTTTGAGCTTTGAGCATCACTTTCTTTGTTGAGGTATGCATAGAGGACATCGATCACACGTTGATATCTCATAGCTTCCTCCTTTCGATCGTCTCTGAATGTAATGTGATGGCGGTGAAGAGTCTCCACATCAAATCTCGACAAGTTCCTCAGCCACATAGGATTTAGAATCCTCACATTGTCGAACTGTATGCTTCCATCATCCTTCTCAATCGCAGTCAAGATTACTGCTTCCTCTGACAATTCATCATAGAACCACCATCTGAAGTTCTTATAAATATCCTTGGGTAAGGGCATCAAAGGAGATTGCTTCATATACTTAGCTGGATGGAACTTAAGAAAACGTACAGGTCCTCCCTTAGAATTCTTCTTTGTTGGATGAATGGAGAATCTAGCGGCTATTGACTTAAAGAAATCCCATTTCCCTATCTTGCACTCATATCTGAGTTTTCTTTGAAACCACTTGGAAAGGTCACTATCTTCAGCGTTCAACATCTTCAGTTTAGCAAGTTGCATAATATCGAAGTAAGGTATAGTTTTGAAGTGGCTAGGACGTGCCATATAATTAACTCCTCCTTCCCTCTTGATAGCAAAGCAATTAATCTCCTTGAAGTAACCCCAGCTTACTATTTTACCCTTGAAATACTTCTTGGTTCTCTTTCCTTTCTCATAGAAACTAACAAACTTCGGCTCGAGCTCTGGCTTATCTACTTGATCAGGGTTAACAATGTTCTGTCTCCACTAACTCTAGTGATCTTCGTCTTCCTTAACATTTCTGTTTACCTTAACCCTATCATGTACGAACCATTCCCGAATTTCATTCCATCCCTCGGCCTTGGCTTGTTCGGCTTGGAGTCTTTTCTTTTTCAACTCAGTTTCTTTTCTTCTTTTCTCTACGAGCAGTTTCTCATGACGGATCTTTTTGTTTCTTTCAATTAAAACATCAACATCTTTCACTTGTTCTTTGTATACCTTCCTCGCTTTTTCCAAATCTTCTAAGTTCTTTCTTTTCACATCACTACTCAAATTGAAGAAGTCACTTAAAGTATTGAGTGACGGATTTGAGTATGGTGCAAGCGAAGGCATAACAATCTCAACTTCTTCTTCTTGGTCTTCTTCATCATCAGATTTTGTTACAAATTCATCCTCGGATTCAATAATCACATCCTCTTTAACACTTTCCTTACCAACAGAATCCTCACTCTTCTCATCAGCAAACAAATTATTGAAATCGCTTAAGTTGATATTTTGGATTGATTCGGGAGGGATTTCATCAGCTGGCTCTTTTTGTGGAGCCTTGCATTCAGCTTCAACTGACTCTGCATTCTCTGTATCATTTTCACTGTCGTATGCCAGAGTAGCAAGTTGTTCCAATGGAAAATCACTTAGTGGAACGTCCCCCTTTTCTGCATCATTAAAAACATTTGAATAATTCATATAATACTCAGCAGTAAAGACCTCACCGTATTCATTAAAACTTCGAATAGGTATCACTAACGGTGTAGTAACCCGAACTTTTCCATGTTTATATATATTAATTGAGATTGATATTTACATGATTAAATGTTTCCAACATGTTAAGCAATTTAAACTTGTTAAGACTTGATTAATTGAAATATGTTTCATATAGACAATTGACCACCCAAGTTGACCGGTGATTCACGAATGTTAAAACTTGTAAAAACTATATGATGACATATATATGGATATATATATAGTTAACATGATACTATGATAAGTAAACATATCATTAAGTATATTAACAATGAACTACATATGTAAAAACAAGACTACTAACTTAATGATTTTTAAACGAGACATATATGTAACGATTATCGTTGTAAAGACATTTAATGTATATATATCATATTAAGAGATATTCATACATGATAATATCATGATAATATAATAATTTAAAATCTCATTTGATATTATAAACATTGGGTTAACAACATTTAGCAAGATCGTTAACCTAAAGGTTTCAAAACAACACTTACATGTAACGACTAACGATGACTTAACGACTCAGTTAAAATGTATATACATGCAGTGTTTTAATATGTATTTATACACTTTTGAAAGACTTCAATACACTTATCAAAATACTTCTACTTAACAAATATGCTTACAATTACATCCTCGTTCAGTTTCATCAACAATTCTACTCGTATGCACCCGTATTCGTACTCGTACAATACACAGCTTTTAGATGTATGTACTATTGGTATATACACTCCAATGATCAGCTCTTAGCAGCCCATGTGAGTCATCTAACACATGTGGGAACTATCATTTGGCAACTAGCATGTAATATCTCATAAAATTACAAAAATATGAGTAATCATTCATGACTTATTTACATGAAAACAAAATTACATATCCTTTATATCTAATCCATACACCAACGACCAAAAAAACCTACAAACACTTTCATTCTCCAATTTTCTTCATCTAATTGATCTCTCTCAAGTTCTATCTTCAAGTTCTAAGTGTTCTTCATAAATTCTACGAGTTCTAGTTACATAAAATCAAGAATACTTTCAAGTTTGCTAGCTCACTTCCAATCTTTTACGGTGATCATCCAACCTCAAGAAATCTTTGTTTCTTACAGTAGGTTATCATTCTAATACAAGGTAATAATCATATTCAAACTTTGGTTCAATTTCTATAACTATAACAATCTTATTTCAAGTGATGATCTTACTTGAACTTGTTTTCGTGTCATGATTCTGCTTCAAGAACTTCGAGCCATCCAAGGATCCGTTGAAGCTAGATCCATTTTTCTCTTTTCCAGTAGGTTTATCCAAGGAACTTAAGGTAGTAATGATGTTCATAACATCATTCGATTCATACATATAAAGCTATCTTATTCGAAGGTTTAAACTTGTAATCACTAGAACATAGTTTAGTTAATTCTAAACTTGTTCGCAAACAAAAGTTAATCCTTCTAAATTGACTTTTAAAATCAACTAAACACATGTTCTATATCTATATGATATGCTAACTTAATGATTTAAAACCTGGAAACACGAAAAACACCGTAAAACCGGATTTACGCCGTCGTAGTAACACCGCGGGCTGTTTTGGGTTAGTTAATTAAAAACTATGATAAACATTGATTTAAAAGTTGTTATTCTGAGAAAATTATTTTTATTATGAACATGAAACTATATCCAAAAATTATGGTTAAACTCAAAGTGGAAGTATGTTTTCTAAAATGGTCATCTAGACGTCGTTCTTTCGACTGAAATGACTACCTTTACAAAAATGACTTGTAACATATTTTTCTGACTATAAACCTATACTTTTTATGTTTATATTGATAAAATAGAGTTCAATATGAAACCATAGCAATTTGATTCACTCAAAACGGATTTAAAATGAAGAAGTTATGGGTAAAACAAGATTGGACAATTTTTCTCATTTTAGCTACGTGAAAATTGGTAACAAATCTATTCCAACCATAACTTAATCAACTTGTATTGTATATTATGTAATCTTGAGATACCATAGACACGTATACAATATTTCGACCTATCATGTCGACACATCTATATATATTTCGGAACAACCATAGACACTCTATATGTGAATGTTGGAGTTAGCTATACAGGGTTGAGGTTGATTCCAAAATATATATAGTTTGAGTTGTGATCAATACTGAGATATGTATACACTGGGTCGTAGATTGATTCAAGATAATATTTATCGATTTATTTCTGTACATCTAACTGTGGACAACTAGTTGTAGGTTATTTACGAGGACAGCTGACTTAATAAACTTAAAACATCAAAATATATTAAAAGTGTTGTAAATATATTTTGAACATACTTTGATATATATGTATATATTGTTATAGGTTCGTGAATCAACCAGTGGCCAAGTCTTACTTCCCGACGAAGTAAAAATCTGTGAAAGTGAGTTATAGTCCCACTTTTAAAATCTAATATTTTTGGGATGAGAATACATGCAGGTTTTATAAATGATTTACAAAATAGACACAAGTACGTGAAACTATATTCTATGGTTGAATTATCGAAATCGAATATGCCCCCTGTTATTAAGTCTGGTAATCTAAGAATTAGGGAACAGACACCCTAATTGACGCGAATCCTAAAGATAGATCTATTGGGCCTAACAAACCCCATCCAAAGTACCGGATGCTTTAGTACTTCAAAATTTATATCATATCCGAAGGGTGTCCTGGAATGATGGGGATATTCTTATATATGCATCTTGTTAATGTCGGTTACCAGGTGTTCACCATATGAATGATTTTTATCTCTATGTATGGGATGTGTATTGAAATATGAAATCTTGTGGTCTATTGTTACGATTTGATATATATAGGTTAAACCTATAACTCACCAACATTTTTGTTGACGTTTAAAGCATGTTTATTCTCAGGTGAATACTAAGAGCTTCCGCTGTTGCATACTAAAATAAGGACAAGATTTGGAGTCCATGTTTGTATGATATTGTGTAAAAACTGCATTCAAGAAACTGATTTCGATGTAACATATTTGTATTGTAAACCATTATGTAATGGTCGTGTGTAAACAGGATATTTTAGATTATCATTATTTGATAATCTACATAAAGCTTTTTAAACCTTTATTTATGAAATAAAGGTTATGGTTTGTTTTAAAATGAATGCAGTCTTTGAAAAACGTCTCATATAGAGGTCAAAACCTCGCAACGAAATCAATTAATTTTAATCAATAAGAACCGGACATTTTAGTTGGTATCCGAGTGTTGGTCTTAGAGAACCAAAATTTTGCATTAGTGTGTCTTATCGAGTTTGTTAGGATGCATTAGTGAGTCTGGACTTCGACCGTGTTTACTTGAAAAATGATTGCTTAACAAATTTTGTTGGAAACTATATATTTTTAACATGTGAATATTATGTGATATATTAATCTCTTAACGCGTTTGATATTATGTGATAGATGTCTACCTCTAGAACAAGTCCCATTGACTCATCTAATAATAATAATGAAGAGTCAAATGTAAATTGGAATGATTCGTGGACTAATTCACAAGTTCCCGAAGAGGAACCGGAAGAAGAATCGGAACCGGATGAAGAAATAGAACCGGTGGGGGAAATAATAAAACGGTTAAGTAAAAGAAAATCCTCAACTAACCGACCAAGGTTAATTATGGTCAATGGTGTTTCCGCCAAGGAAGCAAAATATTGGGAGAATTACCAATTCTCCGATGAATCGGATTCCGACGAGAATTCCGATGATGTTATAGAAATTAACCCAACTGAATTTAAAAAGGCAAAAGAAAATAATAAGGGAAAGGGCATAAAAATAGACAAATCTAATTCCAACCCCGATGAACTTTATATGTGTCGTCAACCCCCGAAGTCCTTAAGTTGTAACAATGACCCGGGAACCTCTAAACCACCAGGTTTTTCTAAACCAATGTGGAAAACGACGGCTAGTATTAGGGGAATATCATATATCCCTAGAAACGTGGCAAAACGAACCAAAACCGAAGAAGAAGAAACAAGCGAGTCGGAATAAGATAGTTGTATTCGTGTGGTGTAATATATCTAATATAGTGTGCTTATGCTTTATGATATATGTAAAAATTGCTTGTATTAATAAGTATTTTTTTTATGAATCTAACTCTTGTCTATTTTACAGTATAAAAATACAAAATGGATAGACAACCCAATATTTTAAGAGACCTACCCGGAGACATGATTGATGAAATCTTGTCTAGAGTCGGTCAGAATTTTTCGGCACAACTATTTAAGGCGAGATCAGTTTGTAAGACATTCGAAGAACGTTCCAAGAATGCCTTGGTTTATAAAAGGTTTTCGTTCGAAAGATGGGGGATATCACATTGGGAAATCCATAAGTTACGATGTGTTTACTTTGACGCATATATTGCGGGGAACCCAAATGCTATTTTACGCAATGGGTTAAGAAATTATTTTGACTCAATATATCCGAATATTGGACTTCGTGATTTAGAAAAAGCGGCTAACATGCAACATAAAGAAGCATGTTATGCTTACGGATTATTAATGTTCGCTTCTCACCAAAGTGAGAACAAGAACATCGGGCTACAACTATTAAACAAAACGTTCCCACAAGTGATGGAGTCGGTAATTGGGGTAAGAAATGAGGTTTTTAGATTGTTACGGGACTGTTGGACATTACGTAACCCTCGTCCCTTTGACGACGTTACAACACGCTGTCTTATCAACGGCCATAACGGTTATGTTCCACAAGACCAAGGATGGGAAGTAATCCTAGTAAAACCAGAATGCATGACTTGTTTCTGGACGTATGAATTACGTGTCTTTATTGCCTTTGCTGAACGACTTGTGTACTAGCTAGAATTATCTTCACAACCATCTTGTATCAAATTTATTGTGTGCTATATTTCATGCTATATGTAAAATAAGCGGTATTGTAAGTTTGTAAAATATTGTGTAAAAGTTTGAACGCGAAATATTATTATAATCAGTTTTTCATATAGAATTGTAGTAGTTGAATTATATATTAGCTACTAAGTATGAACTTAACGGGTAGGTACTACCCGAATTTAAACTTATAAAACGCTAATATGAAGAAAAAGCTTTTATAAATGAGTTCATATTATGCTACGAAATACTATTAACTACTCTTAATATTCTGTATGATTAACTTGTTCCATTTGACTATTTTGAAGGAAATGGCACCGACTACTCGACACACCGTGAATATGAATAAAGAGGAATTCCGTACTTTTCTAGCTTCAAACATAGCCGCAGTACAGGCTGCGCTACATACCAACAATAACCTTGGATCTAGCAGTACAGGAAATCGTGTAGGATGCACCTACAAAGAATTCACTGCCTGCAAACCTTTGGAATTTGATGGAACCGAAGGACCGATCGGATTGAAACGGTGGACCGCGAAGTCGAATCGGTGTTTGCCATAAGTAAGTGTACTGAAGAGGACAAAGTGAAGTACGCTACGCATACCTTCACAGGTTATGCGATAACATGGTGGAATACCTATCTAGAGCAAGTGGGACAAGATGATGCTTACGCACTACCGTGGTCAGCATTCAAGCACTTGATGAAAGAGAAGTACCGTCCCAGAATCGAGGTCAATAAGCTCAAGACAGAACTTAGAGGGTTACGAACCCAAGGATTTGATATTACCACGTACGAAAGACGATTCACAGAATTATGCCTATTGTGTCCGGGAACGTTCGAAGATGAGGAAGAGAAGATCGACGCGTTTGTGAAAGGATTACCGGAAAGAATCCAAGAAGATATAAGTTCACACAAGCCCGCCTCCATACAACAGGCATGTAGAATGGCTCACAAACTAGTGAACCAGATTGAAGAAAGAATTAAAGAACAGACTGCTGAAGAGGCCAATGTGAAGCAAGTCAAAAGAAAGTGGGAGGAAAACGGTGATAAGAATCACCAATACAACAACAACAGCAATTACAACAATAATCGCAACAATTATCCCAACAATCGCAACATCAATCGCAACTACAACAAACGGTCCAACAACAACAACAACAACAGCAACTACAACAATTATCCCAACAACAATAACAACCGCAACAACAACAACAACAATCAGAAGCAGCTATGCCAAAGGTGTAAAAAGTATCACTCGGGGTTCTGCACCAAATTTTGCAACAAGTGTAAAAGAAATGGTCATAGCGCGGCGAAGTGTGAGGTCTACGGAGCAGGGGTTAACAGAACGAAAGGAACAAATGGTGTCGGAACGAGTAATGGCGGAGCAAGTAGTGTCGGAGCAAGTTATGCCAATGTAGTTTGTTATAAATGTGGAAAACCGGGCCACATTATTAGAAATTGCCCGAACCAGGAGAACACGAATGGACAAGGCCGCGGAAGAGTTTTCAATATTAATGCGGCAGAGGCACAGGAAGACCCGGAGATTGTTACGGGTACATTTCTTATTGACAATAAATCTGCTTACGTTTTATTTGATTCGGGTGCGGATAGAAGCTATATGAGTAGAGATTTTTGTGCTAAATTAAGTTGTCCATTGACGCCTTTGGATAGTAAATTTTTATTCGAATTAGCAAATGGTAAATTAATTTCAGCAGATAATATATGTCGGAATCGAGAAATTAAACTGGTTAGCGAAACATTTAAGATTGATTTGATACCAGTAGAGTTAGGGAGTTTTGATGTGATAATCGGTATGGACTGGTTGAAAGAAGTGAAAGCAGAGATCGTTTGTTACAAAAATGCAATTCGCATTATACGAGAAAAAGGAAAACCCTTAATGGTGTACGGAGAAAAGGGCAACACGAAACTACATCTTATTAGTAATTTGAAGGCACAAAAACTAATAAGAAAAGGTTGCTATGCTGTTCTAGCACACGTCGAGAAAGTACAAACTGAAGAAAAGAGCATCAATGATGTTCCCATTGCAAAAGAATTTCCCGATGTATTTCCGAAAGAATTACCGGGATTACCCCCACATCGATCCGTTGAATTTCAAATAGATCTTGTACCAGGAGCTGCACCAATAGCTCGTGCTCCTTACAGACTCGCACCCAGCGAGATGAAATAACTGTAAAGCCAATTACAAGAACTTTTAGAGCGTGGTTTCATTCGACCAAGCACATCACCGTGGGGAGCTCCTGTTTTGTATGTCAAGAAGAAAGATGGTACATTCAGGTTGTGTATCGACTACCGAGAGTTGAACAAACTTACCATCAAGAACCGCTACCCACTACCGAGAATCGACAACTTATTTGATCAACTACAAGGCTCGTCTGTTTATTCAAAGATTGACTTACGTTCCGGGTATCATCAAATGCGGGTGAAAGAAGATGATATTCCAAAGACTGCTTTCAGAACACGTTACGGTCATTACGAGTTTATGGTCATGCCGTTTGGTTTAACTAATGCACCAGCTGTGTTCATGGACCTTATAAACCGAGTGTGTGGACCATACCTTGACAAGTTTGTCATTGTTTTCATTGATGACATACTTATTTACTCAAAGAATGACCAAGAACACGGTGAACATTTGAGAAAGGTGTTAGAAGTATTGAGGAAGGAAGAATTGTACGCTAAGTTTTCAAAGTGTGCATTTTGGTTAGAAGAAGTTCAATTCCTCGGTCACATAGTGAACAAAGAAGGTATTAAGGTGGATCCGGCAAAGATAGAAACTGTTGAAAAGTGGGAAACCCCGAAAACTCCGAAACACATACGCCAGTTTTTAGGACTAGCTGGTTACTACAGAAGGTTCATCCAAGACTTTTCCAGAATAGCAAAACCCTTGACTGCATTAACGCATAAAGGGAAGAAATTTGAATGGAATGATGAACAACAGAAAGCGTTTCAGTTATTGAAGAAAAAGCTAACTACGGCACCTATATTGTCATTGCCTGAAGGGAATGATGATTTTGTGATTTATTGTGGCATCAAAGCAAGGTCTCGGTTGTGTATTAATGCAATGAACGAAGGTGATTGCTTATGCGTCTAGACAATTGAAGATTCACCAACAAAATTATACGACGCATGATTTGGAATTAGGCGCGGTTGTTTTTGCATTAAAGACTTGGAGGCACTACTTATATGGGGTCAAAAGTATTATCTATACCGACCACAAAAGTCTTCAACATATATTTAATCAGAAACAACTGAATATGAGGCAGCGTAGGTGGATTGAATTGTTGAATGATTACGACTTTGAGATTCGTTACCACCCGGAGAAGGCAAATGTGGTAGCCGATGCCTTGAGCAGGAAAGACAGAGAACCCATTCGAGTAAAATCTATGAATATAATGATTCATAATAACCTTACTACTCAAATAAAGGAGGCGCAACAAGGAGTTTTAAAAGAGGGAAATTTAAAGGATGAAATACCCAAAGGATCGGAGAAGCATCTTAATATTCGGGAAGACGGAACCCGGTATAGGGCTGAAAGGATTTGGGTACCAAAATTTGGAGATATGAGAGAAATGGTACTTAGAGAAGCTCAAAAACCAGATACTCAATACATCCTAGAACGGGGAAGATGTACAAGGATCTCAAGAAACATTTTTGGTGGCCGGGTATGAAAGTCGATGTTGCTAAATAAGTAGGAGAATGTTTGACGTGTTCTAAAGTCAAAGCTGAGCATCAGAAACCATCAGGTCTACTTCAACAACCCGAAATCCTGGAATGGAAATGGGAAAACATTACCATGGATTTCATCACTAAATTGCCAAGGACTGCAAGTGGTTTTGATACTATTTGGGTAATAGTTGATCGTCTCACCAAATCAGCACACTTCCTGCCAATAAGAGAAGATGACAAGATGGAGAAGTTAGCACGACTGTATTTGAAGGAAGTTGTCTCCAGACATGGAATACCAATCTCTATTATCTCTGATAGGGATGGCAGATTTATTTCAAGATTCTGGCAGACATTACAGCAAGCATTAGGAACTCGTCTAGACATGAGTACTGCCTATCATCCACAAACTGATGGGCAGAGCGAAAGGACGATGCAAATGCTTGAAGAGATGCTACGAGCATGTGTTATTGATTTCGGAAACAGTTGGGATCTACATCTACCGTTAGCAGAATTTTCCTACAACAACAGCTACCATTCAAGCATTGAGATGGCACCGTTTGAAGCACTTTATGGTAGAAAGTGCAGGTCTCTGATTTGTTGGAGTGAAGTGGGGGATAGACAGATTACGGGTCCAGAGATTATACAAGAAACTACCGAGAAGATCATCCAAATTCAATGACGGTTGAAAACCGCCCAAAGTCGACAAAAGAGCTACGCTGACATTAAAAGAAAAGATATAGAATTTGAAATTGGAGAGATGGTCATGCTTAAAGTTGCACCTTGGAAAGGCGTTGTTCGATTTGGTAAATGAGGGAAATTAAATCCAAGGTATATTGGATCATTCAAGATTATTGATCGTGTCGGACCAGTAGCTTACCGACTTGAGTTACCTCAACAACTCGCGGCTGTACATAACACTTTCCACGTCTCGAATTTGAAGAAATGTTTTGCTAAAGAAGAACTCACTATTCCGTTAGATGAAATCCAAATCAACGAAAAACTCCAATTCATCGAAGAACCCGTCGAAATAATGGATCGTGAGGTTAAAAGACTTAAGCAAAACAAGATACCAATTGTTAAGGTTCGATGGAATGCTCGTAGAGGGCCCGAGTTCACCTGGGAGCATGAAGATCAGATGAAGAAGAAATACCCGCATCTATTTCCAGAAGATTCGTCAACATCTTCAACAGCTTAAAATTTCGGGATAAAATTTATTTAACGGGTAGGTACTGTAGTGACCCGAACTTTTCCATGTTTATATATATTAATTGAGATTGATATTTACATGATTAAATGTTTCCAACATGTTAAGCAATTTAAACTTGTTAAGACTATGATAAGTAAACATATCATTAAGTATATTAACAATGAACTACATATGTAAAAACAAGACTACTAACTTAATGATTTTTAAACGAGACATATATGTAACGATTATCGTTGTAAAGATATTTAATGTACATATATCATATTAAGAGATATTCATACATGATAATATCATGATAATATAATAATTTAAAATCTCATTTGATATTATAAATATTGGGTTAACAACATTTAACAAGATCGTTAACCTAAAGGTTTCAAAACAACACTTACATGTAACGACTAACGATGACTTAACGACTCAGTTAAAATGTATATACATGTAGTGTTTTAATATGTATTTATACACTTTTGAAAGACTTCAATACACTTATCAAAATACTTCTACTTAACAAAAATGCTTACAATTACATCCTCGTTCAGTTTCATCAAAAATTCTACTCGTATGCACCCGTATTCGTACTCGTACAATACACAGCTTTTAGATGTATGTACTATTGGTATATACACTCCAATGATTAGCTCTTAGCAGCCCATGTGAGTCACCTAACACATGTGGGAACCATGATTTGGCAACTAGCATGAAATATCTCATAAAATTACAAAAATATGAGTAATCATTCATGACTTATTTACATGAAAACAAAATTACATATCCTTTATATCTAATCCATACACCAACGACCAAAAACACCTACAAACACTTTCATTCTTCAATTTTCTTCATCTAATTGATCTCTCTCAAGTTCTATCTTCAAGTTCTAAGTGTTCTTCATAAATTCTACAAATTCTAGTTACATAAAATCAAGAATACTTTCAAGTTTGCTAGCTCACTTCCAATCTTGTAAGGTGATCATCCAACCTCAAGAAATCTTTGTTTATTACAGTAGGTTATCATTCTAATACAAGGTAATAATCATATTCAAACTTTGGTTCAATTTCTAAAACTATAACAATCTTATTTCAAGTGATGATCTTACTTGAACTTGTTTTCGTGTCATGATTCTGCTTCAAGAACTTTGAGCCATCCAAGGATCCGTTGAAGCTAGATCCATTTTTCTCTTTTCCAGTAGGTTTATCCAAGGAACTTAAGGTAGTAATGATGTTCATAACATCATTCGATTCATACATATAAAGCTATCTTATTCGAAGGTTTAAACTTGTAATCACTAGAACATAGTTTAGTTAATTCTAAACTTGTTCGCAAACAAAAGTTAATCCTTCTAACTTGACTTTTAAAATCAACTAAACACATGTTCTATATCTATATGATATGCTAACTTAATGATTTAAAACCTGGAAACACGAAAAACACCGTAAAACCGGATTTACGCCGTCGTAGTAACACCGCGGGCTGTTTTGGGGTAGTTAATTAAAAACTATGATAAACTTTGATTTAAAAGTTTTAATTCTGAGAAAATGATTTTTATTATGAACATGAAACTATATCCAAAAATTATGGTTAAACTCAAAGTGGAAGTATGTTTTCTAAAATGGTCATCTAGACGTCGTTCTTTCGACTGAAATGACTACCTTTACAAAAACGACTTGTAACTTATTTTTCTGACTATAAACCTATACTTTTTCTGTTTAGATTCATAAAATAGAGTTCAATATGCAACCATAGCAATTTGATTCACTCAAAACGGATTTAAAATGAAGAAGTTATGGGTAAAACAAGATTGGATAATTTTTCTCATTTTAGCTACGTGAAAATTGGTAACAAATCTATTCCAACCATAACTTAATCAACTTGTATTGTATATTATGTAATCTTGAGATACCATAGACACTTATACAATGTTTCGACCTATCATGTCGACACATCTATATATATTTCGGAACAACCATAGACACTCTATATGTGAATGTTGGAGTTAGCTATACAGGGTTGAGGTTGATTCCAAAATATATATAGTTTGAGTTTTGATCAATACTGAGATACGTATACACTGGGTCGTGGATTGATTCAAGATAATATTTATCGATTTATTTCTGTACATCTAACTGTGGACAACTAGTTGTAGGTTACTAACGATGACAGCGGGCTTAATAAACTTAAAACATCAAAATATATTAAAAGTGTTGTAAATATATTTTGAACATACTTTGATATATATGTATATATTGTTATAGGTTCGTGAATCAACCAGTGGCCAAGTCTTACTTCCCGACGAAGTAAAAATCTGTGAAAGTGAGTTATAGTCCCACTTTTAAAATCTAATATTTTTGGGATGAGAATACATGCAGGTTTTATAAATGATTTACAAAATAGACACAAGTACGTGAAACTACATTCTATGGTTGAATTATCGAAATCGAATATGCCCCTTTTTATTAAGTCTGGTAATCTAAGAATTAGGGAACAGACACCCTAATTGACGCGAATCCTAAAGATAGATCTATTGGGCCTAACAAACCCCATCCAAAGTACCGGATGCTTTAGTACTTCGAAATTTATATCATATCCGAAGGGTGTCCCGGAATGATGGGGATATTCTTATATATGCATCTTGTTAATGTCGGTTACCAGGTGTTCACCATATGAATGATTTTTATCTCTATGTATGGGATGTGTATTGAAATATGAAATCTTGTGGTCTATTGTTACGATTTGATATATATAGGTTAAACCTATAACTCACCAACATTTTTGTTGACGTTTAAAGCATGTTTATTCTCAGGTGAATACTAAGAGCTTCCGCTGTTGCATACTAAAATAAGGACAAGATTTGGAGTCCATGTTTGTATGATATTGTATAAAAACTGCATTCAAGAAACTGATTTCGATGTAACATATTTGTATTGTAAACCATTATGTAATGGTCGTGTGTAAACATGATATTTTAGATTATCATTATTTGATAATCTACATAAAGCTTTTTAAACCTTTATTTATGAAATAAAGGTTATGGTTTGTTTTAAAATGAATGCAGTCTTTGAAAAACGTCTCATATAGAGGTCAAAACCTCGCAACGAAATCAAATTAATATGGAACGTTTTTAATCAATAAGAACGGGACATTTCAAACGGTATCTCAAAAGAGTGTCCTCCAGTTCCAGCATCTTCTTCTTCATCTCTTTCATCACCTTCTCCCAAATCAGAAGAATACTCTTCTCCTTTCTCTGTTATCAACTTGGTTTTACCCGTGGTAAGCTGTTCGATTCTTTCATTCAACTTCTTCATCTTCTCCCTGTGCTCACTCTTAATCACCGAAAACTTCTTCTTCAATTTATCTATTCTTTCCTTCTGACGGTCCAGTCTATTAGATAATCTCTTGTTCTCTTCCACCAACGAATCAATCTTAGCATTAGTGATCTTCTTCTCCTTAGTAGCTTGATTCTCAAGATTGGTTATTTTTGTGATCAATGACATCAACAAATTTTGCTGTGTCTTGTATTCATCAGACGTGACCTGAGGTGTTGTGGTGGCAGGTTTTGGTGAGGTAACAGCAGCCCTTGCATCCTTCATGAAACTGGATGGCTTTCTCTGATCTTGTTATTTCGAGCCTCCTTGTGATGATCTCTGAGGTGAATCATAGGAATACTTTGTTCTTTTCTCCTTCTTCTTGAGTTGTTCTGAGGTTATAGGATCCTTTCCTTTCCTCTTTCTCTGAATCAAGCTGGCATCCTCCTCTGTCACTTCATCATCACCCTCGATAACCTCGTCATCAACCTTATCTCCTCCTTGAACATTACCAGTAGCTTTCTGATTATCACTTTGTCCTTCCTCATCTATAACTTCATAGTCAGAATCTGAATCCTCATTCCTCCAAGCATTACCTGCTGGGCATCGATAGTTCTCCATGATAAGATGACAAATGAGCTTTCTATTAAAGTCAGGCTTTAAATCCGCATTCCTTATCTCTTCCATTCTGCGGAAAGTAATCCGATTCATCGTCTTAAGGTGGATAATATCCTCTTCGAGCTTGGGTGAATCAGGTGCAGCATCATTAATGATCAATTGTAGAAAATGGGCGTATATCAGATACTTCTGTGAAGAACTGAAGTAGTTTGCCTTGAAATAGTAGAAAACAAAACCCGAATAATCGTATGGAGCCATGAGAACAAGTGCCACAAACATACTCTGCACTTTCTCGTTCAGCTTATCAAAACCCGATTTGCGTCCACTCAAGCAATGCATGATCACATGAGCAAGATATATAAACTGTGGTGCCAGACATGTCTTCACCAGCTCAGATTTGCCGCCAATGTAACCAGAATAAGCACATCTTCTGAGAAAACAATGGATTCGTTCTCTACTAATAGTCATATGGGAGCAGTTCTCATCATTGAAACCCAAAATCCTTCTAATCACATCCTTAGAAACAGTAATATCATGACCTTGAATCTTACTAACAAGCTTATCTTCATCAACATCCAACACAACATTTCTCCAGAACTCTCTCTGATGACTGTAGTATTGCAGTGCATTCAGTAGAAATAGCAGTGTGTATCCTTGATCTCTTAAGAAACTCGACAATCTCCTTAAAGTGAGAACCTCTTTCAAGAGTAGTATCATAAAGAGCGACTTGATTATTCAGTTTGCCCATTTCTAACAGAATCTCTTGTTGAGCAGGTGGATTGATAGGATTAGCTTGAGGATTAGCTTGTGGATTAACTTGTTGCTTCCCCTGTCCTTCAATGTTAACAACCGAAATGTTTACTTGTTTTTCTGCCATTTGATGATATCTAAACAGAAACTTAAACGTTAACAGAGATGTTATATATATAAATCAATCAACATAAAGCATTAAAGAATTTGCATCAACGTGTCATAAATATGTTAAACAGGATGAAACGTGCTAGTGATAGTGTCACACGTGCGGCTGAGAGATCAACCGTGCGAGTGATATAGTCACTCGTGTCACTGTTGACACGTTTGAGCAGTAATATGGTTTCAGACAAGGTACACGGCTGATGCATTAAAACATAAGCGAGTGAATCAACCGTGTGGTGACTCGTGAGTGTAATCATACGTGTCAGCTCTTGCAAACGAGTGATCAATAAATTCAAGACAAACGAGTGAGCTCAAAGGTCCACACGGTTGATGATCAATCGTGCACTGACTCGTGCGAGTCATGTCTCACGCGTGCGCGTGATGACACTAGTGCATGTCTGATGAAACCTGTATTAAATGCCTTTTTCAAATCATCAAGATCACATAATTGTGCATTTTATGGACCGGTTTACATCACGATAGCATCATAAGGTTCCGTTAAACACAAAACAATTACAGATACACATTAAAACAACCTTCAATTTCACCAAGTTCGAGTTATATACCCTTAGGGTTTTGACTCATTAAAACAACAAATTAAGGTATCTAAACTCGATGAAATCATACCTAATAGGTGGCGCCGGATTCGTCTAAAGATGCTTAACGTTTGTTGCAAAGGAATGCTTGATCGGTGATGATCGAATTTAGAAAGAGAAAAAGAGTTGGGTGCACGAGTGTGAGCTGCTGAGCTCATCACCCCTATTTATACTCTCGTGATCAACCGTGCGGTTGATCACATGATCCACCATCAAACGCGCGTCTCACCTAAATCATACGTCCGTGTGACCCAATTGTCTTAGGACAAGTTTGATCAGGGTCATCCGTACGGTTAACCTCAAACGTGTGGTCAATCGTACGGTTCACACATCAAGCGTGCGTGTGAGCACTTAGGAAATTTCAAAACTTCAAAATTTTACAACCTTAGGATTTCGACTCGTTCGGAAATCTTAGATCTAACAAGCACTTTCAACTTGACTCGAAAATCACTAAACCTTCAAGAAATGACCATTAACACTTAGGCAGACAAAATCCTAACCTAAACAAGGTTATTACTCTAATCATTCTGTGTTCCAAGAGTAAATCCTACAGTGTAATGTCAACTTAAGTTCATTAGCAATCTAAATCATCAATGTCCTTCAAATAGTCACAAGCTCTACAAACTTCTATCTCATGGATTTGGTGGCCCAATATCTTGATCTCAACAAAGTTCTTTCAGATGTCGTTATGCACTCAGAGGATAATCAGAAAAACAAGGAAATGATAGAATCTTTGTGAATTTTCTGATGTAAAAAGTCATGCAACTAAAATTATGCAAATGAAAGACATTCTATCATGAAATGCAATAACATGCAAACCAAAATCTTTTTATTGTTTTATAGTTTTCAATGCAAAAAAATTAACAGTACAGATATATAAGACATACAAAACCACATTATTTTTGTGAGCAAGATAATTAACCATTTTAAAAATGGATCAGAACTGACATATTGAATCAATTTCTGTTGTTCATTCCTAATTATCCAGTCTATGTCTATTATTATGTAATTACTGATATCAATCGTCATTAAACATTAAAATATTCATTCCGAACATATCGACAATCATGTTGGCATTAATTACTTGAACACTATAAAGCAATGATTTTTGAGATCATGCTAAGTTCATTAATCCTTGATTCTTCCATCACTTATGATTGTGCGTTTTTATTAGGTTGTCAATTCATTACACGTAACTTTTCGTTATCTCTTTCCATGTACTTCATTCAAATTGAACAGGAAGGTTCTCACGGCATTTTGAATAACCCTGTCAGCCTTTGGCTTCTACCAATGTGTTGACAATCTTCAATCTAGTTGGCTCGGCTGATCCCAGAGTAGATTGGATTATCCGAATAGGCGCACTATTTACAGCGGGGATTAGTCTACAGTTAAAGCAGACTTGCCTGATGATCAGTCGTCACATGAAATAAATCTCGAGGCCCTTAACTTCTTTATGTTCAAGTTGTCATGGAAAACGGAATCGAAAGCTAAACTTTCATAAATAAGAATTAGAGTATATCTAGGTAAGTATCTTTCCAACTTACAGTCTTAATGGATATAACTCTAAATTGCAGACGACAAGAATCTTGATAGTTCAGTGTGAATGTCGTGATTAAATCATTTAAGTTGCGCGGGGGTGTCACACTAAGAATGATCTGAGTTGTTTATGAGCACATCATGAATCAGCATTCTTCATACTTTCAGGACTTTGCCATCTTGATACACCAATTTTATTGACATTGATTTTCTTTTGATATTTTATTTTTCAGCATACCACTGTCTTTTGATATATTGATTTTGAACGCAATCATGAATGGATTTTCCATTTTTATGCATGAACTCATGTTTCTTTGTTGTGTGCTCAGATAACTCAAAGGTGTTCTCCCTTAAATGCTTGAACGGTCCGCAATAGAGAATTATACTTTTCAACCTTAATCGAGAAGGGACCCTTACTTTCGACATAAACTAATTTTCTCTGTATTTTCAGGGTTTAGTTTCGATTATTAAGTCTCAGGCTCGTGACAACGTGGTATGCACCAGCCAAACAGATAATCCTCAACCCCTAAAATGATCTATTGAATGTCCCATTCATAGCTGTGAAGCTGAATTGGTAGAGCAACGTTGAATATTGCTTGGGGACATCCAACACCAACTTTCTCTAACGATTATCAATTATGATAGGGGATACCCTCAACCGACTGTTGAGTTCATCAACAACTATCATTTCATACAGTTTCGGAGATAATTAGGTAATTACCTTCAAATGCTACAGATCATCCATGACTTCTGAATCTTAGATGATCATTATTCCTATTATGATTGTCTAATGCCAGGAATTCATAAGTCACATCTATCAGTACATCACACAACAGATAAACATAAATGTTCAAATCAGTCCTTACTAATCAAATATATCAATTCTCAGTACAGTAATTTCTTCATCTCCAATATAATAATCAAAACAAGCTCATTTTCGGATTTTTCAACTTTTTAAGATTTTCTGGTGAGGCATTTTTCACTTTTTAGGTATTTTCTGCTGATAACATATAATCCCCCTAAAATACTGAAATATAAAAAATTTTAATTACAAACATAAACACACTCTCTAATTACAATTACACACGTAAAAATAATTCATTATTTAATTAAAATCACTTTTATCTCAAAAATCCAAATAATAAACCCTATTAATCACCAAAAATCACTTGATGATGTTGAAATCATAACCAACGCTCTGATACCAATGATGAAACATGACTAGGAACATCAAGATCAACAGGTTTAATTCACACAAAGGCGAAATGAGTGAATCAAACCAATCAAAGTGAATATGGGTAGCTTTTTGGGATTAAATTAGTCAAACCACAACAAGGATTGTGATTAGATTAATGCCTAGAGCTATTATGCACTACCTGGAGTGATTTGGGTTGAGAGAGAATCGGATCAGGTGAACCAGATCTGAGTGATTGTGTGTGAGAGAGGCTTAACCTAAAATGAAGAACATAAGACTTTATATTCCCCTGCTGTTGACTCGCCCGCACGAGTCATCCATCACACGTACGAGTTGGCTTCATCAGCAGTACGGGTGATCACTCACTCGTGTCTTCTCATTCAGGTTATAATTATGACTTAACTCAGCATCAACCGTGCGTATGAGCCTGTCAGCCGTACGAGTAATGCTTCACTCGTACATCTGACTAAGTCTAACATAGTCAAACATCCGTATCGCGTTCCTGCAGTACCTGTAACCACATACAAACACAGATAGGATAATAACGAGCGATCATGGTATCCCATAAACTGAAGTACTAATCACAAACATAGGCAAGATGTCTAGGGACTTACAGAACATGCATCAACAATGATAATAACGATAGTAATAATAATAAAAATAACAATTTTTAAATGATAATTCCTTTTATTGAAAAAGATAATAATAATAATAATAAGATAAAACTAGAACGAAGATAATAACGACGATAATAATAATCATTTTTAATATTAATACAAAATTTCGATTGACTATAACTTCAAATCCGTTCATCGAAACCATTCGATATCTAAATGAAAAGTTCTTAATTTTTCGCTAGCTTTCCAACGCATATCTTATAAATTATCTCAACCGCATACGTAACTAATTTAGGATTCAACATATCCTATCTAATAGCAATATCAAAAGTACAAGCATGCATAATCCTATATTCTCGAGCACTAGCCAGGGATACACTATTAGTATGTAAAAATTAAAGTATGAGTACTCACGTATCAATATTGAGATTCAATATTGCAGGAAAGGTACATAGACGCAACGGAGATGATAAACACTAGATTGACTTCACAAGCATACCCATGAACCATACCTATCACCTCCATAGCTATAACCCATAATTTCCTTAGCCTTATCCTACTCGAAAACCAATTTTGAAATAACTCGCTCATGACCTCGTAGTAGTATTTTATGTATAATAATAATAATACTACTATTTAATAATAATAAGATTAATAATATTATTTATTTAAATAATAATAATAATAATAATTAAAATAAAATAAATAATATTACGGAGTACAATAGATAGAGGGATAGAAGGATGGATTCAACAAACAGAAACGATCGAGTTTTATAGCCTCAGACTGGACCCCCTTAGCTCCGCGATCGTGGAGCTTTTCAAGCATACACCTCCGCGAGTTCGGAGGTTCCTGTTTCCAGCTCATTCTCAATGAACTTCTTGTGCCGACGGTTTTATATATATATATATATATATATATATATATATTATATTATATATTATTTATATTATTAATTGTATATTATATTATATTTATACGCATATTTAACTTGTAAATTCAATTTTAATAACTTATACGTTGTCACTCGACTTATGTCCTGGTTCCGATTTTTCAAACGAAGTCTCGTACGCTTAGAAAACTAGCATTTTACGTTTAGTGACTCGTACCTTTATATATGACAAGACTCAAATCAATGAAAAATAATCTAACTCAATGTGTAACTTATTCATTTGAGTGTTTTGGTCATTTGCTTCTTTAAATCAAAGTCCCGTTGTTTACTAAAATACGTTTAATAATATCGAAACGTTTTATATTTAATTTATACATTAACGCGTTTGTAATATATAAATATATATATATATATATATATATATATATATATATATATATATATATATATATATATATATATATATATATATATATATATATATATATATATATATATATATATATATATATATATATATATATATATATATATATATATATTCTTACTTAAGAATATAATTTTGTATATCTTATATATAATTGAAATATTTATCTAATTATATTTCAAAGTTCAAAATGTTTAAGTAATAGAAAATATTATGTCGTATCATGTTTTACATTTTTGAAACAATATATATATATATATATATATATATATATATATATATATATATATATATATATATATATATAGATATATATATATATATATATATATATATATATATATATACCTATATATATATATATATATATATATATATATATATATATATATATATATATGTATATGTAATTTATAATATAAAGCTTTAATTGAGTTTCTTAAAACTTATGAACAATTTATCTTATAAAACGTTTCACTAATAAAGTTCTTTAAAAATTATTTTTGTACGTTTGAAACAATATTAAATAAGTATGAAAACTTTATTTTCCAAAGCAAAGTATTTTTAAGAATCATTCTACTAAAAAGTTATATTAGTAGAGGTTGTTATATCGTAAAACATTTTAGAGAAATAAAATTAAATATACTTTTCATAGGTTTCAAGTTCTTAACGTTTGTTGGTGCAACGTGATATAAATTCTAAATGTTAGATAAACGTACAAAATCACCTTAATGTAAAATGTCGATACACAATGTCTAAGTTATTTACATTCCACATTCCAACTTTAAAATGATAATCATAATAGTTATCGAGGAAAATGTTGTAAAGTATGAATTTAGAATCAAATAAGAATCTTCACTAACTCTTGTCTAGTTCTCGTTAGTTAACACTTTGTTCTTATTTGAAAAATCACTTTACCATTTTCCGAACATGGTTAAAAAGGAAAGGTTTCCTAAATCAAAGTGGACCTCCTAATAGGGACTCGTAGCCATAATTCAATGTATCTGATAATTCAATCATTTGATATTATCTTTTAATTCCGTCGATAATTATTTTAAATATATTTTAAAACAAATACATTTATGTAAAGTATTATACGTCTAATACTTTGTTAACGTTTTCAAGTTATAATATATATATATATACATATATAATCATATTCGTTCATATAATGGTTCGTGAATCATTGGAATATGGTCGAGGTTAAATGAATGTATGAACACAGTTTAAAATTCTTGATATTCAATTTAACAAACTTTGCTTATCGTGTCGGAAACATATAAAGGTTAAAGTTTAAATTTGGTCGAAAATTTCCGGGTCGTCACAGCCACTTGATTTCTTTTTAAACCTCATTTGTATCTTGACGATTACAATCTGTGTTCAAACCTTTCATGATTCTTGAAAACACCTCAATCGAGAGGATGAACTAACCACACTTCATCTACAGAAGGAAAGCTTTATGCATATAGTTATGCACCTGAAAAACTCTCTTTAAAACTGAGTAAACGTTAACAAGTATCTGTGATAGCTCCTGTGGCGTTGTTATTACCGAAAATAATTTTACAATCCCTCTCCAAATTAGTCAATTTTGTCGTAGCTCCAACAAATCAACTTCGACTTTTCGTTCGAAACAACATTATTATAACTTTGATATATAAGCGTGCTCTTTTATTGTTACCGGGAAACCTTTTATATTCCACCATATTACCATCAGCGTTTAATCATCTAAAAACACAATTCTCTTGAAACCACCTCGGATTGATAAACGATGATTCAAATATGGTAGCATTACATGCAGAGGAAACAGCAAAATTATAGATGGTCTAAACGGCCAAAAGTTTGATAATAAAGAATGGAATGTTGGTAACGCTCGATAGAAAATTTGGTACTGAAAAACAGATTGAGCTAACCATGAAGGAGACCAAGGATAAATACAAGGACCAAACCCTATATTCAAAGAATCCAGGTAATTCTGAATCCGATGAAATCTTTAGAGAATATCCTGCTCCGAAGTCATGTTAAAATTTTGCGAAAAAAATTTCCTTATCAACTTTTGAACTTAGAAATTCCAAAATATCATCATAAATATCTTCGATACTTCTGAAGATATTTTCATAAATATTCTCGTTCAAAATTATATACCTCTTTGTGCTATCTGTAATACATTATATTGGAAATTTCTGTAAAATCTAAGTATAAACTATGAATGAATTCTGAAGTAGTGTTGGGAACTGAAGCATGAGTTAGTATAATATAATGACACTTGATCAACGTGATTATATTACAGTAATTCATGTTGAGTTTCTAAATGGAACTTGATGATTTACAGATTATAACGTCATCATGTGCCATGTTACACGACTCTTACATTCTATCTAATCTATAAACATATCGAAAACATATCTTCCTGATAGTTTTATCTTTTCTCTTGATTATGGTAATTTGAAAAATCAAATCGTGCTATTACGTTCTTTCTTGTTTAGAACATGAAGTTCATTCGAAACTCCATACTTACAAATTCTGGACCATTACTCGCCTTACTAGAGGTCGAGAAGAGAAAATAAATGCAAAGAGCTCCAAAATATAAGAGAAAATATAAATCCCAATAACAACACGAAGGTTACAAACCATGGATATTAATACAAATAGCAATATAAAGACACGGTAGAATTAAGAATAGTATCACCCCAAGGTAATAGTAGAAGTAAACAGATTTTTCTAGTGGAAGATTGAAAAGAAGGATGACAGAAAGGATAATTAGGAAAATATCAAGGATTAGAACTGGATTAAGCATTTTCACAATCTTTTGGATGTATGAACTAAGAAAGAAAGTATAGGAATGGTGAGAATAATGGAACGAAAGAGTTTAATTTATAAAGGAAAAATCAGACATAACAATCGAGAAAGATGACAGCATTTAATTAAAGAAATTCTAATTTCCTTATTCGCCGAAAAATCAAATCTTTTAGATTTCGAAGATTTTCTTTAAATCCCTTGAATTCCAGAATTCAAAACGTGACTACATCAAAAGTTAGGACGAATAATTGTTTTCTCATTCACTCTTTGTGTAGCTTCACTTATACACTTCAAATAATCAAATTGTTTTATCCTTATTACTCAACGGTGATAAAACTCTATTTATCAGCTCATATTCGTCATGAAAACATTTTTATTGTCAGCCATGACGATTCCAATAAAATTTCGGGACGAAATTTCTTTAACGGGTAGGTACTGTGACAACCCAGAAATTTCTGACCAAATTTAAACTTGATCTTTATATGTTTTCAACACGATAAGCAAAGTCTGTAATGTTAAAGTCTCAAAAATTTTGAAATGTGTTCATGTATACATTTACCCTTCGACTGCTCTCGACGATTCACGAACCATTTTTTTTTGTAAATAAATGTATATACATATAAAAATAAATATAAATATATATACAGAGTATATTAAATATAATTTTTTAATAATTGTAATACTCGTTGGACGTTTCGATTATTATTTAGAGAAGTTAAAAATGAACTTATGTGATTTTAAAATAAACGATGATCCGAAAATGAGTTTTACAAATTATAGACTTATTAAAAAATGTATTTAGGAACCATTTGTTGAATTTTAAGACTTTTTATATTTTTACTTGGGGTTGGGAGTGAATTAATGTAAATTTTATTTAATAGTTAATGACCGAATTTTATACCATAAAGACTGAAATAATTAAAGATAATTAATCTTAAAATTTGGGATTTTTCTGAAGACCTTTATCCGCCACTGACTAACAAACGAAGCACGAAATAATACCCATATAAACTGTCGGTGGAAATAGTTGAATTAGGTGGCTGTCACACGATATTTTTTATTGTTTATATTATAATTATAATTATAATTATTATTATATTATTATCATTAATTATTAGATTCAAGTCACTGTTAATTTCACGGGTAATGAATACTTTTGATAATTTGCAAGTGGGAGTCTTAGTCTAAACTTTGTTCTCTTATATATCTTCATACACATTCATATGCAGCGCAATATATACACAAGCACATACATATGATTTCAACCACACACCAACCTATTCTAAACCCATCAATTAAACTACATCCATTATTTGATATTCACCTTAAAAACACTTCAGCTAGTACTCGTCTTTCGATTGCACAGCTCAAACACCATTACAACCAAATCGATAATTACCTTGTGTGGACTACTGTTGAAGTGCACAAGACCACCACCATTGAAGCAAGAACAACATCACCAAACCATGTTATCTATTGCTACTATTCTGTATTCTGTTTCGATTCAAGAACAACCCAAACATCATCGATCACCATCACCTATCACCACCATCTCAACCGTCACCCAACCCGCAACCATCGACCATCTTCGATTGTTATGTTTAACGAGAGTCACCACCTCACCACCCTCATCAACCTCACAACTATCACCATGTTACCACCTTCTTCTTCATCACTTTAACCACCTTAGCTACCACCTTCGTTCAACAAAACCATCACCACCAAACGCCACCCTCATCCTGTAGTGACCTAAACTTTTCCATGTTTATATATATTAAATTAAATTGATATTTACATTATTAAGTGTTTCCAACATGTTAAGAAATTAAACTTGTTAAGACTTGATTAATTGAAATAGGTTTCATATAGACAATTGACCACCCAAGTTGACCGGTGATTCACGAACGTTAAAACTTGTAAAAACTATATGATGTCATATATATGGATATATATATAGTTAACATGATATTATGATAAGTAAACATATCATTAAGTATATTAACAATGAACTACATATGTAAAAATAAGACTAGTAACTTAATGATTTCGAAACGAGACATATATTTAACGATTATCGTTGTAACAACATTTAATTATATATATATCTATATATATATATATATATATATCTATATATATATATATATATATATATATATAGATATATATATATCATACTATGATATATTAATATATCATAATACCATGATAATGTAATAATTTAATTTAACATCTCTTTAGATATACTAAACAATGGGTTAACAACATTTAACAAGATCGTTAACCTAAAAGTTTCAAAACAACACTTACATGTAACGACTAACGATGACTTAACGACTCAGTTAAAATGTATATACATGTAGTGTTTTAATATGTATTCATACACTTTTGAAAGACTTCAAAACACTTATCAAAGTACTTCTACTTAACAAAAATGTTTACAATTATATCCTCATTCATTTTCATCAACAATTTTACTCGTATGCACTCGTATTTGTACTCGTACAATACACAGATTCTAAATGTATTTACTATTGGTATATACACTTCAATGATCAGCTCTTAGTAGCCCATGTGAGTCACCTAACCATGTAGTAACCATCATTTAACATCTAGCATGAAATATCTCACAAAATTACAAACTAATGGAGCCTATATGGAGACTAACATTCACGTGAAGTATGGTGTACACAAACACTTTCATTTTGCAACTTACATGCATCAAACTATTTTCTCTCAAGTGTTCTTCCATTTTTCTAAGTGTTCTTCATCATCTTCATAAAAATCTATCTCAATCTAGTTCATAAATCCATACATAAACCAAGATACAAAACAACTACTCAAGAACACACCAACAACACTTCCAAGTTTGCTAGCTTACTTCCAATCTTGCAAATCCACTTTGAGTGATCATCCAACCTCAAGAAATCTTTCTTATTTACAGTAATATATCTTTCTAAGACAAGGTAATACTCATATTCAAACTTTGATTCAATTTCTATAACTTTAACAATCTTATGTCGAGTGGAAATCTTACTTGAACTTATTTTCGTGTCATGATTCTACTTCAAGAACTTTCAAGCCATCCAAGGATCCTTTGAAGCTAGATCTATTTTTCTCATTTCCAGTAGGTTTATCCACAAAACCTGAGGTAGTAATGATGTTCATAACATCATTCGATTCATATATATAAAACTACCTTATTCGAAGGTTTAAACTTGTAATCACTAGAACATTGTTTAGTTAATTCTAAACTTGTTCGCAAACAAAAGTTAATCCTTCTAACTTGACTTTTAAAATCAACTAAACACATGTTCTATATCTATATGATATTCTAACTTAATGATTTAAAACATGAAAACACGAAAAACACCGTAAAACCGGATATACGCCGTCGTAGTAACACAGCGGGCTGTTTTAGGTTAGTTAATTAAAAACTATGATAAACTTTGATTTAAAAGTTGTTATTCTGGGAAAATGATTTTTCTTATGAACATGAAACTATATCCAAAAATCATGGTTAAAATCAAAGTGGAAGTATGTTTTCCAAAATGGTTATCTAGACGTCGTTCTTTCGACTGAAATGACTACCTTTACAAAAATGACTTGTAATCTGTATTTCCGACTATAAACTTATACTTTTTATATTTAGATTCATAAACTTAAGTTCAATATGAAACCATAGAAACTTGAATCACTCAAAACGGATTTAAAACGAAGAAGTTATGGGTAAAACAAGATTGGATAATTTTGCTTGTTGTAGCTACGTGAAAATTGGTAACAAATCTATATTAATCATATCCTAGCTAACTCATATTGTATTATACATGTATTCTAATATATTATGTAATATTGGGATACCATAGACACGTATGCAAATGTTTTGACATATCATATCGACCCATGTATATATATTATTTGGAACAACCATAGACACTCTATATGCAATAATGTTTGAGTTAGCTATACAGGGTTGAGGTTGATTTCAAAAATATATATACTTTGAGTTGTGATCTAGCCTGAGAGGTGTATACACTGGGTCGTGGATTGATCAAGATAATATATATCGATTTATTTCTATACATCTAACTGTGGACAACTAGTTGTAGGTTACTAACGAGGACAGCTGACTTAATAAACTTAAAACATTAAAACATATTAAATGTTGTAAGTATATTTTTAACATACTTTGATATATATGTACATATTTGTTATAGATTCGTGAATCAATCAGTGGCCAAGTCTTACTTTTCGACGAAGTAAAAATCTATGAAAGTGAGTTATAGTCCCACTTTTAAAATCTAATATTTTGGGATGAGAATACATGCAATTTTATAAACGTTTTACGAAATAGACACAAGTAAATGAAACTACATTATATGGATGAATGATCGAAGCCGAATATGCCCCTTTTAGCTTGGTAGCCTAAGAATTAGGGAACTGGCCCCTAATTGACGCGAATCCTAAAGATAGATCTATCGGGCCCAATAAGCCCCATTCTGGAATTTGGAATGCTTTAGTACTTCAAAATTATCATGTCCGATGGGTGTCCCGGAATGATGGGAATATTCTATATGCATCTTGTTAATGTCGGTTACCAGGTGTTCACCATATGAATGATTTTTATCTCTATGTATGGGATGTATATTGAAATATGAAATCTTGTGGTCTATTATTACGATTTGATAAATGTATAGGTTAAACCTATAACTCACCAACATTTTTGTTGACGTTTAAAGCATGTTAATTCTCAGGTGATTATTAAGAGCTTCCGATGTTGCTTGCTAAAATATGGACAAGATTTGGTGTCAGCATGTTTGTATAATATTGTTTAAAACTGCATTCGAGATTTACTTTATTGTAACATATTAATATTGTAAGCCAATATGTATTGGTAGTGTGTAAGTGTGATATTTTTAGATTATCATTTATGGATAATCTAGGTGGTGTCCTTTTAACCTTGTTGATAAAATAAAGGTTATGGTTTGTTTTTAAAAATGAATGCAGTCTTTGAAAAACGTCTCATATAGAGGTCAAAACCTCGCAACGAAATCAATTAATATGGAACGTTTATAATTAATATGAGCGGGACATTTCAGTTAGTATCCAAGCGGTGATCTTAGAGAACCAGAAATTTGCATTAGTGTATCTTATCGAGTTGTTAGGATACATTAGTGAGTCTGGACTTCGACCGTGTTTTCTTTAAAAACGATTGCTTAACACTTTTGTTGGAAACTATATATTATTAACATGTAATTATTATGTGATATATTAACCTCTTAATGTATTTGATATTGTGTGATAGATGTCTACCACTAGTACAAATCCCTTCGACTCACCTAATAATAATGAAGAGTCGAATATACTTTGGGAAGATTCACAAATTCCCGAAGAGGAACCGGAAGAGGAGGAACCGGAAGAAGAAGAACCAGAAGAGGAGGAACCAGAAGTAGAAGAGGTTCCGGAGGAAGAAATATTGATACCTACAGTAAATCGATTAAATAAAAGAAAATCCTCAACCAACGGACCAAAGTTAAAAATGTTCAATGGTTTTTCCGCCAAGGAAGCAAATTATTGGGAAGATTACCAATTTCCCGATGAATCGGATCCCGATGAGGATTCCAATGATGTTATAGAAATTACCTTGACCCAATTTAATAAAGCGAAAGAAAATAATAAGGTAAAAGGTATAAAAATAGAGAAACCTGTTTCCAACTCCGATGAACTTTATATGTATCGGCAAAATCCGTATTTCCTAAATTGTAACAATAACCCGGAACCTCTAAACCACCAGGTTTTTCTAAACCATTGTGGAAAACGACGGCTCGTATTAGAGGAACACCATATATCCCTAGAAAATTAGGAAAACGAACCAAGTCCGAAGAAGAAGAAACTAGTGATTCAGATTAGAGGGTTGTAATCATATTGTGTATTATATGTATTGTAGTGTGCTTGTACTTTTATGTTCTATGTAAAAATTGCTTGTATTGTTTGTTAATTATCTTTTACGAATCTAATCCTTGTCTATTTTACAGTATAAAAACAAAATGGACATTAAGGGTAGACAACCGAATATTTTAGAAGACCTACCAGAGGATAGGATTGAGGAAATCTTGTCTAGAGTCGGTCAGAATTCATCAGCACATTTAGTTATGGCGAAATTAACTTGTCAAACATTTGAAAGACTTTCCAGAAATGCCTTAGTTTATAAAAGTCTTTCCTTTGATAGGTGGGGTATATCACATTGGGGAGACCGTAAGTTACGCTGTGTTTTCTTTAAAGCGTTAAATGCAGGGAACCCAAATGCAATTTTACGCTACGGGTTAAGAACCTATTTTGACTCAACATATCCCAACATAAGATTTCGTGAGTTAGAAAGAGCTTCTAACATGCAACATAAAGATGCATGTTATACTTACGGGTTAGTGATGTTCGCTTCTTACCAAAGTTAGAAAAAGAACATCGGATTACAACTTTTAAATAAAACCTTCCCACAAGTGACGGATTCAGTAGTTGGGGTGAGAAACATGGTTTTTAGATTATTACGGGGCGGTTGGACATTACGAAAACCTCGTCCTTTTGACGACATTACAACATGCTACATAGTCAATGGTCATAACGGTTACTTTTCACAAGACCAAGGATGGGAATTCGTCTTAGTAAAACCAGAATGCATGACTTGTTTCTGGACTTATGAATAACTTGTCTTTATTTATTTTGCTGAACAACTTGCGTATTAACTAGAATTGCCTTTATAGCTGCCGAGTAGTAAAGTTATTATGTGCTATATTTCATCCTATATGTATAATAGCGGTATTGTAAGTTTGTAAAATATTGTATAAAGTTTGAACGCGAAATATTATTGTAATAAATTTTTCATATAGAAGCGTAGTAGTTGAGTTGTATAGTAGCTAGTAAGTATGAACTTAACGGGTAGGTACTACCCGAATTAAAACTATAAAATGCTAATATGAAGAAAAAGCTTTTATAAATAAGTTCATATAATGCTACGAAATACTATTGACTACTCTTAAATTCTATATGATTAACTCAATTCTTTTGGCTATTTTTGAAGGAAATGGCACCGACGACTTGTCAGAACTTGAACATGAGTGAGGAAGATTTCCGTGTTTTCCTTGCTGCGAACATAGCCACAGTACAGGCTGCGATGCAAAATAACAATAGCTCTGGATCTAGCAGTGGAACTAATTCCACAAGAAATCTTGTAGGATGCTCCTACAAAGATATCACTGCCTGCAAACCCTTGGAATTAGATGGAACTGAAGGACCAATTGGATTGAAACGGTGGACCGAGAAGGTCGAATCGGTGTTTGCCATAAGTAAGTGTACTAAAGAGGACAAAGTTAAGTACGCTATGCATACCTTCATAGGTACTACGTTAATGTGGTGGTACACCTATCTTGAATAGGTAGGACAAAATGCTGCTTACGCACTACCGTGGTCGGCATTCAAGCAATTAATGGACGAGCAGTACCGTCCTAGCAATGAAGTCAATAAGCTCAAGGTAGAACTTAGAGAGTTTTGAACACAAGGGTTCGACATCACCACATATGAACGACGATTCACAGAGTTGTGCCTATTGTGTCCGGGAGCGTTCGAAGATGAAGAAGAGAAGATCGACGCGTTTGTAAAAGGGTTACCAATAAGGATTCAAGAAGATGTGAGTTCACACGAGCCCGCTTCCATACAAAAGGCAAGTCGAATGGCTCATAAACCCATAAATCAGATTGAAGGAAGAATTAAAGAGCAGGCGGCCGAAGAAGTCAACACGAAACAACTCAAGAGAAAGTGGGAAGAAACCAGTGACAAGGGTCACCAATACAACAACAACAACAATCACAACCATAATCACAATAACAATCATAACAACCGCAACAACAATCGCAACAATAACCGCAATCCTAACAATAACTACAAAAAATGTCCCAACAACAACAACAACTACAACAATCGTTTCAACAACAATAAAAATCCCAACAACAATCTCAAATACAACAATGGCAACAAAAACCAAAAATGCCAAAGGTGTGAAGAGTACCACCAGAATGAGTTCTGGATGACATTTTGCACCAAGTGTAAAAGAACTGGCCATGGTTCGAGAAAGTTTGAGGTCTACGGACCAAAGTTTAACAGAACTAAAGAGACAAATAGTGTTGAAACAAGTAATGCCGCCTTTATTTGTTATGGATGTGGAAAACTGGGCCACATTAGAAGTAATTACCCTAATCAGGGGAATACTAATGGGCAGGGCCGTGGAAGAGTTTTCAATATTAATACGGCAGAAGCGCAGGAAGACCCGGAGCTTGTTACGGGTACGTTTCTTATTGACAATAAATCTGCTTATGTTTTATTTGATTCGGGTGCGGATAGAAGCTATATGAGTAGAGATTTTTGTACTAAATTAAGTTGCCCATTGACGCCTTTGGATAGTAAATTTTTACTCGAATTAGCAAACGGTAAATTAATTTCAGCAGATAATATATGTCGGGATAGAGAAATTAAACTGGGGGATGAAACATTTAAAATTGATTTAATACCAGTCGAGTTAGGGAGTTTTGATGTAATAATTGGCATGGACTGATTGAAAAAGGAGAGAGCATAGGTCATTTGCTACAAAAATGCGATTCGCAATATGCGTGAAAAAGAAAAACCTTTAAAGGTGTATGGAGAAAAGAACAACGCGAAATTAAATCTTATTAGTAGTTTGAAGGTGCAAAAACTAATAAGAAAAGGTTGTTACGTCATAATAGCACACATCAAGGAATTTAAACCTAAAGAAAAGAACATCAGTGATGTTCCCGTCACAAAAGAATTTCCAGATGTATTTCCTAAAGAATTAGTAGGATTACTGTCACGACCCTACTTTTTCCGTTATCTTTTACCGTTAATTATTCAACAACCTATATATATATATATATATATATATATATATATATATTATTTTGTGTTATGTGAATATTTGTATTCATATTTTTAAGTTATACGTTTCTACGCGTCGCGGATTTTTATCCGGCAAATCTTTTCAGTTTTCAAACCAACGATCGAGTTTTTGGGACATTTAAATCCCAATTATTGTAAATATGATATTTTAAGATCATATGATTATATATAGTATATATATTTATTTTTCTTCGCGTATTTGTTATCTCTCCGAATTTTTAATCGCGTAAGCGTGTTTTCGCGTTTCGGGTTTCGATCGGGCGTTCGGGCCACAAGGAGTTACACATTTAACAAATTTAGGCCATGAGGGCCCACCCCCATGACCCATTCGGCCAAAGCAACCAAGGGGAGGGAGTAATACTCCCTTGATTTTTATTTTGTGGTTTATTATTTCCATTCCAATTTTATCAAAACCTAATTTCTTATTTTTGCTCTCCTCTCACTCTTCCCTCTCCCTTGTTTGTCTCCCAACACCACCACATCATCATCATCATCATCATCATCAATAAATATAGCTTGGATCATCAATTAATTAACATCAACGCGTTCCTCTCAATCTCCTCTACGCGATTATACTACTTGATTCTCGTTTAGGGTATAAACCCTAACCCTAGATTTTTAATTTTTCATTACTTTTCTGTATTTTGATGATATATTGATAGTATGATGATTACATGTTATTGTATCGATGTTTGTATGCGTTGAATTGCTCAAATAATTATGTTTTCGGTTTGATTTAATTGGGACAGCAGCTTATACATTCTTCTCTGATATTTTAACTGATATAAAGTGAAAATAAAGTATCTAGATGAGTTCCTCTCATCAAGACATTAATTTTAGACTCCGGATTCATGTCGTTTCGATTCCCGGAGCCCTAGATATGATCAAAATGGTATTTTGTTAAGACTGAAATGTGATATTGATATGAACCTGGTTTGGTCCGACTTTGTGAATATATTTGGTGTCTTTAGGGTGTGTTAGTGTGTTAGGATTGATTATTGGATGAACTTTCATGTTCGGGTCATCTAAATCCGAGCCACGAATCACCCGTTATGGCTAAAACACGTTTTTGAATGAATTGAAGTTCCAAGTGGTGTAATGGCTGATCATCATGACTTGTGTACTGTTCATGGTGTGTTCTTGAGTGCATCAATGTGTCGGGTGGTTTGATTATACGGGGATATATATAAGGCTCTCCGAAAACCGACACCCGGTGCTCAAGATACGACCCGATGAACTTTTAATTTAAAACTTATGGTTAATAATTAAACTTATGATATAAATAATGATATTCATTATTATTAAGTTACTTATGATATAAAAAGTAATTATTAAAATTTAAGACTTATGATATATATTTATTATATCATTTAATTATTACTTATGATTTAATTAACATTTTAATTAAACTTATGATTAATAATACTTTATTATTAATGGAAAATACTTATGATAAGTATTAAACTTATATTATGAGATTATTATAATAAGACTTATAATAAGGATTAATTAATTATTTAATTATTATAAGGCTTAGTTATTATTTAATTATAAATTAATTATTAAACACTTATGATTTATTGATTATAATTAGAAACTTATGATATGATTAATATTTCATTATTAATTAATAATACTTATGATATGATTTAAAATTTATTATTAATTAATAATACTTATATTATGACTAATATTTAATTAATTAATTAAATACTTATGTTATATTAATTATATCATTTAAAATTATATTAACTTTA
This sequence comes from Rutidosis leptorrhynchoides, assembly GCF_046630445.1. Classification (NCBI taxonomy): domain Eukaryota; kingdom Viridiplantae; phylum Streptophyta; class Magnoliopsida; order Asterales; family Asteraceae; genus Rutidosis; species Rutidosis leptorrhynchoides. The sequence continues at coordinate 227,579,639 of NC_092335.1, forward strand.
ATAATTCATTTTAATTTAATTAAACTTATGTTATGACATAATTATACATATTTAACTTTAATAAACATTATAACTTACATTATTATTATAACTTACACTTTTAAAATTAACGTTGACTATGTTTGACCAAGGTTGACTTTTGAGTTGACTTTTGGTTGACTTTGACTTTTAGTTGACTTTTGTTAACTTTCTAATTAAGGAAACTTTTCTAACTTATAAACTTTCCAAAAAATGCAACTTTCTTAAAATAGAAACTTTCCAAAAATAGAAACTTTCTAAAAATAGAAAGTGTGTGTTCGTAAGCTGTTCCGATCAAACCGATGCATGCTGAGTATTGTTCTATGACTACTTGCAACATGTACAATAGCTATCATACTAAGACCTAACCTAAGTTAGTTATTTACATCGACCTGCTTTATTTATTGGTCGGCTTTGTGATCATTCCTGATCACTTTACTCCATTTGTTGTTCGCTTAATTGTGTTGGTTACTTCGTTACTACTAAGGTGAGTTATAGTCCCGTTTTTACATACTTTTCACAGTATATTTTTGGGATGTGATTACATGCATTTTATTTTACGTTTAGACACAAGTGACAATTAAATTTAAATTATTCATTATGAGTTGGACTAAAATATTCCCTAGTCTGGTAACTGTAATCACTGGTTTCTACTGGTGAACGCGAATCCTACGGATAGATCTATCAGGTTTGACAACCCCATTTCGAGCTAGTTGTGCTAGCAATTTATAATCGGAATGTTTAGTACTTCGTATTTTGTTGTAGATACACTGGCCGGTGTATATCATTTATTGTGTTTGGCATGGGGTAAATAAAGGGTTAAGTGGTTACCAGGTGGCTCATTGATAATGGAATAATGTTTAATGTTTTCTAACATTTTTAAATATTGTGGTCTAAAGTTTATTCAATTATTTAAACCTATAATTCACTCAACCTTTGTGTTGACAGTTTACTCGCATGTTTTCACAGGTACTTGAGTTTATGTGGTGCTTCCGCTGTGTTTAGAAGAGTCTGCATGCATTTGGGTAGATTTTAATGAAACAATTATGAAACTTAAGCTTGCATTCTGTTTTTGAATAATTTAAACTTGTGGTTTGTTGACAATGTTTCATGTCAACTTTGGTTAATTTATATGTTGGGTTACTTTTAAACTACATATTTTGGTATGCTTTCCTTTTTGGGAAACTTTTGAAATAAAAGAATGCAATGTCGTTTGTTAAATTCATTTAAGTTCGATCAAGCTATGGGACCAAGTGATGGAGCCGTTAAGTGTTTTGACGGGGTCATCACAGTTGGTATCAGAGCTCTGGTTGTCGGGAACTAGGCGGTCTTAATGTGGTCAACCCGTGGTTCTTAGGGTGCATTAGAGTCTAGTCTACAGCCCGACCCTTTTTCTATAGCATTATTATGCATTTCATTTCGTATGTGATATATCATAAGCATTTATTTCTATTTCATATATGGTTTGTGGTTTTACTGTTGGCAGATGTCGACTTCGAGCAACAACTCCGTTCCTGCTCCTGCTCCTTCGGCTGCTGCCAGACGCTGTGCTGATCAACCTTTGATCGATGATCCTGTTCACTACTACTTTTCCACTCTCACTCACATGAACAGAGCTTACACCGACAAGACGCGTATTAATGCTCTTAGTGATTGTATGCGTACTTTGCCACATAACGAGTTGTTGGATGATATTCGAGCTAGTATGGATTCGTTCGTCAGTTTCAAGCATAATTTTGGGATCGAGAATCGTAAGCGTAACCGTGAGGTAGACGCTAAGTTCGAGGCTCTCGAGAGCATAGTTCGTGGTTTGAAGGCAGAGTTGGAAGAAGTGAAATGAAAGCTGCGGAAGTATGAGACTCCTGCCGAGACTCATGCCGGCTCAGCTTATCACACCCGCTCTAAGCAGATGTGATATGATGATTTATGATTAATTATTTATTTCATAAGACTTAATGTCCTTTCATACATACATTTTTGGGATATGTACGGCGTTTTGCCGAGGATTTTATTAAGGTTTTGTTATGGGATGTTTTCATTATGTATGGATGGTTATTTTTATGACATCTATTATCATTATCACATTTTATTTCTGATGTTGTGACTCTTGGTATGTTATATTATGCGTAATGTAGATCATGTATGTTAGGTGCTATGTATGTTGTATGATGTTATCATAAAATATGTATGCACGTGGAGGCTATTTCTATAACTATCATAACTGTCGTGTTATTACTCATAGTGTTTACTGACTATTATTTTAATGGTTAATTTTTTCGTGTTCGATCTATTCCTTTATAACACTGGCATTATTCTTAGTACTAACGGTTGTGTTATTCTGTTTTGAAGATCATGCCTCCTAGAGAGTCCAACGAAGCCCGTATGCAACGACTTATCACCGAAGGAATAGCAGCTGCTATGGCAGCAAATGCTAATGCTAATGCGAATAATAATAACCAGGTGGGATGCTCCCACAAAACGTTCATGGCAAGTCATCCATAGGAATTCAGTGGTACTGAAGGACCCATAGGACTTACCCACTGGTTCAAGAAAATCGATTCTATTTTCAGGGTTAATCGAGTCCGAGAGGAGGACAAGGTTAGTTTTGCTAGCTGCACTCTTAAGGATAGTGCATTGACTTGGTGGAACAACTTGGTTAATAGTTTGGGAAATGATGTGGCTTATGGTTTAACTTGGAATAATTTCAAAGAAAGAATGATCACCCGTTATCGTCCCGGGGGTGAGCTTAAGAAGTTAGAGGTTGAATTTAAGAACTTAAAAATGAAGGGCACCGAATTAGATGCCTATGAGCAGAGATTCTTTAAGTTGACTTTGTTGTGTCCTAATGTCTATGCTGATGAGAATCTTAAGATTGAAGCTTACATTGATGGGTTATCTAAGAAGATTGAGCATGGGGTTGAGTCTAGTGAGCCCCAGACTATCGAAGCTGCTATGTCTATGGCTCATAAGCTTAACGATAAGATTTTAAGGAGGAGTAAGGCTGCAGTGACTGATGCCAGTGAAGAGGTTGCTAAGAAGGCTGATAATGGGAAAAGGAAGTGGGATAATAACCGCAACCAGAACCAAGGTCAGCAAAAGAAACAAGATAATTCCGGTGCTAATAACCGTAATCAGCGTGTGTGTCCTCGTTGTTATAAGGCTCATGAGGGTTATTGTACGGTTACTTGTAAGAGGTGTTCCAAACAGGGACACATTGCTAAGGATTGTACGGTGCTTCTACCGGGTTCTGCTACTCCTGCTGCAGGTGGTAATAATACTAATAATGCTGGTAATAGAGGTAGGAATGGTAATGGTAATAGGAAGCCGGATAATGGTGGAAATCTGAGGGTTTGTTACGAGTGTGGGAAGCCGGGGCATTTCCGTGATGCCTGTCCTAACAAGAAGACTACTGAGAATGCACGTGGAAGAGCATTCAACATTAACGCCAGGGATGCTGAGGAAGATCCTAAACTTGTTACGGGTACGTTCTCGGTCAACGATTTATCAGTTTATGTACTATTTGATTCAGGGGCTGATTTGAGTTTAGTGTCGAGTAAATTAAGTCCAAAAATCAAAATACCGTTAACTCCTCTAGACAATACTTATGTTGTTGAAATAGCTAATGGTAAAGTGCTTACTGCTAAGACTGTGCATCGTAAATGTAACATTAACTTGGCTGGTAGAGGTTTTGAGGGAGATTTGATACCAATTGAACTTGGTAGTTTTGACATTGTTATTGGGATGGATTGGTTGTCTGCGATTCGTGCTGAGATTGTGTGTTATGATAAAGCTATTCGTATTACTAATGTGGTTGGAGGGCCACTGATGGTTTTTGGGGATAAGAAATGCAGACAGTTAAATCTTATTAGCTGTTTGAAAGTTCATAAACATCTTCGCAAAGGCTGTCATGCTATTCTAGCCCATGTTGTTGACCCCGATAAAGAAACGAAGAGCATTGGTGATGTTCATATTGTTAGAGATTTTCCCGAGGTATTTCCCGAAGATTTACCTGGCCTTCCGCCGCAACGCGCGGTAGAATTTCAAATTGATCTTGTTCCCGGTGCTGCTCCTGTAGCACGTGCTCCTTATCGTCTTGCGCCTTCCGAACTTCAAGAATTGTCGAGTCAACTCCGTGAGTTGTTAGACAAGGGTTTTATTCGTCCTAGCTCGTCCCCTTGGTGAGCTCGTGTTCTATTTGTTAAGAAGAAGGATGGTTCTTTTCGTTTGTGCATTGACTATCGTGAGTTGAACAAGCTTACTATTAAAAACTGTTACCCCCTTCTGAGAATTGATGATCTGTTCGATCAGCTTCAGGGTTCTTCTGTTTATTCAAAAATCGATCTTCGTTCAGTTGCGTGTTAAAGAATCTGATGTTTCGAAAACTGCTTTTCGCACCCATTACGGTCACTTTGAGTTTCTTGTTATGCCGTTCGGATTGACAAGTGCACCTGCTGTGTTCATGGACCTCATGAACCGTGTGTGTAGACCCTATCTGGACAAGTTCGTTATTGTGTTCATCGACGACATCCTTATTTATTCGAAGAGTGATGAAGAGCATGAAGAACATTTGAAGTTAGTGCTCGATCTGTTAAGAAAAGAAGAGTTGTACACTAAGTTCTCTAAGTGTGCTTTCTGGCTACGAGAAGTTCAATTCCTTGGATATATTGTTAGTAAACAAGGAATACAAATTGATCCTGCTAAGATTGAGGCAATTGAAAAGTGGGATCCTCCGAAAACTCCTACTCAGATTTGTCAGTTTCTAGGATTGGCAGGTTACTATAGAAGGTTCATTCAAGATTTCTCTCGTATAGCGAAACCTCTGACTGCTTTAACGCACAAGGGAAAAAAGTATGAGTGGAAGGATGAACAAGAGACTGCTTTTCAGATTTTAAAGAAGAAGTTGACTACCGCACCAATATTGTCACTACCTGAGGGTAATGATGATTTTGTTGTTTATTGTGATGCTTCGCGTCAAGGCTTTGGTTGTGTTTTGATGCAACGAAATAAAGTTATTGCGTATGCATCACGTCAATTAAAGATTTAAGAGAAGAACTATACAACTCATGATTTAGAGTTGGGGGCCGTTGTTTTTGCCCTTAAGATTTGGAGACATTATTTGTATGGGGTCAAGAGTACTGTGTACACAGATCACAAAAGTCTTCAACATATCCTCGATCAGAAACAGTTGAACATGAGACAACGAAGATGGATTGAGACGTTGAATGATTATGATTGTGAACTTTTATATCATCCGAGTAAGGCCAATGTTGTGGCAGATGCGTTGAGTCGTAAAGAAAGGGCTGAACCTCGCAGGTTTAGGGCCTTGAATATGACAATTAGAACAAACCTCGCAAGGCAGATTGTTGAGGCACAACAAGAAGCCTTAAAGGAAGAGAATTTTGTGAAAGAGAACGTAAGAGGTATGGCTAAGAAGTTTGAGGTACGAGCAGATGATACTAGATACTTTGCGGGACGTTTCGAAGTTTGGTGAACTGCGACAACTTGTTTTAGATGAGGCTCATAAGTCTAGGTACTCTATTCATCCTGGTTCAGGAAAGATGTATCATGATCTTAAGGAGCTGTATTGGTGGCCTAATTTGAAAGGTGATGTGGCTACGTATGTGGCTAAGTGTTTGACCTGTGCTAAGGTTAAAGCTGAACATCAAAAATCGTCTGGACTTTTAGTGCAACCTGAGATTCTCGAGTGGAAGTGGGAAGGAATTACGATAGATTTTATTACTAAGTTACCGAGAGTTGCGGTTGGCTATGACACTATTTGGGTGATTGTAGATCGACTCACTAAGTCGGCACACTTTTTGCCGATTAGGGAAACAGATTCAATGGAGAATCTTACTCGTTTGTATTTGAAGGAGATTGTTTCTAGACATGGTGTTCCTGTATCTATTATTTTGGACCGAGATAGTCGATTTGTATCGAGGTTTTGGCGATCCTTACAGAAAACCTTGGGAACTAAGTTAGATATGAGCACCGCTTATCATCCTCAAATGGATGGTCAGAGTGAAAGGACCATTCAAACGTTAGAAGATATGTTACGAGCGTGTGTTATTGATTTCGGTAATGGGTGGGATAAATATTTGCCACTAGCTGAGTTTTCTTATAACAACAGTTATCATGCAAGTATTAAAGCCGCACCGTTTGAAACTCTATATGGTAGGAAGTGTAGGTCTCCTGTCTGTTGGAATGAGGTTGGGGATGCTCAACTCACAGGTCCAGAAATCATTCATGAGACTACCGAGAAGATTGTACAGATTAAGGAAAGATTGAGAACCACTAGAAGTCGGCAAAAGAGTTATGCCGATAGGGGAAGGAAAGATGTATAATTTCAAGTTGGCGACCGTGTTATGTTAAAGGTTTCACCTTGAAAAGGTGTGATACGTTTTGGTAAAAGGGGAAAGTTGAGTCCTCGTTTTGTTGGACCGTTTGAGATCATTGAGAGAGTCGGACCGGCGGCTTATCGTTTGAAGTTGCCACTAGAACTCAGTGCAGTTCACGATGTTTTTCATGTATCGAATTTAAAGAAGTTCTTAGCCGAAGCCGATAAGACTATTCCTCTGAAAGAACTTCATGTTGATAAGCAACTACATTTTATTGAGGAGCCTATTGAAATTATGGATCGAGAAGTTAAGACTCTTAAGCAGAGCCGAATTCCTATTGTTCGGGTTAGATGGAACGCCAGACGCGGTCCCGAGTTCACTTGGGAGCGTGAAGATCAGATGAAGCAGAAGTACCCGCATTTGTTCCCAGATTATGAGTCAACCCCTGCGCCTACTTAAATTTCGGGACGAAATTTCCGTAACGGGAAGGTACTGTCACGACCCTACTTTTTGCTTTATCTTTTACCGTTAATTATTCAACGACCGTTAACTGTTATTCGTGCCACGTCACCTCTATGACCTATATTATTATTTTTTGTAATAATATATATATATATATATATATATATATATATATATATATATATATATATATATATATATATATATATATATATATATATATATATATATATATATATATATATATATTATTTTGTGTTATGTGAATATTTGTATTCATGTTTTTAAGTTATACGTTTAACGCGTCACGAATTTCTATCTGGTAAATCTTTTCTGTTTTCAAACCAACGATCGAGTTTTTGGGACATTTAAATCCTAATTATTTTAAATATGATATTTTAAGATCATATGATTATATATAGTATATATATTTATTTTTCGTCGCGTATTTGTTATCTTTCCGAATTTTTAATCGCGTAAGCGTGTTTTCGCATTTCGAGTTTCGATCGGGTGTTCGGGCCACAAGGAGTTACACATTTAACAAATTTGGGCCATGAGGGCCCACCGCCATGACCCATTTAGCCGAAGCAACCAAGGGGAAGGAGTAATACTCCCTTGATTTTATTTTGTGGTTTATTATTTCCATTCCAATTTTATCAAAACATAATTTATTATTTTTGCTCTCCTCTCCCTCTTCCCTCTCCCTTGACCATTGCCCAACACCACCACAACATCATCATAATCATCAACAAATATAGCTTGGATCATCAATTAATTAACATCAACGCGTTCCTCTCAATCTCCTCTACGCGATTATACTACTTGATTCTCGTTTAGGGTATAAACCCTAACCCTAGATTTTTAATTTTTCATTAATTTTCTGTATTTTGATGATATATTGATAGTATGATGATTACATGTTATTGTATCGATGTTTGTATGCGTAGAATTGCTTAAATAATTATGTTTTCGGTTTGATTTAATTGGGACAGCAGCTTATACGTTCTTTTCTGATATTTTAACTGATATAAAGTGAAAATAAAGTATCTAGATGAGTTCCTCTCATCAAGACATTAATTTTAGACTCCGGATTCATGTCGTTTCGATTCCCGGAGCCCTAGATATGATCAAAATGGTATTTTGTTAAGATTGAAATGTGATATTGATATGAACCAGGTTTGGTCCGGCTTTGTGACCATATTTGGTGTCTTTAGGGTGTGTTAGTGTGTTAGGATTGATGATGGGATGAACTTTCATGTTCGGGTCATCTAAATCCGAGCCACGAATCACCCGTTATGGCTAAAACACGTTTTTGAATGAATTGAAGTTCCAAGTGGTGTATTGGCTGATCATCATGACTTGTGGACTATTCTTGGTGTGTTCTTGAGTGCATCAATGTGTCGGGTGGTTTGATTAAGTGGAGATATATATATAAGGCTCGCCGAAAACCGACACCCGGGGCTCAAGATACGACCCGATGAACTTTTAGTTTAAAACTTGTGGTTAATAATTAACCTTATGATATAAATAATGATATTCATTATTATTAAGTTACTTATGATATAAAAAGTAATTATCAAAATTTAAGACTTATGATATATATTTATTATATCATTTAATTATTACTTATGATTTAATTAACATTTTAATTAAACTTATGATTAATAATACTTTATTATTAATGGAAAATACCTATGATAAGTATTAAACTTATATTATGAGATTATTATAATAAGACTTATAATAAGGATTAATTAATTATTTAATTATTATAAGGCTTAGTTATTATTTAATTATAAATTAATTATTAAACACTTATGATTTAATGATTATAATTAGAAACTTTTGATATGATTAATATTTCATTATTAATTAATAATACTTATGATATGATTTAAAATTTATTATTAATTAATAATACTTATATTATGAATAATATTTAATTAATTAATTAAATACTTATGTTATATTAATTATATCATTTAAACTTATATTAACTTAAATAATTCATTTTAATTTAATTAAACTTATGTTATGATATAATTATACATATTTAACTTTAATAAACATTATAACTTACATTATTATTATAACTTAAACTTTTAAAATTAATGTTGACTATGTTTGACCAAGGTTGACTTTTCAGTTGACTTTTGGTTGACTTTGACTTTCAGTTGACTTTTGTTGACTTTATAATTAAGGAAACTTTCCTAACTTATAAACTTTCCAAAAAATGCAACTTTCTAAAAATAGAAACTTTCCAAAAATAGAAACTTTCCAAAAATAGAAACTTTCTAAAAATAGAAAGTGTGTGTCCGTAAGCTGTTCCGATCAAACCGATGCATGCTGAGTATTGTTCTATGACTACTTGCAACATGTACAATATCTATCATACTAAGACCTGACCTAAGTTAGTTATTTATATCGACCTGCTTTATTTATAGGTCGGCGTTGTGATCATTCCTGATCACTGTACTCCATTTGCTGTTCGCTTAATTGTGTTGGTTACTTCGTTACTACTAAGGTGAGTTATAGTCCCGTTTTTACATACTTTTCAAAGTATATTTTTGGGATGTGATTACATGCATTTTATTTTACGTTTAGACACAAGTGACAATTACATTTAAATTATTCATTGTGAGTTGGACAAAAATATTCCCTAGTCTGGTAACTGTAATCACTGGTTTCTACTGGTGAACGCGAATCCTATAGATAGATCTATCGGGTTTGACAACCCCATTTCGAGCTAGTCGCGCTAGCAATTTATAATCGGAATGTTTAGTACTTCGTATTTTGTTGTAGATACACTATCTGGTGTATATCATTTGTTGTGTTTGACAAGGGTAAATAAAGGGTTAAGTGGTTACCAAGTGGCTCATTAATAATGGAATAATGTTTAATGTTTTCTAACATTTTTAAATCTTGTGGTCTAAAGTTTATTCAATTATTTAAACCTATAATTCACTCAACCTTTGTGTTGACAGTTTACTCGCATGTTTTCACAGGTACTTGAGTTTATGTGATGCTTCCGCTGTGTTTAGAAGAGTCTGCATGCATTTGGGCAGATTTTAATGAAACAATTATGAAACTTAAGCTTACATTCTGTTTTTGGATAATTTAAACTTGTGGTTTGTTGACAATGTTTCATGTCAACTTTGGTTAATTAATATGTTGGGTTACTTTTAAACTATATATTTTGGTATGCTTTCCTTTTTGGGAAACTTTTGAAATAAAAGAATGCAATGTCGTTTGTTAAATTCATTTAAGTTCGATCAAGCTGTGGGACCAAGTGACGGAGCCGTTAAGTGTTTTGACGGGGCCATCACAATTACCCCCCACATCGATCCATTGAATTTTAAATAGACCTTGTATAAGGAGCTGCACCAATAGCGCGTGCTCATACAGACTCGCACCCAGTGAAATGAAAGAATTACAAAGTCAGTTACAGGAACTTTTAGAGCGTGGTTTCATTCGACCAAGAACATCACCATGGGGAGCTCCTGTTTTGTTTGTCAAGAAGAAGGATGGTACATTTAGGTTGTGTTTCGACTACCGAGAGTTGAACAAACTTACCATCAAGAACCGCTACCCACTACCGAGAATCAATGACTTATTTGATCAACTACAAGGCTCATCGGTTTATTCGAAGATTGATTTACGTTCTGGGTATCATAAAATGCGGGTGAAGGAGGATGATATTCCAAAGACTGCTTTTAGGACGCGTTACGGTCATTTCGAGTTTATGGTTATGCCGTTTGGGTTGACTAACGCACCAGCTGTGTTCATGGACCTCATGAACCGAGTGTGTGGACCATACCTTGACAAGTTTGTCATTGTTTTCATCGATGACATATTTATTTACTCAAAGAATGACCAAGAGCACGAAGAACATTTGAGAAAAGTGCTAGAGTTGTTAAGGAAAGAGAAACTGTACGCTAAGTTTTTAAAGTGTGCATTTTGGTTGGAAGAAGTTCAATTCTTCGGTCATATAATGAACAAAGAAGGTATTCAGGTGGATCCAGCAAAGATTGAAACCGTTGAAAAGTGGGAAACCCCGAAAACTCCGAAACACATACGCCAATTTTTAGGGCTAGCTGGTTATTACAGGAGATTCATCTAAGATTTTTCCAAAATAGCAAAACCATTGACTGCATTAACGTATAAAGGGAAGAAATTTGAATGGAAGGATGAACAAGAGAAAGCGTTTCAATTGTTGAAGAAAAAGTTAACTACGGCACCTATATTGTCATTACCTGAAGGGAATGATGATTTTGTGATATATTGTGACGCCTCAAAGCAAGGTCTCGGTTGTGTATTAATGCAACGAATGAAAGTAATTTCTTATGCGTCTAGACAATTGAAGATTCACGAGCAGAATTATACGACGCATGATTTGGAATTAGGCGCGGTTGTTTTTGCATTAAAGACTTGGAGGCACTACTTATATGGGGTCAAAAGTATTATATATATCGACCACAAAAGTCTTCAACTCATATTTAATCAGAAACAACTGAACATGAGGCAGCGCAGAAGGATTGAATTGTTGAATGATTATGACTTTGAGATTCGTTACCACCCGGGGAAGCCAAATGTGGTAGCCGACGCCTTGAGCAGAAAGGACAGAGAACCCATTCGAGTAAAAGCTATGAATATAATGATTCACACTAACCTTACTACTCAAATAAAGGAGGCGCAACAAGGAGTTTTAAAAGAGGGAAACTTAAAGGATGAAATACCCAAAGGATCAAAGAAGCATCTTAATATTCGGGAAGATGGAACCCGGTATAGGGCTGAAAGAATTTGGGCACCAAAATTGGGAGATATGAGAGAATTGGTACTTAGAGAAGCTCATAAAAACAGATACTCAATACATCCTGGAACGGGGAAGATGTACAAAGATCTCAAGAAACATTTTTGGTGGATAGGTATGAAAGCCGATGTTGCTAAGTACGTAGGGAAATGTTTGACGTGTTCTAAGGTCAAAGCGGAGCATCAGAAACCATCAAGTCTACTTCAACAATCCAAAATCCCGGAATGGAAATGGGAAAACATTATCATGGATTTCATCACTAAATTGCCAAGGACTGCAAGTGGTTTTGATACTATTTGGGTAATAGTTGATCATCTCACCAAATCAGCACACTTCCTGCCAATAAGAGAAGATGACAAGATGGAGAAGTTAGCACGACTATATTTGAAGGAAGTCGTCTCCAGACATGGAATACCAATCTCTATTATCTCTGATAGGGATGGCAGATTTATTTCAAGATTCTGGCAGACATTACAGCAGGCATTAGGAACTCGTCTAGACATGAGTACTGCTTATCATCCACAAACTGATGGGCAGAGCGAAAGGACAATACAAACGGTTGAAGACATGCTACGAGCATGTGTTATTGATTTCGGAAACAGTTGGGATCGACACCTTCCGTTAGCAGAATTTTCCTACAACAACAGCTACCATTCAAGCATTGAGATGGCGATGTTTGAAGCACTTTATGGTAGAAAGTGCAGGTCTCCGATTTGTTGGAGTGAAGTGGGGGATAGACAGATTACGGGCCCGGAGATAATACAAGAAACTACCGAGAAGATCATTCAAATTCAACAACGGTTGAAAACCGCCCAAAGTCGACAAAAGAGCTACGCTGACATTAAAAGAAAAGATATAGAATTTGAAATTGGAGAGATGGTCATGCTTAAAGTTGCACCTGTGACGACCCGGAAATTTCCGACCAAATTTAAACTTAATTTTTATATGATTTAATGTTTCCGACACGATAAGAAAAGTCTGTAATGTTGATGTTTCAAAAACTTTGAACTGTGTTCATGTAATCAATTACCCTTCGACAATTCCCGATGATTTACGAACCATTATGTTTAAAAAATTATATATATATATATATATATATATATATATATATATATATATATATATATATATATATATATATATATATATATAAAATAGCACTCGTTTGTCAGTCGATCGATATTAAGCAAGTTAAATTCAAAATTATATAATTTTAAAATAAACGGTGATTCGAAAATGAGTTCTATAAATTTTAGGCTTACTAAAAAATGTATTTAGGATCTAGTTATTAAATTTTAACACTTTTTATATTTTACTCAGAATTGAGAGGGACAGCCGATGTAATTTATATTTAGTAATTAATAATCAAATTTTATACCATAATGACTAAAATAAATAAATATAATTATCGTAAAAATTTAGGATTTTTCAGATGACTTTTTTTATCCGCCCTGATTATCAACGGAGTACGAAATTCAGTTCGTGAAAGGAATAGTAAATGACGGCTAACTTTCTCACACGTTTTAAATTTAATTATTTTATAATTATTATTATATTATTAATATTATACTCATGAAACAAGATGATAAGTAGAGAACACTTTATTTGATTTCAATCATCTAATCTCTCATTATCTATCTATATTTATCTAATTATTAGGGATGTATATAACATATACATCTACTTATGCAGACAAAAAAAAAAAAAAAAAAAAAAACCACTTCAACCTCAAACATACAACACTTCTTCTTCTTCTACTTAAACGATAACCATTCATCATCAAATTTGGTTCATCCACGTTTATGTTCGAGACCAAACAACACCCCCTTCTTCATTTCAAACACCATCTACAACCACATACCACCACGAAACACCACCACTCGATCATTTTTGTTACAACACGATCGCTTTTTAATATTGCAGCCGAAGAACCAAACAAACCACACATGATCAATATGTTTCCACTTTTATCACTATTGTTGTGCAACATTAATCGGGAACCACCACTTTGATCACTATCCATCACCATGACCAACAAAACCCAAATACCTCATTTCTACTGCTATTATTCGGTTGTTTTGAACAAGAACTAGACACCAACGATTACCTCGTTCCTACTGTTAACCTGTTCAGTTTAAACCACCAATAGAACCACCTACTATTTCTATTTCTATTTCTATTCTGTCCGAGCACTACCCACGAACCACCATCACTTCACCACCTCAATGACAATCATCACCCATATTATTGCTTAACTGCACGTTTGTTTCCTTATTTCTGTCGAGCATTTGTTTACAACCGAAACAATCACTCCTACTGCTTGCTCTTTCTTTTTGAATAAAAAAAACAAAAAAAATCAAACCCAGATTTTTTTTTTTTGCTTCTGCATCCGTTGATGTTCAAAAGTTCAAACCGTCACCTTTTGTAACAGCTCCTATTGTTTCTTTTCCACTTATGGGTCGACAAACAAATTGTCAAAAAGTCGAAGTTGGGTGCTTTTGTTATCTATCATCGTGACCCACCTTCCACTTGGTTATTAAAGTCTTTTTTTTATCAACCTTTTTGATGAAACGGTAGTTTAGGAAGTACACAAATTAATTGTGTAAAAAGTAATATAAGTGATGTAGATGATGATGATTTTATTGATGATACCGTTACAGTGAAGTGTGATGATGATGCGTATGATTTTGATTAGGATTATGATTGATGATGATGACGATAATGAAATCTAATGATATTGAAGATGATTGAATTAGTTCTGATAGATTAATTTTAGAGGAAGAATAAGAAGACGGACGGTTACATAGATTATATAGTTTTAGTTCGGGGTCATTTCAGAAAAACGAGATAGAGCAAGTGGTCTCGGAGGGTTTGTGTGTGACAAGAGGTCCTGAGTTCGAATCTAGACGACTGCGATTTTTTTTTTTTTTTACAATAGAAGCTGTGTTGATAGATGGGCCAGTTGTGCCGTGTTTTCAGTTGAGCCGTGATCTATTGATCCATTTTCGGTTAGGCTGAAACAAGTACAAAAACAGTTTTTATGGGTTAAATATCTAAGTATGCTAGATATTACAAAGGAGTAATTAGTAGAGAAGTGGTTTAGGGATGTTATAGGGTTAGAAGGAGGTCGCGGGTTCAAACCCGAATTTGGGCATTTTTTAAGGACTACTTGGCATTTTTTTAAGGACTACTTCTTTAAGGTAGTTTACTTATTACACTTTATCACTATTATTATTATTATCATTATTATTATTATTATCATTATCATTATTATTATTATTATTGTTATTATTAATTATTATTGTTATTAGATTATTACAAATAAAATCATTCATACAATTAATATTATTATCATTATTGTTAGTATTAGTAATATCATTATTATTTTTATAAAAACCATATTATTATTGATGTCAATATTACTACTAATATTATTATCATTATTTCAATGAAAATTAGTCATATAAAATAATATACTTAACAAAACTATATTGAACATCTTTATTTATTTAAAATATATAAAATAAATACATTTAATTAATTTATTAATAAAACACATGAATCAAAATAGCAATTAAAATCACTAATAATATATAAAGTTGTTCGATTACCATTATATGTGTTAACATATATATAAATGATATAGGTTCGTGAATCCAAGGCCAACCTTGCATTGTTCAGTTCCGTCGTATGCATATTTTTACTACAAAATATCGTATAGTGAGTTCATTTGCTCCCTTTTACTCTTTACATTTTTGGGACTGAGAATACATGCGCTGTTTTTACATCTGCTTTATTAAATGCTTTCGAAATACATTTTTGAACTGCGAATACATGAAATGCTTTTATAAATGTTTGACGAGATTGACACAAGCAAAACATTCCTCGAATGAATTATTATGCAGACAGAAGTTCTGTGGATTATTATTGAATTAGTTGGACGTGATAATTGCCACTAATTATTGTGAATATTTTTCCCCTGATTATTATTGCTTGGTAACCTAAGAATTAGAATCGGGTATGGCCCTAATTCACGCGAATCCTAAAGGTAGCTACCGGGTTGAACACCCCCACCCAGAATGTTCACTAGACGGAAGAGCTAGTGGGCGTGGTGTTTAGTACTTCGAGGTTTATATATTATACAGACGAGATGTTCTGTTTTTGGGGATATTATTGATGCGCATTATATGTTAAGGTCGGTTACCAAGCCAAGCAATGAATGAAAAGTGAATGTTATGTATCGAGAGAATGATTTTATACACAGGTTATGTGTATGATATTTTTGTACACGAGATATGTGTACGGTTACTAAGATTTATGAAAATGGTTTTGTATACGAGATAGGTGTACTGTATTTAAATCTTGTGGTCTATCAAAATGATGAATTTTATTGTTTACAATAAACTTATGAACTTACCAACCTTTTGGTTGACACTTGAAAGCATGTTTATTCTTAGGTATGAAAGAAATCTTCCGCTGTGCATTTGATCATTTTAGAGATATTACTTGGAGTCATTCATGACATATTTCAAAATACGTTGCATTCGAGTCGTTGAGTTCATCAAGATTATTATTAAGTCATTCATAGTTTGGATATATTATGAAAGGATTTGCATATCTGTCAATTTTCGATGTAACGGAAGTTTGTCTTTTAAAATCGAATGCAATGTTTGTAAAATGTATCATATAGAGGTCAAATACCTCGCGATGTAATCATATGTTATTGTATTCGTCCTTGTGGATTAGGACGGGTCGTCTCATGTGGTATCAGAGCGGTGGTCTTAGTGAACCAGGTCTTGCATTAGTGTGTCTAACAGATATTTGCTTAGATGCATTAGTAAGTCTGGACTTCGACCATGTCTGCATGTCAAAAGTTTTGCTTATCATTTCGTGTCAAAAATTATTTGCTTATCATCCTTAAAGTCTAGACACGTCTTACTGCATTTAATGCATCGATAGTGTATAGACAAAATTCATATCTTAGCGTATATGTTACTGTAGACTTTTCCTGACAGCTTCCGTAGATTCCTCCGTAACTGATGGATTTTTGATATTATATATGCATATGTAAATTATGTATTATAGGGTACTAATCTACATCCTATAATCTATTTCCTATCGAAAATCCTTCATCTGATCGTACGAGATCAATCCCTCAACTAGTTCGAGTCCCTCAGATTCTGATAACTATTTCGATAGTTATTCCGACAGCTATTCCGACATGGATATTCACCTAAGCTCCGAAAGCAGTGTAAATGAAATGGATCAACCAAACTAGTCATGGGTTCATAGTCAACTTAACTGATGGAGACGCGAAGAAGGCTATCCTTTCCATCCACCACATTCCCTCTTGGCAAAGAACCCATAGCACTTACCGGCGAACCAGTCCGAAACACCATTTTCACCCTCATTTCCTGAATATCTTGCCACGATTATATTCTATCTAAAATTCTAAACCTTATTCATCCGCTCGTTCCGACCGACAATCATCCCGGAATAATAGAAGAAGTCAACGAACTTCGCGCTCGAGTAATCAATTTGGAGAATATGGTGCAAAACTTACCAGCTTCAGCAACATCATCGGCACCAATAGTATCATCAGTAATAGCACCAGTACCATCAACAATCCATGCCTCAACATCTCATTCTGTACTTCGAGTATAATCATCGTTCTACGTATCTTTCTACATCAATTATCTTCATTCTTCATGGCGATTATGTAATCTCTAATGTTTTAGAGATTATATATTCTTGTTCTAACATAAATCAAATGCGTTTAATATCATATTAACTCATTAAATCTATAATACATCTGAAGAAAATATATATGTATATATGTTTTCATAAAGATTGTAATTAAATTTTTTTCGTACAAACTTTTAATGGTGAAAATATTTTAACGGGTAGGTAATACCCGAGGAATATTTAGATTTCACTTTAATAAGTTACACTGTACATTCTTCGAATATGATTCAACAGTCGTTTACTATCCTACTTACACCCACATCTATACGAATCCGTTCACCACAGAATAACCATTTTCATTCAATTTCATATTTGGATTTTGACCTATCAGAATCCAACAAGTGGCATAATGAAGAAAACATTGGACAAAATAAAATTTGTTAGAAACAAACAAATTAATTATGAGAAATTTTGTTAAGAATCCACGCTAACAAAATCCTAGCTAACTATTCCTAGCCAACTGTTAAATCCTTATTACATTTATTTATCGCAATTTATTTCTCGCAATTTTAATTCTTGCAATTTTATTTATTGTCATTTAATTTCTGTTATTTACATTACGCACTTTATTTATCGTCATTTAATTTCTGTTATATACTTTACGCATTTTAAATATCGGCACACGTATACAAGGTTTTGACATATCATATCGACGCATCTATATATATTATTTGGAATAACCATAGACACTCTATATGAAGTAATGATAGAGTTAGCTATACATGGTTGAGGTTTATTCTCAAATAATATATACACTTTGAGTTGTGATCGAGTCTGAGACATGTACACGGGTCACGATACGTATTAATTAATTCGAATATTATATATTAAACTATATATGAATTATTGGACTGTTAATTGTGGACTATTGATTGTGGACTAATGACATTGGACAATTAAAATGAATTAAAATATTGATTATAACATATGAAACTAAACATCTCTTCAAGTTTGCCACTTGATTTCATCTTAAACCTCGTTTGTATCTTGACGATTTTAATCTGCGTTCAGATCTTTCATGATTCTTGAAAACACCTCAATCAAGAGGATGAATCAATCGCCCTTCATCTATGGAAGAAAAGATTAATATGTATAGTTATGCACTTGAAAACACTCGGAACTAGAGTGAACGATTAATACGTATCTGTGCTAGCTTCTTTGGCGTTGCTATTACTGAAAATAACTTTACAATCTCTCTCCAAATTAGCCAATTTTGTCACAGCTTCAGCAAATCAACTTCGACTTTCATTCGAATAAACCTTATTATAAAGGTTACCCCTTCATCATCGTTACCGAAGAACCGATTATATCCCACCACATTAGTAGTAAACTTACCAGCAACTTCATTACTCATTGGCTTAAGTCTCTCCGAAGGACCATTATATTTGTTCATTAAAACCCTATCAGATACTCATTCGCATCT
Source organism: Rutidosis leptorrhynchoides (assembly GCF_046630445.1). Classification (NCBI taxonomy): domain Eukaryota; kingdom Viridiplantae; phylum Streptophyta; class Magnoliopsida; order Asterales; family Asteraceae; genus Rutidosis; species Rutidosis leptorrhynchoides. The sequence continues at coordinate 227,598,432 of NC_092335.1, forward strand.
TGTAACGAGAATAGCCATACCAATTACCGAGAATCGGCAGTCAGTATTTTGAATTTTGCAGCATTTCTACATCAATAGTTATATGTATACATATAACATTTATCTCTTAGAATTATGATATCTTATTCTGAAATTCCTGAAAAGCCCTCTAGCTTATGAATCATATCTCTGAGTTCTGAAAAAGCTGATGAAGCAGCGAAAACTGAAGACTGTTTAAACAGTCAAAAGTTTGATAATAAAGAGCGACATACTGAAAAGCTCAAAAGTTTTGATACTGAAAAACGGATTGAGCAAACCATGAAGGAGACTCTGAACAAATCACAAGGACTAAACTTGTACATAAAGAATCTAGATGATTCTGTTACTGGTGAAATCTTTAGCGAATACCTTACACCTTAGTTGCTCTAAATCATTGTGAATGAATTTCTTCATCACACCATGAATCTAAATTCAAGGATATTATCGTATCTTTCATTATAATTATCCTTAATATTTCTGAAAATTTCTTCATAAATATTCTCGTCCGATATTAATTTTCTCTCCGCATTATCTGTAATACATCATAAAAGAAACTGTTTTAGTTTCTAAATTCTGAAAATTTAAACTTTAAAAATGAATGTTTTTGAAGTAGTGTTGGGGACTGAAGCATGAGTTAGTATAATATAATGACACTTGATCAACATGATTATATTACAGTAAGTCATGCTGAGTTTCTAATGAAACGTGATGATTCACAGACCATAACGCCATCATGTGCCATGTTACATGATTCTTACATTCTATTTAATCTCCAAACATATTAAGAACATATCTTCTTGATAGTTTTATCTTTCTCTTAAAATCGGGTAATTTAACCAATCAAGATCGTGCTATTATAATCTCTCACTTAGAACATTAGTCATGTTCATTCGAAACTTCATACCTACGAATTCTAGACCATTATTCGTTTGACTTAAAGTCAAAAAGAGAAAACAAAAGTTTGAATTGAGGGAGAAAGAATAGAAGGTGTGAGCCGTGAAAATAAGGAATGGAAGAGGGTGGATTTATAGTAAAATATCCAACAGAGCAATCAAAACAGATGATCGCATTTAAAGTGGATCCTAATTTCCTTGATTACCGATGAATCAAATCTTATCACAAAGATTTTCTCTAAATTTCTTGAACTTAGAAATCAATCCTATCTTCGTCAAAAGATATGACGAAACTACACCTACTCACCTCACTCTCTTGTGATAGCTTCACTTGTACTTTTCAATTAATCGAATTGTTTTATCCATATTACTCGTTAATGATAAAGCTCTAATTTTCAGCTCGTATGCGTCATGAAAACATACCTATTGTTAGCCATGACGACCTCTATCAAATTTTGGGGACGAAATTTCTTTAACGGGTAGGTACTGTGACGACCCATAAATTTCCGACCAAATTTAAACTTAATCTTTATATGATTTAATGTTCCTGACACGATAAGCAAAGTCTGTAATATTGATATTTCAAAAGCTTTGAACTGTGTTCATGTAATCAATTACCCTTCGACAATTCCCGACGATTCACGAACCATTATGTGTAAAAAAACATATAAATAAATAAATAAATATATATATATATATATATATATATATATATATATATATATATATATATATATATATATATATTAATTATTATAAATTATAATTTTATATGAGTTAATTAATTATAAAAATAAAATAATATAAAATATTAAAATAAATCTATATATATATATATATATATATATATATATATATATATATATATATATATATATATATATATATATATAAGGTATATTGAATATATATTTATATGGTTTCGAATTTATTTAGTAAACGATAATAGCACTCGTTTGTCAGTCGATCGATATTAAGCAAGTTAAATTCAAGCTTATATAATTTTAAAATAAACGGTGATCCGAAAATGAGTTCTATAAATTTCAGGCTTACTAAAAAATGTATTTAGGATCTAGTTATTAAATTTTAACACTTTTTATATTTTACTCAGAATTGAGAGGGACAGTCGATGTAATTTATATTTAGTAATTAATAATCAAATTTTATACCATAATGACTAAAATAAATAAATATAATTATTGTAAAAATTTAGGATTTTTCAGATGACTTTTTTTTATCCGCCCTGATTATCAACGGAGTATGAAATTCAGTTCGTGAAAGGAATAGTAAACGACGTCTAACTTTCTCACACGTTTTAAATTTAATTATATTATAATTATTATTATATTATTAATATTATACCCGTGAAACAAGATGATAAGTGGAGAACATTGTATTTGTTTTCAATCATCTAATCTCTCACTATCTATCTATATTTATCTAATTAGTAGGGATGTATATAACATATATAATGTTGTATCCTATCGTATACACGCATAAAAGGCATAATGGTCGCATAAAAGTAGCATCAGGAAGACTGGAAACAACAGTTTTGTGGAATTATCCGTCCAGCGTTCTCCGATGTACAGGTCGCTCCGTCATGTGTAAGCCCTGAAGGCCGCCTAGCACGTAAGTCCTGGTCGGAGAACGCCACTTTCAGCATAAATTTTGGATCACAAGTAACAGAACGTATCATCATCTGACACGTGTCCTCGAACAATCCGGTGGATCTGACACTATAAATAGACCCCTTGGGTCGTCATTTTACACAATTCAGACACTCTGATAAACTTGAGAGCAGAGACTTCATCTATTTCTCTCTCTAACACTTTCTCTTACTAGAAGTCATCCGACTAGCAATTCTACGCTCTACGGACGACAGATTGATTAAGCCACCCCACAAGTTTCTATACTTGTGAACCGGGTCTGCAGGGATAATTTCCCAAGGGCAAACATCAATCGGCAACACTCGCCCACCTAAAGCTAGAATACTTCTAGTATCGTGTTGGCACTCTAAGCCTTACTCGTAAGGAAATAGGTGTTAACAATGGCGCCATCCATTATTAAGACGAATCATCTCACCAACGCTGACAAAGAAGGCGAGGGTAACGAATTGGTACCCAGAGAAGTAGGAATGATACATACATGGAAAGCTGGACAACGTAGGAAGGCGGAAGTGTTAAAAGATTGGAAAGAGCAATTAATATCATTTTCTTCTATGTTTAACACAAATCCATCCGATGGTCCAGTGATTATAGAAGCACGAGTTACTAATTGCTTAATACGCAACATTTATACTAACACAGGAGCTGGAGCAGACATTATGTATGAACATTGCTTCATACAGCTTCTCAAAGATGTACAAGAAAAAATGAAGGAAACATATGTGCCGTTAGCAAGTTTTACAAGTGAACCGTCTTGGTCTGAAGGAAGTATTCTGCTTGAAGTAACCTTGGGCAAGCCACCCCTAAGACGCACAACCAACATTTATTTCCTGGTGGTTAAAGCAAATTCATAGTACAACATAATTTTGGGAAGAACTGCTTTAATGACGTTTGGAGCTGTAACATCAACTGTACATGGTATGATGAAGTTTCCAACGCCAGGCAGAGTAGCAACGTTATATGTAGAACGACAGAGGTCAATTGAGTGTTCTCAAGTAACAAAATCAATAGTTAAGCCAATAATACATGATGACGGGTCAATCTCGCCAAATCCACAATTTCCAGATCAAAAAATCATAATTGGGCATACATTGTCCGCCGAATGCAAAGAAAAATTGTACACCATTTTGGCAGCAAACTTAGACATCTTTGCATGGAAACCGTCTGATATGACCGGTGTTCCAAGGGAAGTTGCAGGACATAGATTAAATGTGAATCCTAACATACATCCTGTTTGTCAAAAGAAGCGAGGTATGGCGCCAGAAAGAAGCAAATTCCTCCGTGATGAGGTACGCAGTTTGGTAGATGTTGGAATCCTGCGAGAAGTTAAATATCAAACATGGGTGGCCAATCCAGTCATGGTTAGGAAGCCGGACAACTCATGGTGGATGTGTGTGGATTTCACAGATATCAATAAAGCATGCCCAAAGGATAACTATCCTTTACCTGAAATTCATTGGAAGGTTGAATCATTGGCAGGATATCGATTCAAATGTTTCCTAGATGCAGCTAAGGGATATCATCAAATACCAATGGCTTTAAAAGATGAAGACAAAACGGCTTTTCACACGACGGAAGGCATATTCTGTTACATGAAAATGCCTTTTGGTTTAAAGAATGCAGGAGCAACATATCAACGACTTATTGATATGGCGTTTTAGGATCAAATTGGGCATAATTTAGAAGCTTATGTTGATGACATTGTCATCAAAAGTCATACCGAAGAGAAGATGTTGCGAGATATACAAGAGACTTTTGCATCTTTACGAAAAATCAATATGAAATTAAATCCCAAGAAGTGCATGTTTGGTGTAGAAGAGGGAAAATTCTTAGGTCATATTGTCACAGAACGTGGTATTAAGGCTAATCCTAAGAAAATTCAAGCAATTGAAGACATGAAGTCGCCAACTAGCAAGAAAGAGGTTCAACGGTTGCATGGATGTCTAGCAACATTAACAAGATTCTTGTCCAGAGCAGCTGAAAAATCGCTTCTATTCATGAAGGTGTTAAAAGGCTGTTTAAATAAAAAAGATTTTGTGTGGACGGCGGAAGCCAAAAATGCATTCCAAGACGTCAAATAGTTGCTAAAAATGTTACCTACATTAACAGCACCAAAACAAGGGGAGACCTTAATTTTGTACTTAGCTGTCTCAAAAGAAGCGATAAGTTCCGTCTTAATAGCAGAATGGAACGGCGTGCAAATGCCCATATATTTTGTTAGCAAATTGTTGCAGCTTAGTGAAACAATTTATCCACCACTTCACCGCATGTTTTATGCCCTTGTGCATACTGCACAGCGTTTACGAAGGTATTTTCAAGTTCATCCTATCTTAGTGTTAATAGATCAACTGTTGAAGCAAATACTCCGGCGTCCAGAATCATCTAGCCGTTTAGCAAAATGGACCATCGAGTTGGGGGAGTATGAAATCAATTTTGCTCCCCGGAATGCAGTTAAAGGACAAATTTTGGCAGATTTCCTCTTGGAAACAAATGAAAAAGTAGAGTATGACAACAAAATGGCACCACAACAGCAAGTGTGGGAGTTACATACTGATGGAGCATCCAGTGAAGAGGGAACAGGTGCAGGACCAGTTTTAACAAGTCCAGACGGAGAAGAGTATACCTATGCATTGAAATTTTGTTTTTATGCTTCAAACAATGAAGCAGAATATGAGGCATTACTCTCCGGCCTCCGCATAGCGGTAGAAATGGGCATAACAAATTTACGAGCATATGTTGATTCTCAAATCGTCGCCCAGCAGGTTAATGGAACGTTTGATGTAAGGGATACATCCATGAGGCAATATGTAAAGTTGGTGGAGGCAATTTTAAAGAATTTTGATAACCTTAAGGTCGTGCAAATCCCTCGAAATAAGAACAAAAAGGCTGACGTCTTGAGCAAGCTAGCTACTTTAACCTTTGATCATTTGCACAAACGAGTGTTGGTTGAAGAGCTTAAGGAAAAATCAATACATGAAAAACTAATTATGGCAATAGTTGAAGGTACTAAGGAAACGTGGATGACTCCATATTTGAGGTATTTGCATGACGGATGGTTACCTGTTGATAAGGCGGAAGCAAGAAGAATAAGAGTGACAGCACCAATATATGAAATTGTTAATGGTGTCCTTTATCGAAAGTCTTACAATGGTCCGTTGTTAAGGTGTTTAACCGATGATGAAGCATTAACGGTGGTCAAATAAATGCACGAAGGAGTTTGTTCTCAACACTCCGGCTTCCGTACTGTGGCATCACGGATCATGCGACAAGGGTATTTTTGGCCTTCACTTTATCGAGATGTTGCAGAAATCATAAAAACATGTGAGAATTGTCAGAGGCATGGTACAATTCAGTGTCTTCCAAAGTATGACTTGATACCAATGTCATCTGCTTGGCTGTTCTGCAAGTGGGCTATCGATATTGTGGGGCCATTCAATAGAAGCACTGGTAATGCTAAGTTCTTGGTGGTAGCAATTGATTTTTTCACGAAATGGGTTGAAGCAAAGGCTTTAGCAAAAATCACAGGAGAAAATGTCAAGAAGTTTGTCTGGCATGATATCGTGTGCCGTTATGGGGTGCCAAATGAAATAGTCAGTGATAACGGCAAGCAATTTGCAGAAAATCCATTTCGGAGTTGGTGTGAAGAGCTGGGCATAAAGCAAAACTTTACATCTGTTGCTCATCCTCAAATGAATGGACAGGTGGAGGTTACCAATAAATAAATCATTGCTGGCATTAAGGCACGGTTGTGGCTGAGTCAAGCTGGTTGGGTGGATGAGCTGCCAAATGTGTTATGGGCACACCGGACGACTCCAAAGCGGAGCACGGGGGAAACACCCTTCAGCCTAGTGTATGGTACGGAGGCAGTAATACCGGCTGAAATATGTGTACCAATACAACGCATTATGGCATTTGATATTGAAGCTAATTCTGAAGCATTAAGGGAGAATCTCAACTTGTTGGAGGAAAGAAGGTTGATGGCCGCCATCCGGCAAGCAGATCACAAGCATAAAATGGAAAAATATTATAATAAGAAAGTGCAGCATGTGCAGTTTGAAGTAGGTGATCTGGTGCTACATGATAATAAGGCAAGCAGGCAAATCAAATTTGGAAAGCTAGCCCCAAAATGGGAAGGACCTTATAAGGTCACAAAATTAAATGATAATGCTAAAAACGAACATATATTTCATAGCATTATCCCTCAAGAAAGACAAGCTTTTAGTTGCAATTGTTCTATTTACAAGTAATATTTGTTTAAATAATAAAAGGTGAATACAAAAGACAGATTCGACGAATTGAAGACGCAAACGACCAAAAAGCTCAAAAGTACAAAGTACAATCAAAGTGGTTCAAATTATTGATGAGAAACGTCTCAAAATTACAAGAGTACAAGTCGCAAAACGCAAAATACAAGATATTAAATTGTACGCAAGGACGTTCGAAAATCCGGAACCGGGACCAGAGTCAACTCTCAACGCTCGACGCAACGGACTAAAAATTACAAGTCAACTATGCACATAAATATAATATAATATTTAAATAATTCTTAAAATTATTTATATATTATATTTATTTATTAAAACGTCGGCAAATAAACAAACAAAGACATGTGAGCTGGAAAAGCAGGCCATGCGATCGCATGGCCTGGAAGAGCATTTTCCATGCGATCGCATGGCAGTAGGTGGCTGGCCACATGCCTATAAATTTCGCAGTTTGGTGATCATATATCCATATATCTTTCCTCTATCTCTCACTCGTATAATATATATATATATATATATATATATATATATATATATATATATATATTATAATTTTAATTTTAATTTTAATTTTAATTCTAATAATAAGGGTATGTTAGCGAATGTTGTAAGGGTGTAAGTCGAAATTCTGTCCGTGTAACACTACGCTATTATTAATCATTGTAAGTTATGCTCAACCTTTTTAATTTAATGTCTCGTAGCTAAGTTATTATTATGCTTATTTAATGCTGAAGTAATCGTGATGTTGGACTAAATACTAAAATTGGGTAATTGGGCTTTGGACCGTAATTGGGGTTTGGATAAAAGAACGACACTTGTGAAAATTAGACTATGGGCTATTAATGGGTTTTATATTAACTAAACGATACCTCGTTAATTTAATATATAGACTTATAATTTGACGTATTTATATAGAACCACATACGCTTGACTGGGCACGGTGGGCGGGATATCTATAAATACCAATAATTGTTCATTTTACCGGACACGGAACTTGATTAATACTTAATAGACTTATTGAAACAGGGGTGGATTACATTCAAGGGTAATTGGTGTAATTGTTAACAAAGTATTAAAACCTTGGGTTACACGTAGTCGATATCCTGGTGTAATTATTAAACAAAGTATTAGAACCTTGTTACAATTCGAATCCCCAATTAGTTGGAATATTTGACTTCGGATATAAGGATAATTTGACGAGGACACTCGCAATTTATATTTATGACTGATGGACTGTTATAGACAAAACCAGACGGACATATTGAATAATCCAGGACAAAGGACAATTAACCCATGGGAATAAACGAAAATCAACACGTCAAACATCATGATTACGAAGTTTAAATAAGCATAATTCCTTTATTTTCATATTTAATTGCACTTCTAATTATCGCATTTTTATTTATTGTCATTGTATTTAATTGAACTTTTAATTATCGTACTTCTTAATTATCGTAATTTTATTTATCGCAATTTCATTATTGTTATTTACTTTATGCTTTAAATTAAGTTATTTTTATTTTTAATATTTTACATTAGGTTTTAACTGCAACTAAAGTTTTAAAAATCGACAAACCGGTCATTAAACGGTAAAAACCCCCTTTTATAATAATAATACTACTTATATATATTTTTGTATTTTTACAATTATAAGTTAAAAAATATAGCGTTAAACTTGGCTAAAGATCCCTGTGGAACGAACCGGACTTACTAAAAACTACACTACTGTACGATTAGGTACACTGCCTATAAGTGTTATAGCAAGGTTTAGGTATATCCATTCTATAAATAAATAAATCACTTGTGTAAAATTGTATCGTATTTAATAGTTTTTCCTAGTAAAAATATAACTATTTTATACACCACCTCGCACACATCAAGTATTTTTGGCGCCGCTGCCGGGGACACTAAAACGCCGAAAGCGCAACGCTATAAAAAAAAATTTATTAAGTTCTTTGTATAAAAAAATATACGTTTTAAATATTAAAAATTTAAAAATATAAAAAGAAAAACAAAATAAAGTATATATTTTTAAGAATTGTTTAAAATACATAAATTATAAAGTATTTTTATTTTCTATTTTAGTTTTTAAAATTTAAGTTTTTATTTATTTTATATAAAAAATTTATATAATTATAAAACAGAATTAGAAAACAGAAAAAAAAAAACATTCGGTCTGGTACTGTAGCAACCCATATACTGGCCCGAAACCCTAGCTCATGCGACCGCATGAGCCCGAAGGCAAAAATTCATGCGATCGCATGAAACCATCTGACACGCCAGAGTTGACTGGTAACAGCAATAATTACGGAGTATATTATTATTATTATTATTTAATCAAAACCCTAATTAGGGTTAGTGTATTTAATTAATTAAGTTTTAGTTTTATATTTTTATATTTTAAGTGTAATTAGTTTTATAAATATATAAAATTAATACTTTTATAAAATAAATAATATAAAAATAATATTTTTAATAAATTATACTTTTTACAACTTTAAGTTTATTTTTATATTTTGTATCTTTTTATTCGTTTTAGCGTAATATTTATATTTTTTGCTCGTATTTAGTTTTAAGACATAGTTTTTTTTTGCCATAGTTATTTTTATTTCTAGATTTTTAGGCTTTGCCGTAAAATCCCTTAAGTGCTTTTTCTTTAGACTAAAATTTAGGTGCTTTAGAATTTTGCGACGCCGTTTTTAATATTTTACTACCTTTTTAAGTTATTGCCATTTTGGAATATAGTATTTCTTTTAAGCTTTAATATTTTTAGACATAACTTTTAATTCTTAGTTTTTAGTTCCTTTTTAAGTTTCGACGCGCTACTTTCTTATTTTTATTTTTCGACGCCTATTATTTTTCGACCTTTTATTTTTCGACGTTTTTTTCGACGCACTCTTTTTCTTTCTTATTTCGCGACACTCTAGTTTTTAGGACTTAGAATTTTCTATTTCTTCTCTAAAATTTCTTTAAATTTCTACGAAAAAGTATTTTAAGTGGTTAAATTGATAGACATCCAAATTTTCTGCTTCGTAGTAATAGTTGGATTTGTTAGTGGCTGAGTTGTGAGCTTCCGATTTAAAGGGTTCTGGCTCCCTGCTACATCTTTTGGCTATTCGAAACGTGGGTAAAAGCAGAAAAGTCTATTAATTTGATAACTTATATAATTTTTATCTTTTATAACTAATAGGATATTCAGTGAATGCACCGAGCAAAACGTTCACCACCTTTTGTACGTTCACCACCTGTAACTCGATCAAGACATCTACCAAATATCGTCGCCATTGATTTTTCTTTAGAAACGTCATCCAGTCAACCAAGTACTCCAATTCAAATTTCCGATAATCCATTTTTTGAACCCGACCTCACAATTGAGAATCCGGAGGATATTCAGGGACAATTCAGAGATCCTGAACCATTAATCTTTCCTCCGGAACCACCAATCATTCAAACAGAGATTGTAGAGGAACCAACCATTAAATCAGAATCCTCTAGTGATTCAGATTCAACAAATTCAATCATGGAGAATCGGGAACCTCTAAGTATGGAAGACCGAATGAGAGTTAAACGCACTGGCCAAGGTCACGCAATTACTCAACCTGACATAAATGTGCCAGATTATGAAATCAAGGGACAAATCCTACACATGGTAACTAATCAATTCCAATTTAGTGGTGCGCCGAAGGAAGATCCAAATGAACATCTTCGAACCTTTAATAGGATCTGTACACTATTTAAAATCCGAGAAGTAGAGGATGAACAGATATATCTCATGTTATTTCCCTGGACTTTAAAGGGAGAAGCCAAAGATTGGTTAGAATCGTTACCTGGAGGGGCGATTGATACATGTGACGTTTTAGTTGAAAAATTTCTTAAACAATTCTTTCCGGCATCTAAAGCCGTGAAACTTCAAGGAGAAATAGTTACATTCACGCAAAAGCCAAATGAAACTTTATATGAAGCGTGGACAAGATTTGGAAAGTTATTAAGAGGATGTCCGCAACATGGTTTAGACTTGTCAAATAGTACAAATATTCTACCAAGGATGCGACATCACTAAAAGAAAAGACATCGATATAGCAGCTGGTGGTTCCATTATGAAGAAAACCGCAACTGACGCTTACAAAATTATTGATAACACTGCTTCCCACTCACATGAGTGGCATCAAGAAAAAGATATTGTTAGATCATCTAAAGCAGCTAGAGCCGATTCTAGCCATGACTTCGATTCCATTTCTGCAAAGATAGATGCTGTCGAGAGACGAATGGAAAAGATGACTAAAGATATCCACTCAATACGAATTAGTTGTGAGCAGTGTGGAGGACCACATTTGACAAAAGATTGTCTCAGTATTGAACTAACAATGGAACAAAGAGAGAATGTTTCATACATAAACCAAAGGCTTGGAAATAATTATCAGAATAATTATCAACCGCCAAGACCAATCTACAATCAAAATCAGAATTATAAACGAAATGTTCCATACAACAACCAACAAGGTCCAAGCAATCAACAAGTATCCAATAATACTTCCAATCAGCAAAGACCTATTTTTCAAAATAAACCACCACAAACCGATGACAAAAAGCTAAATTTAGAAGATATGATGTCAAAACTAGTTGAATCTCAAACTCAGTTTTTCACATCTCAGAAACAAACCAATGATAGGTGAAAGAAAACCGAGAAGTTTACCTAGTGATACAAATGCTAACCCCCGAAATGAAACAGCTAAAGCCATTACCACAAGAAGTGGTATTACACTTAAACCACCTGAAATGCCTGTAATTTATGATGAAGCTATTCCTACTCCACAAGAACCACAGTCTGAGCAAGATAAGGAAACAGAACCGGTAGTTGAAAAGGTTAATGAAGATAACACAGTTAAAGCTAAACCTTATGTTAAACCATACCAACCACCACTTCCTTACCCGAATAAAATGATAGAAGATAGACTTGAAGCCGAGCAATCCAAATTATTGGATATGTTTAAACAAATAAATGTAAATCTTCCTTTCATTGATGTAATTTCAGGAATGCCTAGATATGCTAAATTTTTGAAAGATCTAATCACAAATAGAAAGAAAATGGAAGAACTCTCGCCTGTTACTATGAATGCTAATTGTTCTGCAGTGCTATTGAATAAGATACCAGAAAAATTATCTGATCCAGGAAGTTTCACAATTCCATGTTTTCTGGGTAGTCTTAGTTCAATAGAAGCATTGGCAGACTTAGGTGCTAGTATAAATTTAATGCCGTATTCACTATACGCTAAACTAGACCTGGGAGAATTGAAACCAACACGAATAAGTATACAACTAGCCGATCGATTAGTAAAATATCCTAGAGGGATAATGGAAAACATGCTAGTTAAAGTTGGTACTTTAGTATTTCCAGTAGATTTTGTTATTCTGGACATGGAAGAAGATTCTCGAGTTCCTCTCATATTAGGAAGACCATTCTTAAACACGGCTAAAGCAATAATAGACGTGTTTGGTAAGAAACGGACCCTAAGTATAGAGGACGAGAGTGTTACCTTTTCTGTTGATAGAGCCATGCAACAACCGCAATCTGCAGATGATAGATGTTATTATATTCAAACTATAGATTCACATGCAGAATTGTTAGAAGAATTTCCAGAATTACAAGGAATAGGAGAATGTTCTTTAGGAGAAGGAACTGAACCAATTGATGAAGCTGAAATGTTAGCTACACTTATGGCTAATGGATATGAACCAACAACAGAAGAAATTCAAATGCTAAAAGAAGAAGACATATATCGATATAAATTATCGATAGAAGAACCACCGACATTAGAGTTAAAGCCACTTCCAAACCATTTGGAATATGCTTATTTACATGGTGAAACTGAATTACCTGTAATAATATCATCTTCTCTTACTAAATATGAAAAATCTCAACTCATTTCTGTGCTAAAAGCTCATAAACCAGCTATTGCATGGAAGATTCATGATATTAAAGGAATAAGTCCTTCGTATTGCACATATAAAATCCTTATGGAAGAAGGTCATAAAACGTATGTGCAACGCCAATGAAGACTAAATCCTAATATGCAAGATGTTGTTAAGAAAGAAATTATTAAACTGCTAGATACAGGTTTAATTTATCCAATTTCTGATAGTCCATGGGTAAGCCCAGTTCAATGCATACATAAGAAGGATGGCGTGTTTGTATTGATTATAGAAAATTAAATGAAGCCACCAGAAAAGATCACTTTCCCTTACCCTTTATTGATCAAATGTTGGAAAAATTAGCCGAAAATAGTTACTATTGTTTTCTTGATGGTTTTTCCGGATATTTTCAAATTCCAATAGCACCCGAAGATCAAGAGAAAACCACGTTCACGTTCCCTTATGGTACTTTTGCTTACAAGCGCATGCCATTTGGACTTTGCAACGCCCCTGCAACCTTTCAAAGGTGCATGATGGCAATTTTTCACGACATGATAGAAGAATGCATGGAAGTTTTCATGGATGACTTTTCAGTCTTCGGTGATACTTTTGAATCATGTCTAGTTAATCTGGAACGAATGCTTATTAGATGCGAACAATCAAATCTAGTACTTAATTGGGAGAAATGCCATTTCATGGTTAAAGAAGGCATCGTTCTTGGTCATAAAATTTCAAAGGAAGGAATTGAAGTGGATAGAGCTAAAGTAGATGTAATTACTAAACTTCCACATCCCACCAATGTTAGAGGAGTTAGGAGTTTTCTAGGGCATGCCGGTTTTTACCGACGTTTCATAAAAGATTTTTCTAAAATTGCCACTCCTATGAATAAACTCCTAGAAAAGGATGCTCCATTCATCTTTTTAGATGAATGCATCAAATCATTTAATATTCTTAAAGAAAAACTCACTAATGCGCCGATCATGATAACTCCAAATTGGAATCTACCGTTTGAACTAATGTGCGATGCAAGTGATTTTGCAATGGGAGCCGTTTTAGGACAAAGGATTGAAAAACGATTTCAACCTATTTATTATGCTAGTAAGATGTTACAAGGAGCACAAACGAATTACACAACTACTGAAAAAGAACTCCTTGCTATTGTCTTTGCTTTTGACAAATTTCGTTCATATCTCGTTCTAGCTAAAACGGTGGTCTATACAGACCATTCTGCTCTTAGATACCTATTTTTGAAACAAGATGCCAAACCAAGATTAATCCGTTGGATCTTACTCTTATAAGAGTTCGATATTGAAATCCGAGATAAAAAGGGAGCATAAAATCTCGCCGCTGATCATCTTTCTCGTCTTGAAAATCCGGAATTAGAAGTTCTGAATGAATCGGCCATACAAGACAACTTTCCTGATGAATATCTATTAAAGATAGATTATAATGAAATTCTATGGTTTGCAGACTATGCAAACTACTTAGTATGTGGATTCCTTGAAAAAGGATTATCGTACCAAAAACGAAAGAAATTCTTCAGTGATATAAAACACTATTTCTGGGAAGATCCACATTTGTTTAAAAGTTATCCCGATGGAATAATACGCCGATGTGTATTCAGAGATGAAGCTAGTCAAATCTTAAACCATTGTCACACAGGACCAACAGGAGAGCATTATGGGCCTCAGCTAACAGCAAGAAAAGTTTACGATGCTGGATTCTATTGGCCTACAATTTTCCAAGACGCACACCTTCTTTGCAAATCCTATGATGCTTGTCAAAGGGCCGGAAAAATAAGTCAACGTGATGAAATGCCACAAAATGTCATTCAAGTATGTGAAGTATTTGACATTTGGGGTATTGACTTTATGGGTCCATTTCCAAAATCTCATAATAATTTCTACATTCTCGTTGCCATTGATTATGTATCTAAATGGGCGGAAGCACAAGCTCTCCCAACTAACGATGCACGAGTTGTAGTCAACTTCTTAAAACGTCTTTTTGCAAGGTTCGGAACACCGAAAGCTTTAATAAGTGATCGGGGTACTCATTTTTGTAACAATCAACTTGAGAAAGTTCTCAAAAGATATGGAGTAACTCATAAAATCTCCACTGCTTATCATCTACAAACAAGTGGACAAGTTGAAAATACCAACCGAGCTTTAAAACGTATTCTAGAGAAAACCGTAGGATCAAATCTGAAGGAATGGTCCATGAAATTGGAGGATGCACTCTGGGCTTGTAGAATAGCCTATAAAACTACAATTGGAACCACACCTTTTAGACTCGTTTACGGAAAAGCATGTCATCTTCCAGTAGAAATTGAACACAAAGCATTTTGGCCTTTGAAGACATGTAATCTTGATTTACATGAAGCTGGACGTCTACGGTTAATTCAATTAAATGAATTAGAAGAATTAAGACATGAAGCATATGAAAATTCGTTAATCTATAAGGAAAGAACGAAGAAATGCCATGATAAAAGAATCAGAAGTTCAAAAGAATTTAAAGAGGGAGACAGAGTTCTTCTTTTCAATTCACGATTCAAGCTATTTCCTAGAAAATTGAAATCAAGATGGTCTGGACCATTCATAGTTAAGAGAGTTTTCCCGTACGGAACAGTAGAATTAATAAATTCAAATGGGATTGAATTTAAAGTTAATGGTCACAGAGTTAAACATTACATAGATAATCTAATGGAAGTTAAAGATGAAGTTAATCACAATTTTGACACCACAGCTAACTAAGTGTGGGAAAATTCGAATCTTTTTAGGGTAATATGTATTTCTGTTAGAGTTAGATATTCTGTTTTCGTGTCGTTCTCGAGAATGGAATCTGAATGGTCTTTCCCTAGCAGACCCTAAAGAACTAGTCTTCTCACTCCATTCTGAATTTTTATTTTTTTAGGTTTTACCTGATGAAGAATTTCTTTGATCTAAACCATGGTCTAATGCTACATGCTATGATTACTAAACCTAATAATGACACACTTCCGAGTGAACTGGTATCATTCATAAGAGGCAAAATGGACGGAGTAAGAAAAAAACTCAGAAAAGATCATAATAAGATATATTTTGGAAAAGAAAAATCAAAATCCGCAACAAAAAGAAGAGCACGACACCTTGAAAGATGTTATAAATGCGGAAAATGGTCACACGAAGGTAAATATTCAAATAATCAAACATATTCAATTACCGAATTTGTTACTCTATGCAGAGAAGGACCGTTCATATGTTTAGAAGAAAAGATATTGAAGAATCGAGGTTATGCTTACGTAGCTATGGAAAATCAAATCACAAGACTCTCCTATGAGTCGGCTAAAGCAGGTCTCTGAGAATTCTATCTCATAGGTAAGTATGTACAGTTTTTATTTTTTATTGCTTTTAACCTTTTGATAATAAATGCTGAATCGTTCGCTATAATGTATTAAATTGGTATTCAATAAAATTAGGTATGCGTAATCGAAATTATTGATATCATACAAAAATTTATTACATCACTGCGAAATTTACCGTTTATCCTTAAGGTATAAATATCTTTAATCAATCAACCCAAAATATTTCAAAAATTCGTCAGGAGTAAAACTAGGTTATGGAACCGAAATTACTTTACCAAAAAGAGGGGCATATTGAAAGGACCCGTTCATATACATTATAAACGATTCACAATAGTTGAATACATCGTGAGGTTTTTGACCTCTATATGATACGTTTTACAAACATTGCATTCATTTTTAAAAGACAAACTTTCTTTACATCAAAAATTGACGACATGCATACCATTTCATATTACATCCAACTATAATTCACTTAATATTAATCTTGATGAACTCAACGACTCGAATACAACGTCTTTCAAAGTATGTCATGAATGACTCCAGGTAATATCCTTAAAATGAGCTAATGCACAGCGGAAGATTTCTTTAATACCTGAGAATAAACATGCTTTAAAGTGTCAACCAAAAGGTTAAAATAATGGAAATCGTTATACCACAAAACATCTTAGAAAAGTAGAATTATATATATTCATAATAGGTTTCAAGTTTTTAAATTACAGTCTGTTGGTGAAGCATGGGATAAAGTCCAAAGGTTAAATAAACGTATAAAATCATATTAATGAAAAATGTCGAGTTACTTAACTTTTCGATATCCAAGATCTAAGTTATTTACACTCCACGTTCTTATTTTCATATTAAATAAAATGAAAGTTAACATAGTTATCTTATCAAGGTCACGAGGAAAATATTATAAAACATGCCTTGGAAATTAAACAGGAATTTCCACTAACCCTTGTTTAGTTCCCATTAATTGACACATTTGTTCTTATTTATAAATCATTTTACCATTTTCCGAATGTTGTCAAAAAGAATAGATTTCTTAAATCACAGTGGACCTCATAACATAGGCCCGTAATCATATCATAATGTATCTGATAATTCAATCATTTGATATTATCTCTTAATTCTGTCGATAAATATATCGAAACAAATACGTTCATGTAAAGTATCATATATCTAATACTTTGTTAATGTTTTCAGTTAATATTATATATTATATATACATATCTATATACTCATAATTGTTTGTGAGTCGTCGAACACGGTCAAAGGGTAATTGATTACATGAATGTAGTTCCAAACTTTTTGAGATTCAACATTACAAATTCTGCTTATCGTGTCGGAAACATATAAAGGTTAAGTTTAAATTTGGTCGGAAATTTTCGGGTCGTCACAGTACCTACCCGTTAAAGAAATTTCGTCCTGAAATTTGATCGAGGTCGTCATGGCTAACAATAAGAATGTTATTATGATGAATATAAGTTGATTCATAGGGTTTTATCATGATTGAGAAATATGGATAAAATAATTCGATTACTCGAAACGTATGAGTGAAGCTATCGTAAAAGAGTGAAATGAGAAAATAGGGATTCGTCTTATCTTTTGACGTCATCACAGTTGATCTCCGGATTAAAGAAAATCTTTGTAATCTATATAGGATTTGATTCTTCGATGATTAAGGAAATTATGATCCTCTTCGATTTAATGCGATGATTCATCTCAATTTTTCTGTCGGATATTTCACTATAAATCCACCTCCTTCGTTTCCTTTTAATTCACACCTTCTATTCTTTCTCCCTCAATTCTTACTTTAAAATGATTCGTCAATATGCTTCATCCAGTGCTGATTCTCGATATACTCTTCACTTTCATATCTGTCGTTCTTCTTTTTCATCTACCTCCGGAAGAATCTATTTACTTCTACTATACTCTTGGTTTTATAGTGTTTTTTTGTTCTCCCGTGTCTTTGTATTGCTATATGCATCGATATATACGGTTTATAATTTCTGGGTTGTTGTTGGGTTTTTATATCTTCCCTTATATTTCGATGTCCCTGCTTCTGTCTTCTATAATCATTGTCATCCCCAATTAATGCTCTCTTTTATTTGCTGCGATTTATACCCCAATTTCTATTTCGGAGTTTTGTCCTTTCGTTTCTTCTTCTTGCGATTAAGCACCGCTTGTAATGGTCCAGAATTCGTATATATGAATTTCGGAATGAACATTGTTAATGTTCTAAGAAGGAAATTGTAATGGCACGATCTTGACTTGTCAAATTACTAGAATACCTCGGATAAGGCCGAATCATCAAGAAATATTTTCTTGATATTTTAGAGGTTAAAGAGAATACAAGAGTCGTGTAACATAGAACATGATGACGTTATAATCTGTGAATCATCACGTTCCATTTAGAAACTCATCATGACTTACTGTAATATAATCACGTTGATCAAGTGTCATTATATTATACTAGTTCATGCTTCAGTTCCCAACACTACTTCAAAAATATTCCTATTTTAAATTCGAAAGTTTCAGAATTTAGAAACTAAAATAGTTTCTTTTATGATGTAATACAGACAGCACGAAGAGGTAAATGATTTCAGATAAGAATAATTATGGAAATATCTTCAGAAATATGGAGGATATTTATAATGAAAGATACGATGATATCTTAAAATTTCTAATATCAGAGGATGATGAAGAATATTGTCCGTAAGGGTTTAGAGTCAGGAGCAAGGTATTCGATAATGACTTCAGCAGACATGGAATCATTTGGATTCTTTGAAGGTAGATTTTGTCCTTGTGATTTATCCACAGCCTTCTTCATGGTTTGCTCAATCCGTATTTTTTAGTACCAAATCTTCTCTTTTTCTGAGCTTTGCTAACACACTACTCTTTATCATCAAACTTTTTACTATTAAGGTCGTTTATAGTTTTTGCTGCTTCATCAGTATTTCGAGAACTAGTTCGCAGTTTAGGGTGTTTTTCAAAAACTTCACATTCAAAGTATATAAGTCCAGAAGATAGACACATATAATTGTTGGTGTAGACATGCTGCGAGATTTCAAAATACCGATTGCTAATTTCCGATGATTCGTATGGAAATTCTCGTTACAAGATGCAGATGAGTAAATGATGGGGTTTTGATAAATATAAAGATTTTTCAGAAAATCAAAGATCAATGAAGTTGTTAATAAGTTTACTGCAAATGTGGCGAGATATGAAAGGTTCCCCGGTAATAATGATGAAGGGGTAATCATTATAATAAGGCTTATTCGATTGAACAATTGAAGTTGGTTTGCTGGAGCTGTGACAAAACCGTCTATTTTTAGAAGGGATTGAAAAGTTATTTTAGCTAGTAAATGTCAAAAGGTCTGACATGGATACATGTTAAATTATGACTTTAGTTTCAAGAGTTTTTCAGGTACGTAACTGTGGATAACATGTGGTTGGATCATCATCTCGATTGTTCATTATTTGAAGTGTCTTCAGGTATTTCGAAGGGTTTGAACACAGATTATAATCGTTAATATACATACGATGTTCTAACACAGTTTTGAAGTTAAAGTATAGCTTTGAAAGATGCAAGAATCTAAGAGTGATGATACCGGTTATAACTTGAATTGAATTCGGCGATTTCAAAATCAGAATATGTAATTAGATTTTTGAATGAGTATGGTTGTTTTGATTTCTATAAAAGAATGTATATTGTTGTGAAAGTAGGGAGTATAATGGATGATCTGCTGAATCAGATTCGAAGAATGTAACATATTAATTGTGAATTTATATATCTTTCGGGTATTACCTACCCGTTAAAAAAAATGTCACAATTAATATTTTGTACAAAAGAATTTTATTACAGTCTTTATGGAAATATATGGGTATATTTCTTCAGATGTAATATAGATTTAATGAGTTAATATTAAATTAAACTCACTTGATTTATGGTTAAGGCTAGGATAGATAATTTATAAACTTTAGAAATTACATAATCATCGTAGAATGTTTTCCCAATGAAGTTATGAATCAATACTTCATCGTTGTGGTATTCCTTAGTATCTACAGGGCGTATGACGTCGATGCTCATGGGACAGATTGTGAAGTTGAGGTTTGCGATGCGGTTGTTGTTGGTGGTGGTAATGGTACTGTTGATGTTGTTGATGGTGGTACTTGTTATGTTGCTGGTGCTGCTGCCGGTGTTTGTAACCTTTGCACCATATTCTCCAAAGCCACTACCCGAGCGCGAAGCTCGTTGACTTCTTCTATTACACCTGGGTGATTGTCGGTTCGGACGAGCGGATAAATAAGATCTAGAATTTGGTGTAGTATATAATCATGACGAGATACTCTGGAAATGAGAGAAAATGGTGTTTCGAACAGGTTCGCCGGTAAGTGCTTCAGGTTCATTGCCAAGAGGGCAATGTGGTGGATGGAAAGGATCGCCTTCTTCTTGTCTCCAATGATTAAGGAGGCTATGAACCTATCCCCAATTCATCCAGAATAGATGATGGCTGATTGGTTGATCCATTCCAGTCACACTGCTTTGGGAGCTTGAGTGGGATTCTATTTCAGAATCCGAGGAACTTGAACTGATGACGAATTCCATTTCGGACGATTTGATAAAGGATTTTTCGATACGAAATGATTTTCCGGCTATCGGGTGGTATTCTAACTACATAGAATATCTATATATATAGATCAAAAGATTTCATAGATTACGGAGGAATTTACGGAATATGTCAGGCAAAGTTTACGGTAATAGATACGATAAGATATGATTTAGCAGATACGCTAAGATATGAATTTTGTCTACACACTATTCATGCAATCAATGCAGCAAGACGTGTCTAGACTAAGAATGATAAGCAGGTAATTTCCTAAGGATGGTAAGTAGATGATTTCCGACTAAAAATGATAAAAAAACTTTTGACATGCAGACACGGTCGAAGTCCAGACTCACTAATGCATCTTAACAACTATCAGTTAGACACACTAATGCAAGACCTGGTTCACTAAGACCACCGCTCTGATACCAACTGAAAGGACCCGTTCATATACATTATAAACAATTCACAATATTTGATTACATCGTGAGGTATTTGACCTCTATATGATACATTTTACAAACATTGCATTCATTTTTAAAAGACAAACTTTCTTTACATAAAAAATTGACGGCATGCATACCATTTCATATTACATCCAACTATAATTGACTTAATATTAATCTTGATGAACTCAACGACTCGAATGCAATGTCTTTCAAAGTATGTCATGAATGACTCCAGGTAATATCCTTAAAATGAGCTAATGCACAGCGGAAGATTTCTTTAATACCTGAGAATAAACATGCTTTAAAGTGTCAACCAAAAGGTTAAAATAATGGAAATCGTTATACCACAAAACATTTTAGAAAAGTAGAATTATATATATTCATAATAGGTTTCAAGTTTTTAAATTACAGTCTGTTGGTGAAGCATGGGATAAAGTCCAAAGGTTAAATAAACGTATGAAATCATATTAATGAAAAATGTCGAGTTACTTAACTTGTCGATATCCAAGATCTAAGTTATTTACACTCCACGTTCTTATTTTCATATTAAATAAAATTAAAGTTAACATAGTTATCTTATCAAGGTCACGAGGAAAATATTATAAAACATGCCTTGGAATTTAAACAGGAATTTCCACTAACCCTTGTTTAGTTCCCGTTAATTGACACATTTGTTCTTATTTATAAATCACTTTACCATTTTCCGAATGTTGTCAAAAAGAATAGATTTCTTAAATCACAGTGGACCTCATAACATAGGCCCGTAATCATATCATAATGTATCTGATAATTCAATCATTTGATATTATCTCTTAATTCTGTCGATAAATATATCGAAACAAATACGTTCATGTAAAGTATCATATATCTAATACTTTGTTAATGTTTTCAGTTAATATTATATATTATATATACATATCTATATACTCATAATTGTTCGTGAATCGTCGAACACGGTCAAAGGGTAATTGATTACATGAATGTAGTTCCAAACTTTTTGAGATTCAACATTACAAATTCTGCTTATCGTGTCGGAAACATATAAAGGTTAAGTTTAAATTTGGTCGGAAATTTTCGGGTCGTCACACGTATATTTTTGATAATATTTGATTGATTAAAGTGGGATAAAAGACCAAAAGATTTTGAATTTTAATGTTTTTAAAATTAATATATAAATATTAAATTAATATTGTAACCTTTTTAATCAATATATTTAAGTTTGTAAATATTTGAAAAATTAATATTTTTAATATAAGTTTGTATGTATAAAAACAAAAATATAATATAAGTTTGGTGTGAATTTTTAAAATATTAATAATATTAAATTTTTAATTGTATACATTTTAAATTAAAGTTTGGTGTGAATTTAAAAACAAAAATTTACTTTATTTCACTAAGTTAAAAATGTGATTTCTAAAAATTCGTCGTGAGTTGAAAACTAGGTCGTTGAACCGAAATTGCTCTACCCAAGGGAGGGACGAGAACTTTTATTATCATTATTTTTAATCTTATTGAATTAAAGTATGCCAAAAACATTAAAAAAAACGCCAATATGTTTGGAAACTTCGGTAAAATTTAATCATTTTTCTACGCTACTCACCCTCAATAAATTAAATTGTTACTGATTTCTTGCAAATGAGGGCATTACAAGATCTTAAGTGTGGGAAGGGATTAAATTCTTTCGGATTTTTAAAAATTTTAATTTAAACACTTGGTTACCATTAAAAATACTAGTAACGCAGTAGTTGTATTAGTATCTAGTGCTCTCTGATAATAAAGAACGGCCCTAGTCTTATATACTGACTACCCAATTCTAGTAAAAATTTTCAAAATTTTCAATTAAATGAACTCAAAATCATGAACGATAAAACTAGGTGTTAACACCGAAATTATTGTTACCTCGGAAAGGACATAAATTGAGAAACAACCCAAAATGTTAGAATTCATTTAAAATGGAATAGAGGACAATAAAAAGGCAAATAAAGGAAAATAAAAGCCAAGTGTGGGAAAATTTACCAAGTTATTTAAAACATATATCACATATTTTTGTACAAATAACTGAATATACTTTTGTTTTGGACAATTTTATCAGTTTTACCCAAATTTCTTATAATATTTTTGAAAGAAAATATGGATCTACACGATGAATCAGTTCCATCATTAAAAGGAAGTAACGTCTTCCGAAAAAGAAACGCACTTCTTGATTTAGGTCAGGAAGTTGTCGTCCAGACTAGTTGTAGAGTCTACGAAAAACCTTGAAAAGTTTTCTCGAAAATCAGCTGGAAATCCACGGACCTCAGCATCAAACAGGGTCGCCAAGTGGTCAGACTTATCCTAACCATGAGAGGATCTGTCTCGTAAAATGGGGAGGACGCCGTGCAAATTAGCTTGATAAGACTAATGAATCAGACCCCCAGGAAAGGATAATCTCCTTAAAGATCAAAAATCAGCTTATAAGCCTGATATTACTCAATCCTTGAGATTGACTTTAAAGATTGAGAATTACAAACTCATGGAATTCGATGATATCTAAACTCGAGCTTGAACGAGAAAATATTTTGATCAAAATTACAAACCGATTTGTTTTCTGAAAAACCCATTTTTAATGCGTTCATTACCATTGAACGTAAAATCATGAGAATTCACCTGGAATTCATTAGGTCACCTGAACCAAATCGGGTGTCAACCGTAAGAACGGTGGTTGCATAGCATGGTCAAAGACAGGACCTTGTGCCAGACCGAAAAACTATAGGGTGAGCTTTACTATTGCTCCTACCAAGGATAGTAATTGCATCCGACACGTTATTGACCATTATTAAAAGCATGTCAGGGGACATTTCCTTAACAGTTGCTTGTTCAACACTTTCCTTTACAACCGGACGGTAGTTTACCGAAATGTAATATACGGAGCAAGTATAATGGACGTGTTGTTTTCCCAATTCAAGGTTAGCAAGTGGGTGACACAAAACCGCAAGTTTTGAGCTAAAATTTTCAAATCTGAAACCCACCAAACCCACAAAAACAATTTGCAAACACCAATGAAGGGTTATTCCGGATAACTTATCTAGGATAAAAGCTAGATTTAATTTTCAAAAAGATCAAATGTTTTCATAAAGATCCAATTTCCTTAAGGATCTAAATTTTCATAGTCATGTGGGACTGTAAACCACATCGTTACTACCATTTTTTATACCGCCGTATAGAAATCACTAATGTACAAAGTGTGAAGAATAAAGAAGTGATTCTAGTATTTTTATTTCAAGACTATATTGCTTGAGGACAAGCAATGCTCAAGTGTGAGAATATTTGATAATGCTAAAAACGAACATATATTTTATAGCATTATCCCTCAAGAAAGAAAAGCTTTTAGTTGCAATTGTTCTATTTACAAGTAATATTCGTTTAAATAATAAAAGGTGAAGACAAAAGACAGATTCGACGAATTGAAGACGCAAATGACCAAAAAGCTCAAAAGTACAAAGTACAATCAAAGTGGTTCAAATTATTGAAGAGAAACGTCTCAAAATTACAAGAGTACAAGACGCAAAACGCAAAATACAAGATACTAAATTGTACGCAAGGACGTTCGAAAATCCGGAACCGGGACCAGAGTCAACTCTCAACGCTTGACGCAACGGACTAAAAATTACAAGTCAACTATACACATAAATATAATATAATATTTAAATAATTCTTAAAATAATTTATATATTATATTTATTTATTAAAACGTCGGCAAATAAACAAACAAAGACCTGTGAGCTGGAAAAGCAGGCCATGCGATCGCATAGCCTGGAAGAGCATTTTCCATGCGATCGCATAGCAGTAGGTGGCTGGCCACATGCCTATAAATTTTGCAGTTTGGTGATCATATATCCATATATCTTTCCTCTATCTCTCACTCGTATAATATATATATATATATATATATATATATATATATATATATATATATATATATATATATATATATATATATATATATATATATATATATATATATATATATATATATATTATAATTTTAATTTTAATTTTAATTTTAATTCTAATAATAAGGGTATGTTAGCGAATGTTGTAAGGGTGTAAGTCGAAATTCTGTCCGTGTAACGCTACGCTATTATTAATCATTGTAAGTTATGTTCAACCTTTTTAATTTAATGTCTCGTAGCTAAGTTATTATTATGCTTATTTAATGCCGAAGTAATCGTGATGTTGGGCTAAATACTAAAATTGGGTAATTGGGCTTTGGACCATAATTGGGGTTTGGATAAAAGAACGACACTTGTGGAAATTAGACTATGGGCTATTAAAGGGTTTTATATTAACTAAACCATACCTCATTAATTTAATATATAGAATTATAATTTGACGTATTTATATATAACCACATACGCTTGACTGGGCACGGTGGGCGGGATATCTATAAATACCAATAATTGTTCATTTTACCGGACACGGAACTGGATTAATAGTTAATAGACTTGTTGAAACATGGGTGGATTATATTCAAGGGTAATTGGTGTAATTCTTAACAAAGTATTAAAACCTTGGGTTACACGCAGTCGATATCCTGGTGTAATTATTAAACAATGTATTAGAACCTTGTTACAATTCGAATCCCCAATTAGTTGGAATATTTGACTTCGGATATAAAGATAATTTGACGAGGACACTCGCACTTTATATTTATGATTGATGGACTGTTATGGACAAAAACCCGACGGACATATAGAATAATCCAGGACAAAGGACAATTAACCCATGGGAATAAACTAAAATCAACACGTCAAACATCATGATTACGGAAGTTTAAATAAGCATAATTCCTTTATTTTCATATTTAATTGCACTTCTAATTATCGCATTTTTATTTATTGTCATTGTATTTAATTGCACTTTTAATTATCGTACTTCTTAATTATCGTAATTTTATTTATCGCAATTTCATTATCGTTATTTACTTTATGCTTTAAATTAAGTTATTTTTATTTTTAATATTTTACATTAGGTTTTAACTGCGACTAAAGTTTTAAAAATCGACAAACCGGTCATTAAACGGTAAAAACCCCCTTTTATAATAATAATACTACTTATATATATTTTTGTATTTTTTTCAATTATAAGTTAAAAAATATAGCGTTAAACTTGGCTAAAGATCCTTGTGGAACGAACCGGACTTACTAAAAACTACACTACTGTACGATTAGGTACACTGCCTATAAGTGTTGTAGCAAGGTTTAGGTATATCCATTCTATAAATAAATAAATCACTTGTGTAAAATTGTATCGTATTTAATAGTATTTCCTAGTAAAAATATAACTATTTTATACACCACCTCGCACACATCTGTAAATTAGAATGGATCATACATGCTTGTTGAGCCTTCCGGAGAGCAATACGAAAGAGCTTGGAATGCAATGAATTTAAAGAAATTTTACGCGTAGCACTATATGCATGGACAGCTTGATCAACTATCAAATGCATGAGATATAGTCATAAATGTAAAAATTTCTTTAAGAATATGAATAATAGCAATTATTCTTATGGCAATATTTTTCATAAATTTTATCTGGCCAAGAATTTTTTAGCCCAGGTGTCACATAGCTGTGTGTTATCCCTACCCGCAGAAAGAAAGATAACCTTTCGGTGGTAGAAGTGCAATCATACTCAAAATGGTTGTATCGATAGTGAGACATGTAGAACTCACTAAAGCATCGAAGCGATGAAACGAATCTACAAAAAATGTCATGACAGAACTTATATACACAAAATGCAGAGCAAAACGGATAACGGACCATGGCCTCCAGTAAAATATTTAAAGGCGAAAATAATTCATAACTTTTCCTCACGAGTTTCATGACGAAAAGCGTATAATGGAGAATATAATTTCAATATTTACAAGCATAACGGTTGCAAAATACAATATCAATATCTTGTGCATTGTTCACTCCAAAAATCTTACTAAATTACAGCATCTTCCTAATAATTACAACCAAGTACAATATTAAATGTTATGCAAAGCATATGAATATAAACATAGTATTTCATTCATCATGAGGAGTATAATTCAGTACATCGTCTATTGTTACATTTGGTTTTTTACAAAGATTTTCAAGATCAGCAAACTTCATATTTTCTATCAGTGCACCAGCCACATCAGCTTCTTTCATGGAGTTTTCATTGATCTTTGATGTAATAACAACAGGCATTGGATTTGGCAATTCTGGCAGTTTTCTTTTCATAAAGTTGAAAAAATTCAGTCGTTCAGCAGACTTAGCAAGACGGATGAACTCACGTATCCTGTGGGACAGAGCTTGATAATTAAAGATACGCTCTACAAGAGCAGGGATCCCAGCTATCATACGTCTTTCATTCTCCTTATTAACTTTAAGCTGTTCTTTCAGATTGTTATTCTGCTCAAGTGTTTTTTCATTCTCCTTTACTAGTTCATCAATTTTGCTCAAGTGTTGCTTTTCTCTGGAGGATAGTTCTTTGACTTGTTCCTTATAATCCGCCCTCTGTTTATTGCTATTATCATAAAGCCTCTTCATCGTATCATATTCCCTCTTTAAGGATGTAGCTACTTGTTCAGTCCTGGCTACTTTCTCTTTTTCAGCAGATAGTTCCTTATTTGTGGTGATTTCATTGTTTGGAACTCAAATAGGCGTTGAAGGTCATTTAACCCAGAAGCAATGTTAAGAATGATACTTTGTGCCTTAACCTTCTTAGTATCTGCATCAGATAGGCTGCTAAAAAATTGGGCTAGTGAAGGACACACCATGGAATTCAAAAAATTCATGAAATCCTCGTAAGAGTGTGGTGGTCCCTTTAAAAAGGAGGAAAGTATATTTGTATCAAGATTGGGAAGCGTAATTTGTTTCTGAGAAGAACTATTGTCAGCTCCTTGTTGAGCGAATGACGGAGGATTTTGACCAGTTCTTCTTCTCTTGGCGGAAGGTGGAAGAGTCGCTAACGTAGTGTCTTGACGTGGTGCACTAGCTGTTGGAGATAAAGGGAAATTGTTACTTATAAAAGAGTTCCAATATGCTTCACAAGATTTCAAGGGTGGCATAATGTATAAAGAAGGGTCTGGATTATAAAATCCACCAGTACTGGGCCAAAAAGAAAACAAATACAGGTTGTGGTCTGGTATTTTACTAAATTTAGTGTTATCATTCTCATTACCCGAGGCACGACGTTCCCTAGAAGCAACTTGGTTCATACCTATGTCTTCTACTTCTTCTTCTTCATCTTCCTCCTCCCTTACAGCATCCTCTTCAGGAATGGGAGTATCATCAATAATTGTCTGAGTGGTAAAGCTAAGTTGCGAGTAAGACGATGATCACATGGCAGTAAGCGGAGTAATTTCTGCAGAAGTTTAAAAGTCACAGTGGTTAATTGGATAAATAAAGGGGAGCATCTTATTAAGCATATATAGCAAAAGTAAGCACTTACTCTTCCACCCCGCAAGAACACAGGCATAACCTTGGGTGATATCCCAATCCTGGCTTACAGATGTCAACGAAAGCATGTGTTCCCCATATTTAACATCGTTGATCTGTTCAGCTTTAATTTTCTTAAACAAAATGTATTCCTTGTTCTTTAGTCTTGGAAAGGTAACTGATACGGTATGCAAGTATTTACACCAAACTCGAGCAGCTGAGTATTTATCATCAATTGCATCTTCATTTATAAAGATAAATGAAGCGTACCAATCATTGCTGGGATGATCAAGTGCAGGTCTCAGAAATCCATGAACTTTGTTGAATGTAAACCAACCTTTTTCGTAGGATGCTATACGTACCAAATGGCAAAATATACGAATAGATGGCTCTATATTCCTTGTGTGGCAATACATTTCAAAAATAAGAAACTTTTGAATTGATGCTGGTTCGAATTGACCAAAGGAAACACCGTAGAACTTACAAACATCTAAAAAGAATGGCGTAAATGGCAGTCGCAAACAAAAGTTGAAAATTGAATGGCCGTAAATAGCAACCTTGCCAGGGGGTGGTGAGTAGGCTTTGGCATTAGTTGCAGGAATTATTGGTTCAACACCAGCTAATCTAGGAAAACGTTACAGTAGCTTCCCCAAACACTTCTCATTTACTCTGGTATGAATATCTGTAACATCCTTTATGGCTGCCATTAAAGTTTTAATGAAACAGGAAGTAAAGAAGGTATTGATGGTAAAAGATGAACACTGTAGAGGGAAGCTGTAAAAGTGAATCCTCAATTAGGGTTTATGATGGTTAAAAAGGAAAAAGTTGTGACAGTTGTGCTTGGTGGTGATTTTGGGGGTTTTATTTTCAACCACACACGTGTATGGACATGATTAAAAGGTGAATATGAAGAAACGCTTTTTACAGCTGGAGACGCGTGGGGTATTATAGCCATGTAAAAACAATCATTACGAAGTCAGTAAATTTCTCCTATCATTTAATGCCTGTAGCGTGCTCCCCGATGAAAAAGGGAAACGTGAAGACTTGGTTGGGATGTGTTATCAGAAGTTTAACAACTTAATCATTCTTCAAACGCTTAAGGCATTAAACTGGGGGGACGTAATGGTGTATCCTATCGTATACACGCATAAAAGGTATAATAGTTGCATAAAAGTATCATCAGGAAGACTGGAAACAACAGTTTTGTGGAATTATCCGTCCAGCGTTCTCCGCTGTACAGGTCGCTCCGTCATGCGTAAGCCCTGAAGGCCGCCTAGCGCGTAAGCCCTGGCCGGAGAACGCCAATTTCAGCATAAATTTCGGATCACAAGTAACAGAACGTATCATCATCTGACACGTGTCCCCGAACAATCTGATGGATCTGACACTATAAATAGACCCCTTGGGTCGTCATTTTACACAATTCAGACACTCTGATAAACTTGAGAGCAGAGACTTCATCTCTTTCTCTCTCTAACACTTTCTCTCACTAGAAGTCATTCGGCTAGAAATTCTACGCTCTACGGACGACAGATTGATTAAGCCACCCCACAAGTTTCTATACTTGTGAACTGGATCTGCAGGTATAATTTCTCAAAGGCAAACATCAATCGGCAACACTTGCCCACCTAAAGCTAGATTACTTCTAGTATCGTGTTGGCACACTAAGCCTTACCTCATAAGGAAATAGGTGTTAACAATATACATCTACTTATGCAGACAAAAAAAAACCACTTCAACCTCAAACATACACCACTTCTTCTTCTTCTACTTCAACGATCACCACTCATCATCAAATTTGGTTCGTCCACGTTTATGTCCGAGACCAAACAACACCCACTTCTTCATTTCAAACACCATCTACAACCACATACCACCACGAAACACCACCACTCGATCATTTTTGTTACAACACGATAGCTTTTTAATATTGCAGCCGAAGAACCAAACAAACCACACATGATCAATATGTTTCCACTTTTATCACTATTGTTGTGCAACATTAATCGGGAACCACCACTTTGATCACTATCCATCACCTTGACCAACAAAACCCAAATACCTCATTTCTGCTGCTATTATTTGCTTGTTTTGAACAAGAACTAGACACCAACGATTACCTCGTTCCTACTGTTAACCTATTCAGTTTAAACCACCAATAGAACCACCTACTATTTCTATTTCTATTCTGTCTGAGCACTACCCACGAACCACCATCACTTCACCACCTCAATGACAATCATCACCAATATTATTGCTTAACTGCACGTTTGTTTCCTTATTTCTGTCGAGCATTTGTTTAAAACAATCACTCCTACTACTTGCTCTTTCTTTTCGAATAAAAAAAAACGAAACCCAGATTTTTTTTTTTTGCTTCTGCATCCGTTCATGTTCAAAAGTTCAAAACGCCACCTTTTGTAACAGCTCCTATTGTTTCTTTTCCACTTATGGGTCGACAAACAAATTGTCAAAAAGTCGAAGTTAGATGATTTTGTTATCTATCACGGTCACCTTCCACTTGGTTATTAAAGTCTTTTTTTTATGAACCTTTTTGATGAAACGGTAGTTTAGGAAGTACACAAATTAATTGTGTAAAAAGTAATATAAGTGATGTAGATGATGATGATTTTATTGATGATACCGTTACAGTGAAGTGTGATGATGATGCGTATGATTTTGATTAGGATTATTATTGATGATGATGACGATAATGAAATCTAATGATATTGAAGATGATGGAATTTGTTCTGATATATTAGTTTTAGAGGAAGAATAAGAAGACAGACTGTTACATAGATTATATAGTTTTAGTTCGGGGTCATTTCAGAAAAACGAGATAGAGCAAGTGGTCTTGGAGGGTTTGTGTGTGACAAGAGGTCCTGAGTTCGAATCTAGGCGACTGCGATGTATTTATTTTTTTACAATAGAAGCTGTGTTGATAGATGGGCCAGTTGGGCCGTGTTTTCAATTGAGCTGTGATCTATTGATCCATTTTTGGTTGGGCTGAAACAAGTACAAAAACAGTTTTTATGGGTTAAATAGCTAAGTATGCTAGATATTACAAACGAGTAATTAGTAGATAAGTGGTTTAGGGATGTTATAGGGTTAGCAGGAGGTCGCGGGTTCAAACCCGAACTTGGGCATTTTTTAAGGACTACTTGGCCTTTTTTTAAGGACCACTTCTTTGAGGTAGTTTACTTATTACACTTTATCACTATTATTATTATTATCATTATTATTATTATTATCATTCTCATTATTATTATTATTGTTATTATTAATTATTATTGTTATTAGATTATTACAAATATTACAAATAAAATCATTCATACAATTAATATTATTATCATTATTGTTAGTATTAGTAATATCATTATTAGTTTTATAAAAACCATATTATTATTGATGTCAGTATTACTACTAATATTATTATCATTATTTCAATGAAAATTAGTCATATAAAAAAAATATACTTAACAAAACTATATTGAACATCTTTATTTATTTAAAATATATAAAATAAATACATTTAATTAATTTATTAATAAAACACATGAATCAAAATAACAATTAAAATCACTAATAATATATAAAGTTGTTCGATTACCATTATATGTGTTAACATATATATAAATGATATAGGTTCGTGAATCCAAGGCCAACCTTGCATTGTTCAGTTCCGTCGTATGCATATTTTTAATACAAAATATCCTATAGTGAGTTCATTTGCTCCCTTTTACTCTTTACATTTTTGGGACTGAGAATACATGCGTTGTTTTTACAACTGCTTTATTAAATGCTTTTGAAATACATTTTTGAACTGCCAATACATGAAATGCTTTTATAAATGTTTGACGAGATAGACACAAGTAAAACATTCCTCGAATGAATTATTATGCAGACAGAAGTTCTGTGGATTATTATTGAATTAGTTGGACTTGATAATTGCCACTAATTGTTGTGAATATTTTTTCCCTGATTATTATTGCTTGGTAACCTAAGAATTAGAATCGGGTATGGCCCTAATTCACGCGAATCCTAAAGGTAGCTACCGGGTTTAACACCCCCACCCAAAATGTTCACTAGACGAAAGAGCTAGTGGGTGTGGTGTTTAGTACTTCGAGGTTTATATATTATA
Source organism: Rutidosis leptorrhynchoides (assembly GCF_046630445.1). Taxonomy (NCBI): domain Eukaryota; kingdom Viridiplantae; phylum Streptophyta; class Magnoliopsida; order Asterales; family Asteraceae; genus Rutidosis; species Rutidosis leptorrhynchoides. The sequence continues at coordinate 227,631,156 of NC_092335.1, forward strand.
CAGATGAGATGTTCTATTTTTGGGGATATTATTGATGCGCATTATATGTTAAGGTCGGTTACCAAGCCAAGCAATGAATGAAAAGTGAATGTTATGTATCGAGAGAATGATTTTATACACAGGTTATGTGTATGATATTTTTGTACACGAGATATGTGTACGGTTACTAAGATTTATGAAAATGGTTTTGTACACGAGATATGTGTACTGTATTTAAATCTTGTGGTCTATCAAAATGATAAATTTTATTGTTTACAATAAACTTATGAACTCACCAACATTTTGGTTGACACTTGAAAGCAAGTTTATTCTCAGGTATGAAAGAAATCTTCTGCTGTGCATTTGCTCATTTTAGAGATATTACTTGGAGTCATTCATGACATATTTCAAAAGACGTTGCATTCGAGTCGTTGAGTTCATCAAGATTATTATTAAGTCATTCATAGTTTGGATATATTATGAAAGGATATGCATATCTATCAACTTTCGATGTAATGGAAGTTTGTCTTTTAAAAACGAATGCAATGTTTGTAAAATGTATCATTTAGATGTAAAATGCCTCACGATGTAATCATATGTTATTGTATTTGTCCTTGTGGATTAGGACGGGTCATCTCAGCACCTTGGAAAGGCGTTGTTCGATTTGGTAAATGAGGGAAATTAAATCCAAGGTATATTGGACCATTCAAGATTATTGATCGTGTCGGACCAGTAGCTTACCGACTTGAGTTGCCTCAACAACTCGCGGCTGTACATAACACTTTCCACGTCTCGAATTTGAAGAAATGTTTTGCTAAAGAAAATCTCACTATTCCGTTAGACGAAATCCAAATCAACGAAAAACTTCAATTCATCGAAGAACCCGTCAAAATAATGGATCGTGAGGTTAAAAGACTTAAGCAAAACAAGATACCAATTGTTAAGGTTCGATGGAATGCTCGTAGAGGACCCGAGTTCGCCTGGGAACGAGAATTTCAGATGAAGAAGAAGTACCCGCACTTATTTCCAGAAGATACGTCAACACCTTCAACTGCTTAAAAATTTCGGGACGAAATTTATTTAACGGGTAGGTACTGTAGTGACCCTAACTTTTCCATGTTTATATATATTAAATTAAATTGATATTTACATGATTAAGTGTTTCCAACATGTTAAACAATCAAACTTGTTAAGACTTGATTAATTGAAATAGGTTTCATATAGACAATTGACCACCCAAGTTGACCGGTGATTCACGAACGTTAAAACTTGTAAAAACTATATGATGTCATATATATGGATATATATATATATATATATATATATATATATATATATATATATATATATATATATATATATATATATATATATATATATATATAATTATGATAAGTAAACATATCATTAAGTATATTAACAATGAACTACATATGTAAAAACAAGACTACTAACTTAATGATTTCGAAACGAGACATATATGTAACGATTATCGTTGTAACAACATTTAACTATATATATATATCATATTATGATATATTAATATATCATAATACTATGATAATGTAATAATTTAACATCTCTTTTGATATAATAAACAATGGGTTAACAACATTTAACAAGATTGTTAACCTAAAGGTTTCAAAACAACACTTACATGTAACGACTAACGATGAGTTAACGACTCAGTTAAAATGTATATACATGTAGTGTTTTAATATGTATTCATACACTTTTGAAAGACTTCAAGACACTTATTAAAGTACTTCTACTTAACAAAAATGCTTACGATTACATCCTCATTCATTTTCATCAACAATTTTACTCGTATGCACTCGTATTTGTACTCGTACAATACACATCTTCTAAATGTATTTACTATTGGTATATACACTCCAATGATCAGCTCTTAGCAGCCCATGTGAGTCACCTAACCATGTGGGAACCATCATTTAACATCTAGCATGAAATATCTGATGCTATGCGAGGTGTATATGAAATAGCTTATATTTTACTAGGAAAAACTATTAAATACGATACAATTTTACACAAGATATTTATTTATTTATAGAATGGATATACTTAAACCTTGCTACAACACTTATAGGCAGTGTACCTAATCGTACAGTAGTGTAGTTTTTAGTAAGTCCGGTTCGTTCCACGGGGAAAATCTTTAAACAAAGCTTAACGTTATATTAGTTTTAATTTATAAAAATACAAATATATATAAGTAATATTATTATTATAAAAAGGGGGTTTTTACCGTTTAATGACCGGTTTGTCGATTTTAAAACTTAGTCGCAGTTAAAACCTAATGTAAAATATTAAAAATAAATATAACTTAATTTAAAGCGTAAAGTAAATAACGATAATGAAATTGCGATAAATAAAAGTGCGATAAAATAAAATTGCGATAATTAAAAAGTACGATAATTAAAAGTGCAATTAAATACAATAACAATAAATAAAAGTGCGATAATTAGAAGTGCAATTAAATATAAAATAAAAGAAACTAAATATGGAATAAAATAATTATGCTTATTTAAACTTCCGTAATCATGATGTTTGACGTGTTGATTTTAGTTTTATGCCCATGGGTTAATTGTCCTTTGTCCTGGATTATTCAATATGTCCGTCTGGTTTTTGTCCATAACAGTCCATCAGTCATAAATATAAAGTGCGAGTATCCTCGTCAAATTATCCTTATACCCGAAGTTAAATATTCCAACTAATTGGGGACTTAAACTGTAACAAGGTTTTAATACTTTGTTTAATAATTACACCAGGTTATCGACTGCGTGTAACCCAAGGTTTTAATACTTTGTTATCAATTATGCCAAGTGTCCTTGTACATAATTTCACCCCTGTTTTAATAATTCTAGTGACTATTAATTCATTCCCGTGTCCGGTTAAATGAACGATTATTCGTACATATAAATATCCCGCCCATCGTGTCCGATCGAGTGTATATGGTTATTTATAGGTACATCCAATTGTAAATATTTATATTAAAATTAACAAACTATCATTTAGTTAAACAAATATAAAGCCCATTAATAGCCCATAGTCTAATTTCCACAAGTGTCGTTCTTTTGTCCAAACCCCAATTATGGTACAAAGCCCAATTACCCAATTTTAATATTTTTAGCCCAACATCATGATTACTTCGTCTTAAATAAGCATAATAATAATTTAGCTACGAGACATTAATGTAAAAAGGTTGAACATAACTTACAATGATTAAAAATAGCGTAGCGTTACACGGACAGAATTTCGACTTACACCCTTACAACATTCGCTAACATACCCTTATTATTAGGATTTAAAATTAAAATTAAAATTAAAATATATATATATATATATATATATATATATATATATATATATATATATATATATATATATATATATATATATATATATATATATATATATATATATATATATACGTTTACATATAGATAGAGAGATTGATATATGGATATATAAAATGTTCAGAATGCGTTGCCTTTTATAGGCATTTTCGAATTTGGCTGCTCCGCGAGTCGCGGCACTCTTGCTCTTCAAACTCCGCAAGTCGCGGAGTTCGTAAATCCAGCTCACACAAGTTTGGATCCTAGTCTGCCGACGGATTTTAATAATATAAATATAATATAAATATATAATTTATATAATTAATTATATATTATATTATATTTATATACATAATTAATTTGTAACTTTCGGTCCGTTGCGTCGAGCGTTGAGAGTTGACTCATGTCCCGGTTTCGGATTTTCGAACGTCCTTACGTACAATTTAATATCTTGTACTTTGCGTTTTGAATCTTGTACTCTTGTAATTTCGAGACGTTTCTTATCAATAATTGGAACCACTTTGATTGTATTTTGTACTTTTGAGCTTTTTGGTCGTTTGCGTCTTCAATTCGTCGAATCTGTCTTTTGTCTTCACCTTTTATTATTTAAACGAATATTACTTGTAAATAGGACAACTTCAACTAAAAATTTGTCTTTCTTGAGGGATAATGCTATGAAATATATGTTCGTTTTTAGCATTATCAAACATTCCCACACTTGAGCATTGCTTGTCCTTAAGCAATATAGTTTTGAAAAACTAGAATCACTTCTTTATTCTTCACACTTTGTACATCAGTGATTTCTATACGGTGGTATAAACAATGGTAGTAACGTTATGGTTTACAGTCTCACATGACTATAAAAATTTAAATCCATTAAGGAAATTGGATCTTTATGAAAACATTTGTTCTTTTGAAAATTAAATCTAGCTTTTACCCTAGATAAGTTTTCCGGAATAACCCTTTACCGGTGTTTGCAAATTCTTTTTGTGGGTTTGGTGGGTTTCATATTTGAAATTTTTAGCTCAAAACTTGCGGTTTTGTGTAACCCACTTGCTAACCTTGTATTGGAAAAGCAACACGTCCAGTATACTTGCTCCGTATATTACCTTTCGATAAACTACCGTCTGGTGGTAAAGGAAAGCGTTGAACAAGCAACTGTTAAGGCAATATCCACTGACATGCTTTTAATTATGGTCTATAACGTGTTGGATGCAATTACTATCCTTGGTAGGAGCAATAGTAAAGCTCACCCTTATAATTTTTCGGTCTGGCACAAGGTCCTGTCTTTGACCATGCTATGCAACCACCGTTCTTACAGTTGACACCCGAATTGGTTCAGGTGACCTAATGAATTCCAGGTGAATTCCAAGGATTTTACGTTCAAAGGTAATGAACGCATTGAAAATGGGTTTTCAGAAAACAAATCGGTTTGTAATTTTAATCAAAATATTTTCTCGTTTAAGCTCGAGTTTAGATATCATTGAATTCCATGAGTTTGAATTCTCAATCTTTAAGGTCAATCTTAAGGATTGAGTAATATCAGTCTTAAAAGATGATTTTTGATCTTTTAAGGAGATTATCCTTTCTGGGGATCTGATTCATTAGTCTTATCAAGCTAATTTTCACGGTGCCCCCCCATTGTACGAGATAAATCCTTTTCATGGTTAGGATAAATCTGACCACTTGGCGACCCTGTTTGATGCTGAGGTCCGTGGATTTCCTGTTGATTTTAGTGATGACTTTTCTAGATTTTTCGTCAACCTACAGCTGGTCTGGACGACAACTTCCTGACCTAAATCAAGAAGCGCGTGTCTTTTTCGGAAGACTTTACTTCCTTTTAATGATGGAATTGATTCATCGTGTAGATCCATCTTTCTTACAGTAAATCGGGTAAAACTTTTTAGTTTAGACCAAAGCAAAAGTATTTTCAGTTATTTGTACAAAAATATGTGATATATATTTTGAATAACTTGGTAAAAATTTCCCACACTTGGCTTTTATTTTCCTTTCTTTGCCTTTTTATTTTCCTCTATTCCATTCTTAAATGAATTCTAGCATTTTTGTGTTGTTTCTCAATTTATGTCCTTTCCGAGGTAACGACAATTTCGGTATTAACACCTAGTTTTCATCGTTCATAAATATGTATAAACATGATTTTGAATTCATTTAGTTTGAAAATTTTGTAAAATTTTACTAGAAGTGGGTAGTCAGTATATAAGAGTAGGGCTGTTCTTTGTTATCATAGAGCACTAGATTCTAATACAACTACTGCATTACTAGTATTTTTAATGGTAACCAAGTGTTTAAGTTAAAAAATTTTAAAAATCCGAAAGAATTTAACCCCTTCCCACACTTAAGATCTTGCGATGCCCTCATTTGCAAGAAATCAGTAACAATTTAAAATATTGAGGGTGATTAGCGTAGAAAAATGATTAAATTTTACCAAAGTTTCTAAACATATTGTTCTTTGTTGTTGAATGATAAATGGTACACATCATTTGTTCATTCCGTTTGTTGTTACATCACATTTTTTTTTATATAAAACCTAATACTGTTAGAACATATAATTAATTAAATTTAAAATTTTATTTCTTTTTAGGATGAGGGTGTTTCGGAACAATGTCCTAGTCCGTCCCTCGAAATTTTTTTAAAATTTGTCAATTCAAAGCGCGGTTTTAAAAGTAAAGATTTTTGGGTTTTTTTTAATGTTTTTGGCATACTTTAATTCAATAAGATTAAAAATAATGATAATAAAAGTTCTCGTCCCTCCCTTGGGTAAAGCAATTTCGGTTCAAAGACCTAGTCTTCAACTCACGACGAATTTTAAAAATCATATTTTTAACTTAGCGAAATAAAGTAAATTTTTGTTTTTAAATTCACACCAAACTTAAATTTAAAATGCATAAAATTAAAAATTCATATTTTTTTAAAAATTAAAAATTCACACCAAACTTATATTATATTTTTGTTTTTATACATACAAACTTATATTAATTTTCAAATATTTACGATTTTAAATAAGTTTACAATATTAAATTAATATTTATATATTAATTTTAAAAAAAACATGGTAAAAATAAAATTAAAAATCTTTTTGGTCTTTTATCCCACTTTAATCAATCAAATATTATCAAAAATATACGCCCCTCTTTTCGGTAAAGTAATTTCGGTACCATGACCAAATTTAACTCATGACGAATTTTTGAAATATTTTGGGTTGATTGATTAAAGATATTTATACCTTAAGAATAAACGTTAAATTTCGCAGTGATGTAATAAATTTTTTTGTATGATATCAACAATTTCGGTCGCAAGACCTAATTTTATTAAATACCAATTTAATACTTTATAGCGAACAAATTAGCGTTTATTATCAAAAGGTTAAAAATAAAAATAAAATAAAAACTGTACAGACTTACCTGTGAGATAGTATTCTTAGTGATATGCTCTAGCCCACTCATAAGATAGTCAAACTAATTGATTTTCCATGGCTACATAGGCGTAACCTCGAGCATTCAGTGTTTTTTCTTCTAAACATATGAACGGTCCATCTCTGCATAAAGTAACAAATTCGGTGTTTGAATAGGTTTGATTATTTGAACATTTACCTTCGTGTGACCATTTTCCGCATTTGTGACATTTTTCAAGGTGTCGTGCTCTTCTTTTCGCTGCGGATTTTGATTTTCCTTTACCAAATTGTAACTTATTATCTTCGCATCTGGATTCTTTTCTTACTCCGTCCAATTTTTCTCTGATTACTGATACCAGTTCACTCGGTAGTGTGTCATTATTACGTTTAGTAATCAAAGCGTGTAGTATTAGACCATGGTTTAGTTCACAAGAAGTCTTCATTTCGTAAAAACCTAAAAAAAATAAAAATTCAGAATGGGGGGAGAAGACTAGTTCTTTAGGGTCTGCTAGGGAAAGACCATTCGGGTTCCATTTTCGAGAACTACACGAAAACAGAAAATCTAACTCTAACAGAAATACATATTATCCTTTAAACACTTGATTCTCCCCACACTTAGTTAGCTGTGGTGTTGAAATTGTGATTAACTTCGTTGTCAACTTCCATCGGACTATCTATGTAATGTTTAACTCTGTGACCATTAACTTTAAATTCAATCCCATTTGAATTTATTAATTCTACTGTTCCGTATGGAAAAACTCTTTTGACTATGAATGGTCCAGACCATCTTGATTTCAATTTTCCAGGAAATAGCTTGAATCGTGAATTAAAAAGAAGAACTCTATCTCCTTCTTTAAATTCTTTTGAGCTTCTGATTCTTTTATCATGCCATTTCTTCATTCTTTCCTTATAGATTAACGAATTTTTGTATGCTTCTTGTCTTAATTCTTCTAATTCGTTTAATTGACTTAACCGTAGACGTCCAGCTTCATGTAAATCAAGATTACATGTCTTCAAAGCCCAAAATGCTTTGTGTTCAATTTCTACTGGAAGATGACATGTTTTTCCGTAAACGAGTCTAAAAGGTGTGGTTTCAATTGGAGTTTTGTAGGCTGTTCTAAAAGCCCAGAGTGCATCCTCCAATTTAATGGACCATTCCTTCGGATTTGATCCTGCGGTTTTCTCTAGAATACGTTTTAAAGCTCGGTTGGTATTTTCAACTTGTCCACTTGTTTGTGGATGATATGCAGTGGAGATTTTATGAGTTATTCCATATCTTTTAAGAACTTTCTCAAGTTGATTATTACAGAAATGAGTTCCCCGATCACTTATTAAAGCTTTCGGTGTTCCAAACCTTGCAAAAAGACGTTTTAAAAAAGTTGACTACAACTCGTGCATCGTTAGTTGGGAGAGCTTGTGCTTCCGCCCATTTAGATACATAATCAATGGCTACGAGAATGTATAAATTTTTATGAGATTTTGGAAATGGACCCATAAAGTCAATACTCCAAATGTCAAATACTTCACATACTTGAATGATATTTTGTGGCATTTCATCACGTTGACTTATTTTTCCGGCCCTTTGACAAGCATCACAGGATTTGCAAAGAAGGTGTGCATCTTTATAAATTGTAGGCCAATAGAATCCAGCATCATAAACTTTTCTTGCTGTGAGTTGAGGCCCATAATGCCCTCCTATTGGTCCTGTGTGACAATGGTTTAAAATTTTACTAGCTTCATCTCCGAATACACATCGGCGTATTATTCCATCGGGACAACTTTTAAACAAATGTGGATCTTCCCAGAAATAGTGTTTTATATCACTGAAGAATTTCTTTCGTTTTTGGTACGATTATCCTTTTTCAAGGAATCCACATACTAAGTAGTTTGCATAGTCTGCAAATCATGGAATTTCATTATAATCTATCTTCAATAGATATTCATCAGGAAAGTTGTCTTATATGGCCGATTCATTTAGAACTTCTAATTCAGGATTTTCAAGACGAGAAAGATGATCGGCTGCGAGATTTTCTGCTCCCTTTTTATCTCGGATTTCAATATCAAACTCTTGTAATAGTAAGATCCAACGGATTAATCATGGTTTGGCATCTTGTTTCGAAAATAGTTATCTAAGAGCAGAATGGTCGGTATAGACCACCGTTTTAGCTAGAACGAGATATGAACGAAATTTGTCAAAAGTAAAGACAATAGCAAGGAGTTCTTTTTCAGTAGTTGTGTAATTTGTTTGTGCTCCTTGTAACGTCTTACTAGCATAATTTATAGGTTGAAATCGTTTTTCAATCCTTTGTCCTAAAACGGCTCCTATTGCAAAATCACTTGCATCGCACATTAGTTCAAACGGTAAATTCTAGTTTGGAGTTATCATGATCAGTGCATTAGTGAGTTTCTCTTTAAGAATATTAAAAGATTTGATGCATTCATCTAAAAAGATGAATGGAGCATCCTTTTCTAGGAGTTTATTCATAGGAGTGGCAATTTTAGAAAAATCTTTTATGAAACGTCGGTAAAAACCGGCATGCCCTAGAAAACTCCTAACTCCTCTAACATTGGTGGGATGTGGAAGTTTAGCAATTACATCTACTTTAGCTCTATCCACTTCAATTCCTTCCTTTGAAATTTTATGACCCAGAACGATGCCTTCTTTAACCATGAAATGGCATTTCTCCCAATTAAGTACTAGATTTGATTGTTCGCATCTAATAAGCATTCGTTCAAGATTAACTAAACATGATTCAAATGTATCACCGAAGACTGAAAACTCATCCATGAAAACTTCCATGCATTCTTCTATCATGTCGTGAAAAATCGCCATCATGCACCTTTGAAAGGTTGCAGGGGCGTTGCAAAGTCCAAATGGCATGCGTTTGTAAGCAAAAGTACCATAAGGGAACGTGAATGTGGTTTTCTCTTGATCTTCGTGTGCTATTGGAATTTGAAAATATCCGGAAAAACCATCAAGAAAACAATAGTAACTGTTTTCGGCTAATCTTTCCAACATTTGATCAAATCTTTCCAACATTTGATCAATAAAAGGTAAGAGAAAGTGATCTTTTCTAGTGGCGTCATTTAATTTTCTATAATCAATACACACAAGCCATCATGTTACAGTCCTAGTAGGAATAAGCTCATTTTTCTCATTTGTAATAACAGTCATGCCACCCTTCTTAGGCACGCATTGAACTGGGCTTACCCATGGACTATCATTTCTTTCTTAACAACATTTTGCATATTCGGATTTAGTCTTCGTTGGCGTTGCACATACATTTTATGACCTTCTTCCATAAGGATTTTATGTGTGCAATACGAAGGACTTATTCCTTTAATATCATGAATCTTCCATGCAATAGCTGGTTTATAAGCTTTTAACACAGAAATGAGTTGAGATTTTTCATTTTCAGCAAGAGAAGACGATATTATTACAGGTAATTCAGATTCACCATGTAAATAAGCGTATTCCAAATGGTTTGGAAGTGGCTTTAACTCTAATGCTGGAGGTTCTTCTATCGATGATTTGTATCGATATCTGTCTTCTTCTTTTAGCATTTGAATTTCTTCTGTTGTTGGTTCATATCCATTAGCTATTAGTGTAGCTAACATTTCAGTTTCATCAATTGGTTCAGTTCCTTCTCCTAAAGAACATTCTCCTGTTCCTTGTAATTCTGGAAATTCTTCTAACAATTCTGCATGTGATTCTATAGTTTGAATATAATAACATGTATCATCTGCAGATTGTGGTTGTTGCATAACTCTATCAACTGAAAAGGTAACACTCTCGTCCTCTATACTTAGGGTCAGTTTCTTACCAAACACGTCTATCATTGCTTTAGCCGTGTTTAAGAATGGTCTTCCTAATATGAGAGGAACTTGTGAATCTTCTTCCATGTCCAGAACAACAAAATCTACTGGAAATACTAAAGTACCAACTTTAACTAGCATGTTCTCCATTATCCCTCTAGGATATTTTACTGATCTATCTGCTAGTTGTATACTTATTCGTGTTGGTTTTAATTTTCCAAGGTCTAGTTTAGCGTATAGTGAATATGACATTAAATTTATACTAGCACCTAAGTCTGCCAATGCTTTTATTGAACTAAGACTACCCAGAAAACATGGAATTGTGAAACTTCCTGGATCTGATAGTTTTTCTGGTATCTTATTCAACAGCACTGCAGAATAATTAGCATTCATAGTAACGGCCGAGAGTTCTTCCATTTTCTTTCTATTTGTGATCAGATCTTTCAAGAATTTAGCATATATAGGCATTCCTGATATCACATCAATGAAAGGAAGATTTACATTTATCTGTTTAAACATATCCAAGAATTTGGATTGCTCGGCTTCAAGTTTCTCTTTTTTCATTTTACTTGGGTAAGGAAGTGGTGGTTGGTATGGTTTAACATAAGGTTTAGCCTTAACTGTGTTATCTTCATTAACCTTTTCAACTACCGGTTCTTTTTCCTTATCTTGTTCAGGTTGTGGTTCTTGTGGAGTAGGAATAGCTTCATCAGAAATTACAGGTATTTTAGGTGGTTTAAGTGTAATACCACTTCTTGTGGTAATGGCTTTAGCTGTTTCATTCCGGGGGTTAGCATTTGTATCACTAGGTAGAATTCCCAGTTTTCTTTCACCTATTAACCTTGCTAGGTTACTTACTTCTTGTTCCAGATTTTGAATAGAAGCTTGTTGATTTCTAAATGCTTGAGCATTTTGTTCATTGGTTTGTTTCTGAGATGTGAAAAACTGCGTTTGAGTTTCAACTAGCTTTGTCATCATATCTTCTAAATTCGGCTTTTTATCATCGGTTTGTGGTGGTTTGTTTTGAAAATTAGGTCTTTGCTGATTGTAAGTATTATTGGATACTTGTTGATTGTTAGGACCTTGTTGGTTGTTGTATGGAACATTTCGATTATAATTCTGGTTTTGATTGTAAATCGGTCTTGGCGATTGATAATTATTCTGATAATTATTTCCAGGCCTTTGGTTTATGTATTAGATATTTTCTCTTTGTTCCATTGTTAGCTCAATACTAAGACAATCTTTTGTCAAATGTGGTCCTCCACACTGCTCACAACTAATTCGTATTGAGTGTATATCCTTAGTCATCTTTTCCATTCGTCTCTCGACAGCATCTATCTTTGCGGAAATGGAATCTAAGTCATGGCTAGAATCGGCTCTAGCTGCTTTAGATGATCTAACGATATCTTTTTCTTGGTGCCACTCATGTGAGTGGGAAGCAGTGTTATCAATAATTTTGTAAGCATCAGTTTCTGTTTTCTTCATAATGGAACCACCAGCTGCTATATCGATGTCTTTCCTTGTAGTGATGTCGCATCCTTGGTAGAATATTTGTACTATTTGACAGGTGTCTAAACCATGTTGCGGACATCCTCTTAATAACTTTCCAAATCTGGTCCATGCCTCATATAGAGTTTCATTCGGTTTCTGGGTGAACGTAACAATTTCTCCTTGAAGTCTTACGGCTTTAGATGCCGGAAAGAATTGTTTAAGAAAATTTTCAACTAAAACGTCCCATGTATCGATCGCCCCTTCAGGTAACGATTCCAACCAATCTTTGGCTTCTCCCTTTAAAGTCCAGGGAAATAACATGAGATATATCTGTTCATCCTCAACTTCTCTTAGTTTAAATAAAGTGCAGATTCTATTAAAGGTACGAAGATGTTTATTTGGATCTTCCTTCGGTGCACCACTAAATTGGCATTGATTAGTCCCCATGTGTAGAATTTGTCCTTAATGTCTGGATGAGTAATTGCGTGACCTTGGCCAGTGCGTTTAGCTCGCATTCGGTCTTCCATACTTAGAGGTTCCAGATTTTCCATGATTGAATTTGTTGAATCTGAATCACTAGAGGATTCTGATTTAATGGTTCGTTCCTCAACAATCTCTGTTTGAATGATTGGTGGTTCCGGAGGAAAAATTAATGGTTCAGGATCTATGAATTGTCCTTGAATATTCTCCGGATTCTCAATTGTGAGGTCGGGTTCAAAAAATGGATTATCGGAAATTTGAATTGGAGTACTTGGTCGACTGGATGATGATTCTAAAGAAAAATCAATGGCGACAATATTTGCTAGATGTCTTGATCTGGTTACAGGTGGTGAACGTACAAAAGGTGGTGAACGTCTTGCTCGGTGCATTCACTGAATATCCTATTAGTTTTTAAAAGGAAAGAAAAATTATATAAGTTATCCAATTAATAGACTTTTCTGATTTTGCCCACGTTTCAAATAGCCAAAAGATGCAGCAGAGGGGCAGGATTCGTTTGGTCTCAATATAATTGAGTACTGTTTGGCTCCAATAACTCGGTCCACGTACAAATCCAACTATTACTACGAACCAGAAAATTTTGATGTCTATGAATTTAACCACTTAAAATAAATTTTCGTAATTTTAAGAAATTTAGATAAGAAGTAGAATAAAAATCTATGTCCTAAAACTAGAATTGCGAGAAATAAGAAAGAAAAGGAGCGCGTCGGTATTAAATTTGGAGAAATAAGAAAGAAAAAGAACGACTTATAAAACTTTAAAACACTCGACTAACCCAACCTTATTATTATCACTAACTTAAAATTAAAATTGCAAATTGAGATTACTAATTGGAGTGATAATTGATACATAGGTAAAAGGCGTCGAAAAAAAAAAATAAGAAAGTAGCGCGTTGAAACTTAAAAAGGAACTAAAAACTAAAAAAATAAAAGTTGCGTCTAAAAATATTAAAGCTTACAAGTAAAACTATATCCCAAATGGCAATATCTTAAAAAGGTACTAAAATTTAAAAATGGCGTCGCAAAATTCTAAAGCACCTAAATCTTAGTCTAAAGAAAAAGCACTTAAGGGATTTTACGGCAAAGCCTAAAAATCTAGAAATAAAAATAAGCTACGGCAAAATACTAGAACTTAAAACTAGCTACGAACGATAAAAATATAAATATTACGCTAAAACAAATAAAAAGATACAAAATATAAAAATAAACTTAAAGTTGTAAAAAGTACAATTTTTATAAAAAAAATTATTTTTATATTATTTATTTTATAAAACTATTAATTTTATAAACTAATTAAACTAATTAAACTTAATATACAAATTAAAAAAATAAAACTAAATTAATTAATTATTTAAAATACTAACCCTAATTAGGGTTTTAATTAAATAATAATAATAATTATTATTACACCGTAATTAATGCAGAATAGGGTTTCTGTGTGAACATCTTTATTTATTTAAAATATATAAAATAAATACATTTAATTAATTTATTAATAAAACACATGAATCAAAATAACAATTAAAATCACTAATAATATATAAAGTTGTTCGATTACCATTATATGTGTTAACATATATATAAACGATATAGGTTCGTGAATCCAAGGCCAACCTTGCATTGTTCAGTTCCGTCGTATGCATATTTTTACTACAAAATATCCTATAGTGAGTTCATTTGCTCCCTTTTACTCTTTACATTTTTGGGACTGAGAATACATGCGCTGTTTTTACAACTGCTTTATTAAATGCTTTTGAAAAACATTTTTGAACTGCCAATACATGAAATGCTTTTATAAATGTTTGACGAGATAGACACAAGTAAAACATTCCTCGAATGAATTATTATGCAGACAGAAGTTCTGTGGATTATTATTGAATTAGTTGGACGTGATAATTGCCACTAATTGTTGTGAATATTTTTCCCCTGATTATTATTGCTTGGTAACCTAAGAATTAGAATCAGGTATGGCCCTAATTCACGCGAATCTTAAAGGTAGCTACCGGGTTTAACACCCCCACCCAAAATGTTCACTAGACGAAAGAGCTAGTGGGTGTGGTGTTTAGTACTTCGAGGTTTATATATTATACAGACGAGATGTTCTATTTTTGGGGATATTATTGATGCGCATTATATGTTAAGGTTGGTTACCAAGCCAAGCAATGAATGAAAAGTGAATGTTATGTATCGAGAGAATGATTTTATACACAGGTTATGTGTATGATATTTTTGTACACGAGATATGTGTACGGTTACTAAGATTTATGAAAATGGTTTTGTACACGAGATAGGTGTACTGTATTTAAATCTTGTTGTCTATCAAAATGATGAATTTTATTGTTTACGATAAACTTATGAACTCACCAACATTTTGGTTGACACTTGAAAGCAAGTTTATTCTCAGGTATGAAAGAAATCTTCCGCTGTGCATTTGCTCATTTTAGAGATATTACTTGGAGTCATTCATGACATATTTCAAAAGACGTTGCATTCGAGTCATTGAGTTCATCAAGATTATTATTAAGTCATTCATAGTTTGGATATATTATGAAAGGATATGCATATCTATCAACTTTCGATGTAATGGAAGTTTGTCTTTTAAAAACGAATGCAATGTTTGTAAAATGTATCATTTAGATGTCAAATACCTCATGATGTAATCATATGTTATTGTATTTGTCCTTGTGGATTAGGACAGGTCATCTCAGCACCTTGGAAAGGCGTTGTTCGATTTGGTAAATGAGGGAAATTAAATCCAAGGTATATTGGACCATTCAAGATTATTGATCGTGTCGGACCAGTAGCTTACCGACTTGAGTTGCCTCAACAACTCGCGGCTGTACATAACACTTTCCACGTCTCGAATTTGAAGAAATGATTTGTTAAAGAAAATCTCACTATTTCGTTAGACGAAATCCAAATCAACGAAAAACTTCAATTCATCGAAGAACCCGTCAAAATAATGGATCGTGAGGTTAAAAGACTTAAGCAAAACAAGATACCAATTGTTAAGGTTCGATGGAATGCTCGTAGAGGACCCGAGTTCGCCTGGGAACGAGAATTTCAGATGAAGAAGAAGTACCCGCACTTATTTCCAGAAGATACGTCAACACCTTCAACTGCTTAAAAATTTCGGGACGAAATTTATTTAACGGGTAGGTACTGTAGTGACCCGAACTTTTCCATGTTTATATATATTAAATTAAATTGATATTTACATGATTAAGTGTTTCCAACATGTTAAACAATCAAACTTGTTAAGACTTGATTAATTGAAATAGGTTTCATATAGACAATTGACCACCCAAGTTGACCGGTGATTCACGAACGTTAAAACTTGTAAAAACTATATGATGTCATATATATGGATATATATATATATATATATATATATATATATATATATATATATATATATATATATATATATATATATATATATATATATATATATATATAATTATGATAATTAAATATATCATTAAGTATATTAACAATGAACTACATATGTAAAAACAAGACTACTAACTTAATGATTTCGAAACGTGACATATATGTAACGATTATCGTTGTAACAACATTTAACTATATATATATCATACTATGATATATTAATATATCATAATACCATGATAATGTAATAATTTAACATCTCTTTTGATATAATAAACAATGGGTTAACAACATTTAACAAGATTGTTAACCTAAAGGTTTCAAAACAACACTTACATGTAACGACTAACGATGAGTTAACGAGTCAGTTAAAATGTATATACATGTAGTGTTTTAATATTTATTCATACACTTTTGAAAGACTTCAAGACACTTATTAAAGTACTTCTACTTAACAAAAATGCTTACGATTACATCCTCATTCATTTTCATCAACAATTTTACTCGTATGCACTCGTATTTGTACTCGTACAATACACATCTTCTAAATGTATTTACTAGTGGTATATACACTCCAATGATCAGCTCTTAGCAGCCCATGTGAGTCACCTAACCATGTGGGAACCATCATTTAACATCTAGCATGAAATATCTGATGCTATGCGAGGTGTATATGAAATAGCTTATATTTTACTAGGAAAAACTACTAAATACGATACAATTTTACACAAGATATTTATTTATTTATAGAATGGATATACTGAAACCTCGCTACAACACTTATAGGCAGTGTACCTAATCGTACAGTAGTGTAGTTTTTAGTAAGTCCGGTTCGTTCCACGGGGAAAATCTTTAAACAAAGCTTAACGCTATATTAGTTTTAATTTATAAAAATACAAATATATATAAGTAATATTATTATTATAAAAAGGGGGTTTTTACCGTTTAATGACCGGTTTGTCGATTTTAAAACTTAGTCGCAGTTAAAACCTAATGTAAAATATTAAAAATAAATATAACTTAATTTAAAGCGTAAAGTAAATAACGATAATAAAATTGCGATAAAATAAAATTGCGATAATTAAAAAGTACGATAATTAAAAGTGCAATTAAATACAATAACAATAAATAAAAGTGCGATAATTAGAAGTGCAATTAAATATAAAATAAAAGAAATTAAATATGAAATAAAATAATTATGCTTATTTAAACTTCCGTAATCATGATGTTTGACGTGTTGATTTTAGTTTTATGCCCATGGGTTAATTGTCCTTTGTCCTGGATTATTCAATATGTCCGTCTGGTTTTTTTCCATAACAGTCCATCAGTCATAAATATAAAGTGCGAGTATCCTCGTCAAATTATCCTTATACCCGAAGTTAAATATTCCAACTAATTGGGGACTTAAACTGTAACAAGGTTTTAATACTTTGTTTAATAATTACACCAGGTTATCGACTGTGTGTAACCCAAGATTTTAATACTTTGTTATCAATTATGCCAAGTGTACTTGTACATAATTTCACCCCTGTTTTAATAATTCTAGTGACTATTAATCCATTCCCGTGTCCGGTTAAATGAACGATTATTCGTACATATAAATATCCCGCCCATCGTGTCCGATCGAGTGTATATGGTTATTTATAGGTACATCCAATTGTAAATCTTTATATTAAAATTAACAAACTATCATTTAGTTAAACAAATATAAAGCCCATTAATAGCCCATAGTCTAATTTCCACAAGTGTCGTTCTTTTGTCCAAACCCCAATTATGGTACAAAGCCCAATTACCCAATTTTAATATTTTTAGCCCAACATCATGATTACTTCGTCTTAAATAAGCATAATAATAATTTAGCTACGAGACATTAATGTAAAAAGGTTGAACATAACTTACAATGATTAAAAATAGCGTAGCGTTACACGGACAGAATTTCGACTTACACCCTTACAACATTCCCTAACATACCCTTATTATTAGGATTTAAAATTAAAATTAAAATTAAAATATATATATATATATATATATATATATATATATATATATATATATATATATATACGTTTACATATAGATAGAGAGATTGATATATGGATATATAAAACGTTCAGAATGCGTTGCCTTTTATAAGCATTTTCGAATTTGGCTGCTCCGCGAGTCGCGGCACTCTTGCTCTTCAAACTTCGCAAGTCGCGGAGTTCGTAAATCCAGCTCACACAAGTTTGGATCCTAGTCTGCCGACGGATTTTAATAATATAAATATAATATAAATATATAATTTATATAATTAATTATATATTATATTATATTTATATACATAATTAATTTGTAACTTTTGGTCCGTTGCGTCGAGCGTTGAGAGTTGACTCATGTCCCGGTTCTGGATTTTCGAACGTCCTTGCGTACAATTTAATATCTTGTACTTTGCGTTTTGAATCTTGTACTCTTGTAATTTCGAGATGTTTCTTATCAATAATTGGAACCACTTTGATTGTATTTTATACTTTTGAGCTTTTTGGTCATTTGCGTCTTCAATTCATCGAATCTGTCTTTTGTCTTCACCTTTTATTATTTAAACGAATATTACTTGTAAATAGGACAACTTCAACTAAAAGCTTGTCTTTCTTGAGGGATAATGCTATGAAATATATGTTCATTTTAGCATTATCAATATCTCACAAAATTACAAACTAATGGAGCCTATTTGGAGACTAACATTCACGTGAAGTATGGTGTACACAAACACGTTCATTTTGCAACTTACATGCATCAAACTACTCTCTATCAAGTGTTCTTCCATTGTTCTAAGTGTTCTTCATCATCTTCATCAAAATCTAGCTCAATCTAGTTCATAAATCCATACATAAACCAAGATACAAAACAACTACTCAAGAACACACCAACAACACTTCCAAGTTTGCTAGCTTACTTCCAATCTTGCAAATCCACTTTGAGTGATCATCCAACCTCAAGAAATCTTTCTTATTTACAGTAAGATATCTTTCTAATACAAGGTAATACTCATATTCCAAAGTTTGATTCAATTTCTATAACTTTAACAATCTTATTTCGAGTGGAAATCTTACTTGAACTTATTTTCGTGTCATGATTCTACTTCAAGAACTTTCAAGCCATCCAAGGATCCTTTGAAGCTAGATCTATTTTTCTCATTTCCAGTAGGTTTATCCACAAAACCTGAGGTAGTAATGATATTCATAACATCATTCGATTCATATATATATAACTACCTTATTCGAAGATTTAAACTTGTAATCACTAGAACATAGTTTAGTTAATTCTAAACTTGTTTGCAAACAAAAGTTAATCCTTCTAACTTGACTTTTAAAATCGACTAAACACATGTTCTATATCTATATGATATGCTAACTTAATGATTTAAAACCTGAAAACACGAAAAATACCGTAAAACCGGATATACGCCGTCGTAGTAACACCGTGGGCTGTTTTGGGTTAGTTAATTAAAAAATATGATAAACTTTGATTTAAAAGTTGTTCTTCTATGAAAATGATTTTTCTTATGAACATGAAACTATATCCAAAAATTATGGTTAAACTCAAAGTGGAAGTATGTTTTCCAAAATGGTCATCTAGACGTCGTTCTTTCGACTGAAATGACTACCTTTACAAAAATGACTTGTAATCTATATTTCTGACTATAAACTTATACTTTTTCTATTTAGATTCATAAAATTAAGTTCAATATGAAACCATAGCAACTTGAATCACTCAAAACGGATTTAAACGAAGAAGTTATGGGTAAAACAAGATTGGATAATTTTGCTTGTTGTAGCTACGTGAAAATTGGTAACAAATCTATATTAATCATATCCTAGCTAACTCATATTGTATTAACATGTATTCTAATATATTATGTAATATTGGGATAACATAGACACGTATGCAAATGTTTTGACATATCATATCGACCCATGTATATATATTATTTGGAACAACCATAGACACTCTATATGCAGTAATGTTTGAGTTAGCTATACAGGGTTGAGATTGATTCCAAAAATATATATACTTTGAGTTGTGATCTAGCCTGAGATGTGTATATACTGGGTCGTGGATTGATTCAAGATAATATATATCGATTTATTTCTGTACATCTAACTGTGGACAACTAGTTGTAGGTTACTAACAAAGACAGCTGACTTAATAAACTTAATTCATTAAAACATATTAAATGTTGTAAATATATTTTGAACATACTTTGATATATATGTACATATTTGTTATAGGTTCGTGAATCAACCAGTGGCCAAGTCTTACTTCCCGATGAAGTAAAAATCTGTGAAAGTGAGTTATAGTCCCACTTTTAAAATCTAATATTTTGGGATGAGAATACATGCAATTTTATAAATGTTTTACAAAATAGACACAAGTAAATGAAACTACATTATATGGGTGAATGATCGAAGCCGAATATGCCCCTTTTAGCTTGGTAGCCTAAGAATTAGGGAACTGGCCCCTAATTGACGCGAATCCTAAAGATAGATCTATCTGGCCCAACAAGCCCCATTCTAGAATTTGGAATGCTTTAGTACTTCGAAATTATCATGTCCGATGGATATCCCGGAATGATGGGGATATTCTATATGCATCTTGTTAATGTCGGTTACCAGGTGTTCACCATATGAACAATTTTTATCTCTATGTATGGGATGTATATTGAAATATGAAATCTTGTGGTCTATTATTACGATTTGATAAATATATAGGTTAAACCTATAACTCACCAACATTTTTGTTGACGTTTAAAGCATGTTTATTCTCAGGTGATTATTAAGAGCTTCCGCTGTTGCTTGCTAAAATATAGACAAGATTTGGTGACAGCATGTTTGTATAATATTGTTTAAAACTGCATTCGAGATTTACTTTGTTGTAACATATTAATATTGTAAACCAATATGTATTGGTAGTGTGTAAGTGTGATATTTTTAGATTATCATTTCTGGATAATCTAGGTGGTGTCCTTTTAACCTTGTCGATAAAATAAAGGTTATAGTTTGTTTTTAAAAACGAATACAGTCTTTGAAAAACGTCTCATATAGAGGTCAAAACCTCGCAACGAAATCAATTAATATGGAACGTTTATAATTAATATGAACTGGACATTTCACATCCCTTCAGTGTTAGTATTATATTTTTCTTCTTTATCGGATATAACCAAACCAAACTCTCCTTGATGAGATGTTAAACGAAACCAGGCCGCTAGTATTCTCTTTCCTCTCTTTTCTATGGAAACCGATTGATAACACCCTTTGCAAACCATTACAACTTACTCGGTTACTTTCTGTTTTCATAATAATCAAACATCACCATTCTCATTCCATTTTATCATCTTCATCCACCACATTTCTTTTTTTTCCTTCTG